>NC_072039.1:5779922-6085755 GCF_027791375.1 Indicator indicator
CCCATTCACCTGCAGGGAAAGGAAACGTCAGTGGACCCCATGGACTATGGCCTTCAGAGTCCCCCTGACTCTGGGGACAGAGCCTTCAGGGTCCCCCAGTGCATGGCAACAGTGTTTGATGTCCACTGTTCCCCTGCAACAACACAGCCCCTGGCATCCCCTTCCCACGGGGACATAGCTCTTAGTGTCCCCCATCTCACTGGGCACAACCTTTGGTGTCCCCTATCACCCCAATGGACATGGCTTTTGGCATTCCTCTTCCCACAGGGACACAGCTCTCAATGTCCCATGTCACCCTAGGGAGTATGACTCATCCCACAGGGAGCTGGCCCTTGGCCCCCGTTGCACTGTGGGGACACAGCCCGCACTGTCCTCCATGGAGACAGTATTGTGTCCCTTCCATGGGGAACATGGTCCTTGTCATCCCTTATCCATGCCCTAGGTGTCTCCTGTCACCCTGTGGGACATGGCCCTCAGCATCCCAAAGTGCACAGTCATTGGTGTACCCCTCCCATGGGTGTGCAGCCCTTGGTGTCCCCACCATCCTACTAGGACACAGTCCTCAACATCCCCACCACCTCAGAGGACAGAGCCCTCAGCACCCCTCTCCTGTGGGGGCCATGTCCATCACCTCTGCACGCTTGACGAATTCCTCGGTGGCAGCAATGGCATTGTCTGGCTGCCCACGCCAGGCGCTGAGTGCTGATGCCTGCAGTGCTCGCCCATAGGAGAAGGTGAGGGCCCAAGGCCGCACTAGTGGGCACGTGTTGATAGCATTGAGGTTGATGGAAGCCTCCTCCTCACTCTGACCCCCAGACAGGAAGGTGACACCTGCAGATAATGAGGTTATGGCACCAAGAGGGCCACAGGATATCCCCCTTCTGGTGACTGCCACGTCCTGGTGCTGGTACCTGGCACGGCTGGGGGAACGGTGCGGCGCAGGGCGGTGACAGTGGCCATGGCAATCTCCTCAGGGCTGTACTTGGTGGGGCAGGAATGCCCAGGAGTCACCATGTTGGGCTTCAGCAGGGTCCCCTCCAGGTAGACATGGTGATCACTCAGTGCCTTGTAGACAGCTGCCAGCACCTGGAAAGGACATGGAGTTTGCAATGGCCCAACACAGCATGGCACAGCACGTCACAGCATGGTGCCTGCCCTGCTGGTGGTACCCCACCACTCACCTTCTCCGTCACATACTGGCACCGCTTGAGGTCATGGTCACCATCGGGCAGGATCTCTGGCTCCACAATGGGCACAATGCCATTCTGCAAAGGCCACGCAGAAAATATGAGGATTTCCCTGGACATCACCCTGACCCCATGAAAATGTGGGCCAATACCTGGACCTTGGGAGAGATGCTCAGCCCCAAGGTTCAATATCCACTCTTGCCAGTGATGCTCATCCCATTGGGGCAATACTTGGCACCATGAGGCAACATCCAGCCTCATGGAGCAGAGCCCACATTTGTGGGATGATGCCCAGTCCCATGTAGCAATATCTGGCCCCACAAGTGATACCCACCCCATGGAGCAATGCCTGGTCCTGGGGGTCAATGCCCATCCATGTGCAGCATTACTTAGCCCACCGATTTTATGTCCAGCCACATGGGATGGAGGCAATGCTGAGCCCCATGCATCTGTGGCTGTCCTTGTGGGGTAATACCTGGCCTCTCAGGTCAACATCCATCCTATGGCTCAATGCCCATCCCATGGGGTGAGGCCTGGCAACAGACACATACCTGCTGGCAGATGCTGGCGTAGCGGGCCAGGACGTTGGCATTCTCCATGATGGCGAGGGCAGAAGGGGTGTTTTCACTGATTTTCAGCACACAACGCCACTTGGCAAAGTCAGCCCCATCCTTCTTGTACTGGGCACAGCGCTCCGACAGCCCATCCAGACCTGTCAGGCATCACATCAGCACCACTGCCCCAGCCCCTGTGGCCCCAGCCCCAGTGGCCACCCTACCTACCCTGTGTGGTGGTTTCGCCATCTGTCCCAGCCAGTGGCACAACACCCTTGTCCACCTGTGAAGAGAAGGAGAAGGTGCTGCTAAACCCTACCAGCACCCTCCAAGCACCCTCAGCACCTCACAAACTCATAGGAACCCTCCCCAGACCTTGATGCCCACGACAATGCCCTTGTCTTTGATCATCTGGACGAAGGGAGTGCCATCATCAGCCTTCTGGTACATGGTCTCGTGGAAGAAGATGACACCTCCAATGCATTTCTTCACTCGGCTGTCGGCGCTGAAGAGGATCTGGCGGTACAGCCGGCGGTTCTCCTCTGTGTTCTCCACACCAATCTGGTTCAGGCGCTTTGCCATACTTCCTGCAGGCACCCAGCACCATCGTCAGCCTCAGGCATGGGGAAAAAGGGTGGCAGGGGAGACCCCCCCCACACACACTGACCTACGGACTCATCAGCAGCCAAGATGCCCTTGCCCGGGGCCACGATACGCAGTGCGATGTCCGACAGCTCCTTCTTCTGCTCGGCCGTGAGCGCCGGGTATTGGTGCGTCATGGTGCTGGTGATAGCTGCGAGCGGACGAGGTCTGAGTCACGCACCGGCGAGGTGCCCCCACCCCCACCTCCGTCACGCACCCACATCGTGTGGGGACCGGGTAATCCCCCCGCGGGGGAGATCCCGCTCCAGCCCGGGCAGCGGGCTGAGGGCACGTTGCATAAGCGGGCAATGCCCTCACCCCGGGCCGGGCAGGGCCTCGTGGAGGATGCCGGGGAGCTCCCAGCCATTTTGCTGCCTGCCTGCCTGCCCGCCCGCCCCCAGCCATCTTGAGGCAGCGCAGCTCCGCTGGTGGGGGCCCGGGGATGGAGATATCCCGGGACCGGGAATACGCCGACGGGGAGGGACGCCGGAGATGGCGATTGCCCGGGGAGGGGTGCCTGGGGGGAGGGAGAGCGTGGAAACACCCCGGGAATGGCGCTAACGTGAGAGGGCGAGACCCCAGGGGCAGAACTGGGAGTATCCGCTGGTTAGGGTACCCCGGGGACGGTGCCGTCGCACGGACTATGCCCCAGGGAGCCAGTGCTCTCCCCGGGGCGGTGATCCCCGTCCGGTACCTCCCGGGCTGGGGTTGCGTCAGCGAAGAGCGTGCCTCTAGGCTCCCCGTCTCCCCACAGACACCCTGTGCCCGACGGTCTCTCTGCCCCGGCACCCCTCCCAGCGCTGTCCGACCTCAGGGAAGCCGGCGGCGCCGCACGGAGCGCGCCCCGGAGCCTCGGCAGGGTTGCTGGCTCTCGCCGCCGGGATCCCTCTGCCGGCTCCCCTCCAACCCCTCCACCCCCGCTGGGTGCACCCTCCTCCCAGCTGCCCCTTACCGTGCAGGGCGTGTGCGGCGAGAGCGAACTGCGAGCAGCAAGCTCCCGCCCCGCGGTAAATGGGGCTGCGATGCCGCAGAGCTACGTGACCGACGGGGCGGCACCCGGCAGGACCGGCCCCCAGCCCTCTCTGCTCCGCCCTCCCCCTCCCCTCCGCCAACGCCTCACTCGCCTCCCCCTAAACCCGCCTGCGGCAACTGCTGTCTGGGGACCATGCTGTGTCACCCCTTTGCAACCCTATGCTGCTGGTGAGGACCCGTCTGTACCCCCGCCCCGTCTAGGGACCCAGCTGAGTCACCCCCTGTCATGGGCAGGAACCTCCATACCGCCAAGACACGCTGTGCCACCCCCGTGTTGCCACCCACCGGCCCCGCTGTGCTGTTCCTGGTTATGGGTAGGGGCTTCCCCTGCTACCAACTTGTTGCTGCTGGGGAACCTGCTGTGCCTCGTTATTGCTACTGGTAACTTAGGGGCAGAGAGCACCTGTACCACCCTTGGGTTGGGGACCACATTGTGCCCTCCTAATGCCACTGCCAGCTAGGGGCAGGGACCTTCTCCTCACCTCTTCTGGGCCACCCCAAGGCTGGGCATCACCGTGCCACCTAATTGTTGCTGTTGCAGAGACCCTGAGCATGTCACTTCCGTTGCCAGGGGCCAAGTCCCAGCACCATAAAGCCTCAGCACTCCAGGACAAAGTAGGAAGTCCTACAAAAGACCAGCTCTCCCCAAAAAGCTGCCTGCAGCTAGGGCAGGGACAACAACAGTGTCCCCGCTCACCCCACAGGCCAGCTGCCAGGACCATGCTCTGCCCAATCCCTGCCATAAAAGGAGGGTTTGGCTGCCCTGCATGGCCCTGAGCCAGGAAGGGGAGCACATCTTTCCCTTCATCCCAGAGTCAGGCACAGCCTCAGGCCCCCACAGCCAGCCTCATAGCTGGAGGAGGGCTGTCTAACCCCCTGGCAGCAGAATCATAGCCAGAGCAGGAAGGTAACAATGCCAGGGAGCATGAAGTGCTGCTTCACCATGAGCCACCCACACAGCTGGTAGAGGCAGAGCCATAAACACCTCGTGTCCTGGGTGTGGGGGGATGATAAAGGTGCCAGCACTCGCCCTGCACAAGGCTTCGCAGAGGGCAGGGGAAGGTGATTCCACAACCCCCCCGCAGAAGAAACAGGCCATTAAAAATCAGAGCACTTGTTGCAATGCTGCTATTTTGGGCTGTGCTAAGGGAGGGAGGTGCTGTAAGGCCCCCATGGCAGTCAGGAGCATCCTTGGGGTCGGGAACACTGGGAGAGAGGATCCCACAGGCCATGCCCAAGCACAGAAGGAGGCAGGTGAAGTTGGAGCTGTGCTGGGAGCAAGGACACCCTGAGGGACGCCCACCGTGCAGCAGCAGGAACTAAGGACAGGCGGGGAGCTGGCAGAGCTCCCAAAGCCTCGCTAGAGATGCTGCATGCCAGAGGCACAGTTGAAGAGGAGCTGTCCCCACACAACAGGCTTGTGGCCCTGAGTCCCACAATGGGAGTACAGGATCTGAGCTCCAATACCCTGCACAGAGGGAGGCAAGAGGGGGGCTCAGAGGGAATCTAGGGCAGGAGGAGGAGCAGGGGGAGGGAAGCTGGGTCAGCCTGGGCGTGCTGGCTGCTGCCAGGGCTGCAGGGTGGGAGCCTGGGGAGCACGGTGCCTTATTGAGAGCAAGCAGCAGGAGGGTGTGTGTCCCCTGCCAAGAAGGAGAGGCCCTGAGGTGGCAGAGAGCCATGCTCAGGGCCCTGTGACAGGGACGGAGCAGGAGCAACCAGCACAGGCTGAACAAGTTGTCCCCACCCAGGGCACCAGGAACTTCCTGCATCCAGACACCAGGCAGAGTGAAAGCAAATAGAACTTTATTCAAGAACTAATTACAACATTAAAAAGAAAATTTCATACTACAGGCTAGTACATCTCCGCAGCTTCCCCACTGCCACTGCCTGGCTCCACATTCAAGTACTGCTGCAGCAGGCTCTGCAACTCGGGGCAGCCAGCTGGGATGTCAGGGACAGCCAACAGGACCTGGGGACAGCAGTGGCATTAGTGACAGCATCTGGGATAAGGATTTGTGTTGCTGCAGTCACAGCAAGGGTGAAAATAATGAACCACAAACCTCACCTCTTTTATCTTCTCCTGCAATTTCTCGTGGGTTCGTAGCATTTTCTGGACTTGATGGAGCTTCACCTCCAACCCTTTGATCTACAGTGGGAGATACTTGTCAGGAACCTACCTCAAAACTGGGCAGGAAATGGTGCAAAAGGGAGACAGGACTAAGGCCAGGGCAGCCCCCTGGGGTTCCTCATACCTGTTCCAGGTACTTTTTGGAGATTCGACACTTCTCATCATTATTGTCCAGCATCAGCTGCCGCAGTTTGTCCACCTGCAAAAAGGGCAAATGCTGCTGAGCATTTACTGCGGGGCAAGAGTGCTGGGATGGGGAGCTCTACCCTACCACCCTCCTGGTTTGAGGAGCAAGGGCAGGAGTGGTCAATACAGGGGTGGTGACACGGGTTCTCAACTTCACCTGATGCTGCAGCAGAATCCGCTCTTGAACGTGGGTCGTGTCCACCTTGGGTTCCTGCAACCGCAACTCCTGCCACAGTGTCTTGGCCTCTGTCTCAGCATGCTGGAGCAAGCGCTTCAGCTGGAAGACATCTGCCTCCAGCCTCTGTGGGGAAAAAGGAGATGCTGAGACAGATCCTGTGGTCAGCACCCTCGAGGCGTGTAAGCCTGGCAAACCCCCTTCACACACCTTGACTTCAGCACTGTGGTCAATGAGTTGTGTAATCTTATTGTCCCGCTGCTTCAGCAGGTCCTGCAGGTGCTTCTCGGACTGCAGGGGAGAAGTGGTGTCAGGCAGTGCCTAGCCATGGCTGCCCCTGGCACCTTGAGGGAAGCTGGGTTTATGTTCAGGAAGGTCAGATGAGCCAGGAGCACCCTTGGGCCATCGCCAGAGCTGGTCACCCAGATTTCTCCATGCCCTAGATCAGCGCCTGTCCCAGTTTGGCTCTGGCCTGGGGGTAAGTGCTGGCCCACTTTTGGCACCGACTCACCTCCATCTTGTCCCTCAGCTTCTTGTTCAGCTTGGTGATGGTGGCCTTATGGATCTCTATTTTCTCCTCACTCTCATCTGTCACCTTCTCCAGCTGGTGCTGCAGGTCAGAGCTGGAAGAGGACAGCAGTGTGGAGCAGGTGGGGAAAGCAGCCAAGGGCAGTGCTGGGTACTGAACCCCATCCTGGGCATCCCACCAACTTCATGGTGGCAGAGACCCATGCACCACCCTGGCAGACTGGAAAAAGTCCTTCTAGGCATGGCAGCAGAGGGCTAATTCGGAGCTGGGGTGAGAGTCAGACCCCAGACAGGCTACCTACAGGAGAAGCTATACCCAGGAGAGCAGTGCCCATGTGCTCAATGTGAGCCCCAACAGAACTCACATTTCCTTACGCAGTTCCATGAACTTGTTCTGCTCTTGCTCCTGGATGCGGTAGCTCAGCATGGTGAGGTCAGAGACCACAGCTTTCAGTGCATCCACACTCTCCAGCAGACCTTCCTCGGGCTCTGTGGGTGGGGAAAAGGTCAGCCCATGTGCAAAGAGCCAAGTAGGGTGGTGGGCTGCTCATCTCCCCATGCAGGCAAGCCCTGCAGCTTCAGAGCAGGGTCCAGGGCAGGGTGACAGCCCCAGTACCTATTTGCCTTATTGCAGAAGCAGGTTTGTCCTTGGTAAACACACTGCCATCTCCAGTAGCTTCATTGGCATCTGCAGAAGGAGGGGATAGGTGTACTACGATCAGCCCTGCATGAGCTCACTTGCACCTCCATGTGCCCCAAGAAGCTAAGAATTCCCTGGACACTTGCTGGAACCATGACCCCACCCACAGTTGCCACAAAGCAACAACCAGGGAACCCACAGGAATGGCACTGGGCTCTCTTTCTCACCCAGAATGGGAAGCAGTGATCACCACCCCAGGACCTCCCCAGCACCCAGACAATGGATGACAGTTCACCTCTCCCTGAGACTGCTTTCAGGATGGTGCCCACAAAGGAGCTCCTGGGATAGGGGGTGCGGTATGTGGGGGTGCGGCAGGCAGGAGTCACAGGACGGTGTGGCGTCTGCCAGCCTGGTGTCCGTGGAGCTGGGGTCCGAGCTCTGCTGCTTGATGGAGCATTGTCATCCTTCAGAGGGAGAGCACATCATCAGAGCATGACTTGTGACAGCTCTACACTGCCCCAGCAAGCTGGGCAGGTTTTGAAGCCATGCCATAAAGAGCCACAGATATCTGATCCTCCCCTGGTCCACCCCCAGTCCTTATCTGGCTCTCACCTCCTCTTGCAGAGAGTCCCTAAGGCTGTCAGCAAGTTCCTGCAGCCTCAGCTTGCTTTTGCTGATGTCTGTTGTGCCCCAGGAGACTTTGTTCCTCTTCAGCTGCAAGTCAAGGAGCTCAGCCTTGGTACTTTCCAGCTCCTTGCTGAGAGCAGCCTGCTCTTCCCTGCAGGACAGCATCAGCCTCAGTAGGAACCATTCTTGGTGTGATATGGGGATGCTTCTCATGCCTGCCTCCCATCATGCCACATGGGTGGTGCAAACCCAACTTACTTAGGCAGCTTCCCCCAAGAAATGATCTGCTGGGCTACTCCACAGCCCCTCCCACCCACCTGAGCCACCACACTTGGCCAGGGCAGCAGTAAGTGGAGCCATGGCCTGCCCTGTGTGTCCCCCACCCCCTCCAGGCAGAGCTCAGTTTCCCAAAAATAGAGGGCTTTAGCAGAGGTGATGAGCAAGGTTGGTACCGCAGGCACTGCTGGGATTCCATCAGCTCCTCACACTGCAGGCTGCGCTCCTGCAGGGTGGCCAGTGCAGACTTCAGCCTGGCCTCCTCCTCCAGCAGCTGGGTGCGGGACATGCGGTTCTCCTGATCGATGAACTGTAAGAGGGTGGGGGTCCTAGCCATGAGTACCCAGACTGAGACCTGAGGGCACCCCAATAGGACCCCCAGCACAGTCCCTCCCACACCTCAGGCTGTTCTTTCCAATTAGGGGCAGCTTTACCCCAACAGGCCAACCCCTGGAGACCAACAATTTAGCAGAGACATAGGACAGGCTGGGGGACAGAACCATGAGCTGCTCAACCACTTCCCCAGGAATCACCGCTGGGCAGGACAGAGAGGAGAGCTACGTGCAGGATTGTAAGCACCCTCGCTGTGATTGTCCCTGTCTCCCCCACAGGAGGCTAATCTCACTGCTGGCCAGCTGCCAGTACTCCCACGAGGCTGTGATGGGGGCCGGCAGCACGTGATGGTGCAGACAGGGTGAGGCAGCTCTTACCTCCCGGCACTCGACTGCCTCCCGCAGATCACGGTGCAGCTCACTGCACTCCTGCTGCAACCTGTCCCTCTCTTGCACCAGCCTGTGGAGATGGAGATGGGATCAGGAGATGCTGCATTTTAGGAGCAAGGGGTGGTAGGAGGTGGCTATGGAGAGGGAAGTCAATGCCCTGTCCCAGGGCTCAGACCCACTGGGCCATCTCCTTCTGCTGCATCTTGTTCTCCTGCTGCAGCGCATCGTGCTCCTGCTTCAGGCTGGCCAGATTCACCATCAGGGAGGTCAGGTCTGCAAGGGGGAGAACTGTCAGTGCAAGGGTGGAAGAAAGGGGCAGTGAGGATGAGGCAGCCTCAATGTCAGACATCCTTACCTTCACTGAGGTGTGAATTGGCCACTGTCAGCTGCTCCAGCTGAGCCACCCTGTCCTGCAGGGTCACTGAAATCTCCTCCAGCTGGCAGGACATCTGCAGAGACACAGTGCCCTCTGGGCTTGCTTTTGGGCTGCTCTGACCCATGGGGTGTTCCCATGGAAAGGGCTACTCCAAGTCACTCCATGTCTGGGATCAGTTAGGCTACACAGGAGCATCCCAGACACCCCCAGGCACAGTTCAGCACTAGGCAACTCCCTACCTCCTTGTGGGCTTGTAGAGCTTCATCAGCTTGCTGCCTCAGGGCATCCCGCTCCTCCAGGCAACTCCGAAGCTTGCCAGGCACCCTCTCCAGCGTAGCTTGGCACCCGGACACCAAGGCTATCACCTGCTCCCACTGTAGGGATGTAGCACCAGGCAGAGCTCAGCACGGCACTAGCAGCGCTGGAGCCAGGGCAGCACAACTACTGCACTGCCCTACTGCGTAACCAGGGATGGGTCTGGCTGTCCACACTACTCAGGACACGTAGCACTCCAAGAGAGAGCAAAGCGGTGCTATCCCACACCATGCTCACAGGGAAGTGAGGAGCTGACCCCATCACCAGTTCCTACCAGGACATCCCTCACCTCCACATCCAGGGCTTTCCTTTCCTCCTTTAGATTTTCAAAGGTGACATCTATAAATTCCCGGAAAGTCTGAGCCTCAGCAGCTAGGGATGCCTGTGGGGCAGGAAACGGATCAGCATTGCCTTGGTGGAAGGGTCACGTTCAATAGTGTTGGAGAAAGGAGAGTGCCAGCCATGAGGCCAGATCTGCAGCAGCTTCCCAGCAGCAGCACCAAGAAAGCTCTGATGGACTCAAGCCCACTAGCTGCAGACCACCACCCAGAGCATAGCCCAAGCTCAGGACAAGGGGATGCCCTTCCTGCCCCCGCTAAGGACCTGGGTGGCAGGCAGCTAAAGATGCCCACTCACTCAATACCTGCTGGTCAATGGCACCTTCCAGCAGCGTGCCAAGCTCTTGCTGCGAGGCCAGCCTCTGGTCACAGATACTGATCTGAGTGCTGGCATGGGCAGAGAATGCCTCTAGGAAGCGATCTCCCTGCCAAGAAAAGGATGCAGTGTGTCACACAAGGGGCAACTTCCAGGAGCCATCCCTGCATACTGCTGCAGCCCAGGACAGAGCCCAGCATACCCTACCTCCTCCTTGGCTTGGAGGGCTTCTTCTGCTCGCTGCCTCATGGCATCCCGCTCCTCCAGGCAGCTCCGCAGCTTGCCAGGCACCTTGGCCAGTACAGCCATACACTGTGACAGCTGCTCTTGCTGCAAGGGGAGATGGCACCAACTATAGCTGATGGCTGTCATGTACCTCAGCAGCAACAGCATGTCCCAAAAGCCATGGGAGGCCAGCCAGGCTACGCAGGGACTCACCTCCTCAGTAAGGGCTCTCTGCTCATCCTGCAGGCTCTGAAAGGTGTCCTCCACAACGCCCTGTAACAGGAGCCTCTGACTTCTCAAGGTGCTCTATGAAGCGACAAGGACATTGGCATTTAAGCAGCACTATACACGTGTTTTGCCCTGCCTGTCTGAGGACTGACACACTAGTTGCATGCCAGCTGGCCAAGACGCACCATATTTGTGTTTGCCTGCCCCAGCTCATGCTGCAGGTCCTCCTCCATTCCCCGCTGCCACTGCAGAGCCTCCATTTTCCTCCACAGGTGCACGTAGAGGTTGCGGTACATCTCCTCCTCCTAAAGGCAGCCCAGCAGAGTGGAGGAAGCTTCCTACCAGCCCTGCTGGACTCTGGTATCCAGCAGAAGCCATTAAGCCATGACACCTCCCCCAACATGTGCCAAGGATGTTTCCATACACAAAGGGCTCAAATCCAGCAAACTCAGCAGCTTAAGCCAGGCACATAACAGCTGGAGCAGCATCAGGCACATGATGTTATGCACCACACCGTGACACAGCACTGCAGCTTTACTTCCACTCCACTGGGCCTGTAGTCTAGCCAGGGTCACCATCCCATGGGTGGCACATGGGCACTGTCACAGGGAATGGGGTGGCATTGCCTCATGGAGGACTCTTACCCCTTTGGGGTGAATGACGTCAGTCTGTGTGAGCACGTCCCTCTGCTCAGCTGGCCCCACGCTGGGCAGTGGTTGCTGGCTCTCCTGCCAGTCTTGCTGCCGCAGTGAGAGGGCTTCAATAATAATGAGGCAGCTCTCCAGTCGCCTCTCCAGCTCTGCCCGTGGCAGGGACTTCAGCTGCTCCTGGGGAGAGCTGGGGACAGAGAGAGGGATTGGTGCAGGGACAACCTAGAGGTACCACAGCCCTGGATGCAGGGACATATCCTCACACTTACTGCCAGAGCAGGGAGTCTGTTTGGGTAGCACTGTCCTTGATGCAGATGAGGCTGCTCATGGATGTGTTCATGCTCCTCTCCCACAGCTCACGTGGGGTGATACTGGTGCTAGCAACCACAGTGGACACAGGAGTGATGCTGGTACTGGCAACTATGGTGGGCACGGGGGTGATGCTGGTGCCGGCAGTCACGGTGGATACAGGGGTGACGCTGGTGCTGGTGGCCGCGGTGGAAACCTGGTGCTGCCAGGGGGATCCAGAGTGCAGGGCCCTGGGACTGGGCTGCATGGTAGGGCCAGCATAGTGCTGCCAGGGGGATGTGGGATCTGAGAACGGGCTGCACAGCAGGGCCAAAGGGGTGCCGCCAGGGAAATCCAGGGTGCAGAGCCCCCAAGCTGGGTTGCACAGGGAGGCCAGCACAGTGCTGCTGGGGGCATTCATGATGGAGGATCCAAGGACTGGGCTGCACAGTGAGGATGGCATGCTGTTGCCAGGGGACTCTAGGAGTGGGCTGCATGCAGAGGCTGTCACAGTGATGCTCTGGAGATCCATGACTGGGCTGCACTGGGAGGCTGGCATGGTGCTGTCCTGGGCATCTGGGATTGGACTGTGCAGGGGGGCTGGCATACTGCTGCCCAGGGAATTTGGGACCAGGCTGCACAAGGAGGCTGACACTCTACTGCTTTCTAGGGGAGATGAGACTGGGCTGCAAAGGGAGGCCTGCACAGTGCTGCCTGGAGGACCTTGGACTGGGCTGCACAGGGACACTGGCATGCTGCTGCCCTGGGGATCCAGGAGTGGGCTGCACTGGGAGGCTGGCACGGTACTGTCTAGGGGATCTGGGACTGGGCTGCACAGGGAGACCTGCACAGTGCTGCTGAAAAACTCCAAGGTGCAGGGCTCTTGAGTGCGACTGCCAGGGGGCTCCAGGCTGGCATAGCTAAGGGGCTGCAGGGTAGGAAACTTTGGAGACTCTGAGGCACTGGGAACCAGGGTAGGAGTCCTGAGGGGCTCCAGGATAGTGCTGCTGGAGAGCTCTAGGGTACAAGGCTGGGGGGCTGGAGTGGTGCTGTTGCAAAGGAACAGAATAGCATTTCTGGGGGGCTCTGGGGTGCACAGCAGAGTGATGCTACTGGGTCGCCTTGGCATGCAGGTCACCGAGGTGGCAGAGTCATGGTCCTACAGCATATTTGGAGTTGGAGAGGATCAGGGCTGCTCTACCCTTCCCCTGAGCATCCCATAGCTGTTTCACCCGTTTCCCCATTTCCCCTATCCCAGCAGGTACAGCTGTTCTCCCACTGCCCTAATAGCCCACTCCAGTATCCCCAGTTCTGGTACATCTCCGCAGCACCTTCCATTTACCCCCACCCCCAGTCGCCCCACCCACCACATACAGACCCTCACATTGACCTTAAGCCGCAGTCGACGGAACAACGGCGTGAGGCTGGTGTGCTCGGTGTTCGCCCGCGATTGCTGCCGCAGGTCCTGCAGGGGTAAGCGACGGCGCCGGGGCCGCTCCTGTGCCTAGGGTGGAGACAGCACCGGCGGTCACCGGCGGCAACTGTTTCCGCTTTCCCCCCCCCAGCTCCCCCGCGCAACCCTGAACGGTCAAGTCTGGCCCGCCCACTCGCCCATCCCCGGGGCTCTCCCGCTCAAACCGGGAGGCCCAAATCGGTGTCCCATGCCGAGCCTCCCAGCCCGCACTCACGGTGGGGACTCTGTCGGCCCACATGGCTCCACTCAATCCGGCTCTAATTTAGGTTCCGGTCTTGCTCTCAGCTCCAATCTTAGTTTTGACCCGGCTTCAGTCGCAGTCCTAGTCTCAGTTTAGGCCCCGCTCTCGGCCCTGCTCCATTCCTGAGCTGGCCCTCCTCTCGGCCCGGTTTCACTGCCAACAGCCCTCTCCCACCGCTGCCCATTCGAAACCCCCGCGCGGCTCTGATTGGCTGCCCCGCGTACACGTCACTGCCCCTACAGGCCGTTAGAGGCGCGCGGGGGCCGCCGGTAGTGGGTGGTAGTGTGGGTGGTGCTTGGCAATAGGCCGCGCCCCCTGCGCTGTGCCCGGCGAGCACGGGCTAGGCGGGGGCGCGCAGCCCGTGGATGCCGGAGGTGGTGGAATGGGCAAAGGACCCCACTACATCCCCGATCCTAGGGCCTTTCCAGGTCCTGCCCCGGGGAACCAGCCCTGCCCGCCTCCCCAGCGCTGCTCCGAGCCCTACCTGAGGCGACCTTGAGGGAACTAGCCCTACACGTTCCCATGGGGTTCTGCTTCGCCCCAGGGGTCAAGGCAGCATCCACAGCAGTGCCCGCGGCTCTCGGGTTTATTGCTCCCGCGGGGAGAGGTACAGCGTTAGGGGAACGGGGACCCAGCCCAGCAGGGTCCAAACCTGCTGCCAAGGTGTGTGGGGAGGGGGATGTCCCTGAGCAATGCCGGGGGTCCCAGCCACGATGGCTCAGCCAGGCCAGGGCCGTCCCGGGGAGGCCACGAGGTCGCAGTCGAAGTCAGCGAAGACGGCAGGGTCAGGTGGGGGCTGCTCGGAGGGGCGTGAGGCCACTGCCACTGCCACCGGGTCCTTCTGCAGCAGGTCAGCGTCGAAGGCTACCCCGCGGAAGAAGGGATGGCCCTGGAAGTGGTGGAGGTAGCGCAGGCGGCGCAGGGGGTTGTGGCACAACAGCTGGGAATGGAAGAATGAGCAGTAGGGGACCCTCACATCTAGCCCGGGGGGGCAGAGGGGTCACCAAAATCTGATTGGGAAGTTACCTCGGCAAGCAGCCGGGCCAGCGCAGGACTGAACGTAGGTGGGCTCTCATAGCTGCTCTCTTTGACACGCTCCAGCATGGCCGTATGGTCCTCTGCTGGTGCCACGGGGAACTGGCGGGGGGAGCAGGGAGCAAATTTAGGGGCTCCATAGGCTGCCTTTATCTCCCGCCCACACTGAGGTCCTTACCTCCCCACTGGCCAGGGCAAAGAGCAGGACTCCCAGGGACCACCAGTCAGCTGCGTGGCTGTAGGGGCCCCCACTCAGCACCTCCGGGGCTGCAGGGATGAGTAGGTGAGTGTGTGGAGGGAGGTGTGCCCCTCACCACAACTTCCCATTCCCCCCTTACCCATGTACTGCAGGGTGCCACAGATAGTGTGGGCTCGCTCACCCCACCGCAGGTGCCGTGAGAGGCCAAAGTCAGTGAGCTTGAGGTGCCCTATGGGATAAGATACTGTGTGAGGATCTGTGGATGAGATGTCCCAAAGCCAGTGCCCCCAGACACTTACCTCTCTCGTCTAGAAGGATGTTCTCCATCTGAAATGAGACAAGCACTAGGGTGGCCTCTCTATACCAGGGCATTTGGAGACATACAACACCATTCTCCAGCCCTACTGCTACCCACCTTCACGTCTCTGTGCATGATGCCTACGTCATGGAGGTACACTGGGGAGAAGACAGAGCCGTCAAAGTGGCAAGTCCCCTCCTGGCACAGTGCCCACTGCCACCCCTACAGCACCCAGCAGGCAGCTGTCCACACTCAAGAGGTGGCTGACCCTGCCTACACGTCCCCGTGGGGACAGTAGTGGCTGTCCCCAGCATGGCAATCCACTCACCCAGCACCAGCACAAGCTCAGCAGCAAACAGACGGACAGTGGCCTCGGTGAAGCTCCCAGCAGCACGCCACAGTGCATACAGGTCTCCAGTGCTGCAGTAGGGGCACACTGCCAGGACAGGTGATAAGCCTTACTCATGGGCTGCTCCATGGGGCTGTGCTGGCATGAGGGGCACAAGCACCGGGGTGGCATGGGTATGGTGGGTCATTGGGGCCAGGCACCAAGGCAATGCAAGCAGTGGACCATAAGGACAGTGGTGAGAGCATGAGGATTATAATGGCACCAGGGTGGCACAAGCACCAGGGCGGCACAAGCACCAGGGCAATGTTAGCACTGGGACCATGTACCAAAGTTACATAGTCATGACTGAGATGCAAGCATCAAAGCCATGTACCACCACAACATGGACACCAGACTCATGTGGGCACAGGGAACAGGCAAATATCAGGGATACATGAGCTCCAAGGTGGCACAAGCACTGTAGCCACCCAGGTACAAAAGTGACACGGTCCCTGGGCTCACACAGGTACAAAAGTGACGTGCTCCTCAGGCTCACACAGCCATTGGGAACACACAAGCTACATGGCCACCAAGGTGTCGCAGCCATCAGAATCACTGGGACCGTGCAGGCGCCAGGGCTGCAGCACCTCATTTCCGTGCTCACCCCCATCCCTGCAGTGGGTGCAAGGTGGGAGCTGACAGCCAGCGCCTGAATCCCCCCAGGGCATGGGGCAGCAATTGTGCGCGTGTGCAGGGACACGTGTGCGGGTGGAGGGGACACGTGCACGGGCAGGGAGGGGGGGGTTGAACAGAGCCCGCAGGCAGATGGTCACTCACTGATGAAGAGGTGGCTCTGGCCCTGCCAGCTGTCCCCCAGTCCATGGACAAAGGGGTGCCTGACCTGTCTCTGGGGACACAAAGCAGAGAGGGTGAGAGCCCCCCAGGATGGGGGACCAGGGGGAGGCTGGGGACCCCAATCCTGCCACCCTTCTTTCACAGCTCTGGTGGCCTCCGGCCATCCCCACAGCCACCCCAAATCCTCCCCATGGGCCAGGATCAACCCTAACCTGGATGCTGACTTCTTCCTTGCACTGCTTGAGGGTGTCACGGCGCAGCACCTCCACTTTAGGCACGACCTGGGGGGCCAAGGGGTGGTCAAGGGGGTGGTCAAGAGCTAACAAGCAGCACCCATGGGTTCTGGGGGGCGGGGGGGGCACCCACCTTCACAGCGCAGACCTTCTCCCGCCTGCAGTCCAGCACTTTGAGGATGGTCCCAAAGGAGCCTTTGGCCACAAAACCCAGTATCTGGGGTGGGGGGCAGGGAGGAAGCAGGGTGAGTACCCCACGGAGGTGGGCTCAGGGTTCTTGGGGTACCAGGTCGTGCATGGGGTGAGGTGGCACAGGGCACTTGAAGCAGGCAGTGGGGACACATGAGGACCAGGAGGACCCAATAGGGACCCCAGTGGGATGCGTGGGAACCCCATTAGGGGGCGGAGGGACCCCAGGAGGACGCACAGACTGGACACGGGGACCTGGCAGGGAAAGAAGGGGGACGGCTAGGGACACCGGTAAGATGCGCGGGGACACGGCACGGTGTGCGATGAGAGCCAGTAACACGGTCGGCGATCCCGGGAGGGCGGCACGAGGTGAACGGACGGCGCAAGGAGGATGCACGGAGCTCTGGGGGATCTCGATAGGACGTGCAAAGGGACCCGTTAGGCACCCCGGGAGGACGGTCACGAACCCCCCGTTAGGATGCACCGGGACCTCAGTACGAGGATGGGGGACTCCGGGGATGGCACCTTGAGCTGCGGCTGGCGGGCGGAGGGGCGGACCGGGAACTCCGGCAGGAAAAGCGAGACGAGATGCGGCAGCGGCCACCCAGGCAACGGCGACTCCTCGGTGGGGTCCCGCGGGGCCAGCGCGAGCCCCGACCCCGGTACCGGTACCGACCCGGCGCGGCCCAGCAGTGCCCGCACCCACGACCCCACGGCGCGGCTCTGCGGAACCCGGGGCAACGTCAGCTTGAGCGGCGATGGGGACCCTGCGCCGGGGGTGCCCGGGGCTGGAGAACCCCCAGAGCCGCCTCCGCCGCCGCCGCCGCCGCCGCCCGCACGCACCTGGGGGGTCCGCACAGGAACTGGGGCCGGGCCGGGGCCGCTGCTCGTTGCTCCCATCGCGGCGCCGCCCGGCCGCACCCCGGCCCCGCTAATCCGCGGCTTTACATAACCCCGCCGCCCCGCCCCGCCTCGCCCCGCCCGGGCGCGACCATCCCCCCGCCCCACGAACGCGGGGGTCCCTCTTTTATCTGGAGCGCACCCGAGACAACTCCCTGCATCAGGGCTCTCCCTTATAGGGGAGCGCACCCCAGGACACCCACCCGGCACTGACCCACTTCTACCCACGCTCCCCTGGCTCCGCTTCTGGGCAGGACCCACCTTCCGGGACCCCTTGTGTACTCTTGGGCTTCCCTTTCAACCACTCATCCTCCCTCTGTACCCCACTTGCCCCGTGACAGCCAGTGGGGTACCTGCAGCCCCCCACAGGACAAGCAAAAGGGCTGAGCTCAGGGTGATGCAGACACTGCAGATGTCCCGAGTTCCCCCAAAAGTGACCGCCCCCTGTAACCTCCCACAGGGAAGGGCAAGGAGTGAAGCCAGAGTGGCTGTTTCCCACTGAGGTCAGCACTGTGGAACGATTGAGGAGGTAAGTAACAAGACTGTTCCAAATTAAAAACTCTTTTAAACTCTCTCCCATTCCCCATTCTCCCAGCCTGGGACAATCCTGCTGCTTTACCAGGCCCCAGGACTGGGCCCAGGACCTGCACAGCAGGGAGAGGGGAAGCTCATGGAAGCCCTTGGCACAGGGGTGTCCACCCAACAACGTGGCCCCAGAGCACGCTGTGCCCCACATCCCCGTGCTGCTGCACCCCTGACCCACAGAGACAGGGCTGACGAGGGCCTGTGCATAGCTAACCCCTGCTTTGAGCACTGCAGCCCTCTCTGCCAGGGGAGTGCACCAGCAGAGGAGGGAGCACAGAGCAACCCAGTCCCTTCCCGGCCTGCCGGGTGCTGCCATCATTTGCGCCTGCCAAATATTGACTTCTTGCTGGGGTTCTTCTCGCCCACGCTGAGCCCGATGAGCAGCCGTGCCTTCTCATCCTCCTCCTGCTGCTGGATGGCCCCATCTGATTTGCTCTCCAGCTTCCCCCGGGACTCTGCACCCGCTGCTGGCTTCAGGCGCAGTTTCTCTTTGATCACCTGTCCCAGGATTTAGAGGGCTCAGTACCCTATGGCAATCCCCCAGCCAGAGCGAGAGCTTGAGCTGCCAAGCCAGTGGCCCTGGTTCCCCCTCCAAAGAACGTGCTGCCTGCCCTGGGGTTACCACCTCCATGCTGGGCAAAGTGGCCCTGGCAGCCTCCCTGCAAGCAGGAAGGAGGCACCATGGAGTGGGGTTCCACCTACCTGTGCCACCAAGGCTTTGCGGCTATCCCTTTTCACTGCCATGGCAAAGTCCAGCCATGTCCATGTGTTGTTGTGGTACTCCAAGCATGGCAGCACCAGGTTCAGGTCACCCCAGTCCACACTGTTCTTCTCACCCTGGATGACAGGGTTTTCAGGGAGCATGAGACAATGCCCCAGGCTACCCCAGCCCAAGGGGCTGTGCCCCTTCTCCAGCATGTCCTATCTCACTGGCCCCATACCTTGTAGCTGACGCAGAGTGGCACCTGTGGGATCTTGATGTAAATAAAGGAGTTGTTCATGGCTGCACGCTCCTTCATCTTGTCTATGTCATCCACAGGATGCTGGAAACAGAGCAGGAGGCATAAGGGAAAAAGGGGACACAGCCAGGAACAGTGGGGAAGGGACAGACAGGCACTAGGCCATGGCATTGCCTCACTGGCAAGAGGTGAGAGCTGGTCTGGCGTGGTGTCAGGAAAATGAGATACTACAGGGATCATATCAAGCATGCTGGTGTAAAGGACATAAATCCTCACAGTGGGAAGGAGCAGGAGAGAACAGACAGGCAGGCATAGGAGAACATGGCTGCCCAGCCCTGCAGCCCAGGGAAAACAGACTGGTTTCACAGCAGGGCTCTCCCAGATTCTCCCCATCAAGGCAGCAGCAGGTACCTCAGGTGCTTTTCGGAATGATCTTCTGACTCCTGATGTCCGATTCAGTCCCTGAGCGACTCCTTTCCCTGGGCCCAGAGAGTCATCGGCCACAATCAACTGCCGTGGCTTCACCACAGGGATCCCTGGAACAAACAGCATGGGAGGTGGTGGCTGCTGGCTGGCTGGGGCTTAACTGTGACCCTGACCCTTCCCAGCTTCACTGCTTCCCCCTCCAGCTCCCTGCCCACAGGGGACCACAGGTCCCTGTTCCTCAACACACAGCCCACCAGCAGCTGCCTACAAACATATCCTGGGCATTCAGCCAGAACTGTTCAAGGACACTGCTCAGGGAGGAGGGTGACCATGAGCCTATCACCTGTTGTCACCAGCTTGGACTTGTCTTCCTCATCCCCCACCTCCTCCTCCTCCACATTGCGGCCAGGGAAGAAGAAACCCATCATCCTGTGGAAGAACTGGTGAGTGAGCTGAATGGTGAGGGGTACCACGTTCACCTGCAGGGAGAGAGCGTGTCAGAGTCAGGCACATGCTGCCCATGCCCCACAGGGACTCTGCCACCTCCCCGCCCGGCCCTGGCACCTCAAAGTGCTCCTTGATGGAGATGCCTCCAACGGGTGGCCGAACCTTGCTGAAAATTCTCAGTGCCAGCTGCCGTCCAGACTGGCAGGAGCTCTGGGGACGCAGCACCACCTGCAGGGAAGATGATGGGTAGCTGGGGTGGGGACAGGCCACCCATGTGTCCCCAGGGTGTAAAGCTACTCCCGCAGGCTGCCACTTGCCTTGTACACAGCGTTGGGGAGGAGGTTGTTCATCGTGACCCAGCCCAGCTCCAGCAGATGCTCAGCCGTGTCATCAGTCTTGTTGACCTGCACACAAAGATCCCTCAGCCCCACTGGTCCCTGGCTCAGGGGCTGCAGGTACCACTAGCCAGCTTGGTACCTTGCTGTAGAGGAAGCGTTGGAGCTCCAGCTCAGCTATGCCCAGCTGCCCATCTTCCTCAGTCAGGCGCCAGCGTGCCTGGGCGAAGTAGAACTCAGTCCGCCGTGCCACGCTCACATCCTCTGGCTGCTTTCGCAGCTCCATCTTGTTGGCTCGCTGTAGCTGGAAGTCCTTGAAGCATCTGCAGCAAAGAGAAGAGCACTGGGAAGTGGGAGCCCTGGAGTAACAGAGAGTGTGGCCAGCAGGTTGAAGGAGGTTCTCCTCCTCTACTCTGCCCTAGTTAGGTCATATCCATAGTACCGTGTCCAGGTCTGGGCTCCCCATCTCAAGAGAAACATGGAACTACTGGAGAGAGTTCACCAGAGGTTACAAACATGATGAGGGGACAGAAGCATCTTTCTGACAAGGAAAGGCTGAAAGACCTAGGGCTCTTTAGCCTGGAGAAGACTGAGAGGGGATCTTGTAAGTGCTGATCAGTATCTAAAGGTTGAGCGTCAAGAGGATGGGGTCAGATTCTTTTCAGTGGTGCCCAGCAAGAGAACAAGGAGCAATGGGCAGAGTCTGGAACACAGGAAGTTCCATCTGAACACAAGGGAAAAACATCCAGGGGAGCAGTGAAGTCTTCTCTGAAAAGATTCAAAACTTGCCTAAATGTGACCCTGGGCAAACTACTCTGGGTGACTCTGTTGTAGCAGGGGGGTTGGACTAGATGGTCCCCAGAGATCCATTCCAACCCCTACCATTCTGTGATTCTGTGAAACACCAACAGTGTAGAAGCCAGAGATTACAGTGTAGAAGCCAGAGACTGTCCCTACCTGATCAGTATATTCAGCTCCTCACTCTCCAGCTGTAGGTCAGCTTTCTCCTGGCTGAGCTGCTGCTGCAGCCTGTGGTTGAGGTCGAGCAGGGTCTCATTTTTGCTGTCATCCTGCAGGGACTGAAGGACAGATGACCCTCGGTATCCTCTGTCACACAGTAGGGACCCTGGGGAGCCAGGCCCTGCCTTGGTTACAGGCTCACCTTCACATTGGAGTACATCTGCTTCTCCAGCTGCCGGATCTGGGCGACGTGTTGCCTCACAGCCTCTTGCAGGTGTAGGATACTGTTGCGCTGCTCCTCAGGGTTGCTGGAGATTTCTAGCTGGAAGCGCACCCGCTGCTTCTTCTCACTGTGCTCCTGGACACGGGGAGAGGGGAAGGTTAGCACAGCCTTGGGAGCAGGGAGTAACCCAGTGGCCCAAAGCCTTGTGGGTACCTTGCGTTTGGGCTCTACATGCAGTAGCAGATTGTTGACAATGTCAAGGATCATGGCATACTGCGCAGGGTTGGTGGAGATCTCCAGGTCGTGGTGGATCAGCGTGAATGTATCCACAGCTCCTGCAGGGACACACAAAGGGCAAAGGGGCCTCACCATCACCAGAAGTGGGATGTTTTGTGGGGGAACAGCCAGAGATGGAGAGGAATGAAGAATGAGTCAAGGCGGTTACAGCAGCTCCAGCAGGCACAGTATGTCCAGCATTATCTGGTGCATTGCCATGTGGCTGGGAACCTCTTCTGTCTGCACCCCTCTCAGCAGGGCCCGAACAGCCCATCCCTGAACTCAGCTGGTCAGCTCATAGCTCTAACCGCCAAGACACAATGCCTGGATGTACCCACCCTGCTGCTTCTTCAGAAGATCCTCTTTCTCCTGGTTGGCAGGAGTCTCAGGGGGCTTTATCTGTGTGGCCAGCTCAGGGTCGATGTCATGGCTGTAGCTGATATAGTACATGCGGCAGCTGCAGCGAGAGATGATCCTCTGTACCTGCTGGGTCTGCTGGGCTTCCGAGGGCTGGTTCCAGTCTGGGGACACACAGGTAGACCACTGTCAGAGGGCCATGTCCCAGCACAGTGGGGACCTCATGGCACAAGGGTCAGAGCATCAGCCAGTTCCTGGAGCCATCTAGGGTAAGGCCAGATGCTCTCAGCTTCACCAGCCTTGAGGTCAAATGTGAGTAGGATGGGGGTAGGCACAGCAGCCACCTCCATGGGCCATACCTGTGGTGGTGCTGACCATGCCCCCCACTGCCTGCCCGCTCTCCATCAGCTCCTGCACTGAGTCCAGGCTCCGCTGCCGATGCTCTTCAATATTTTTCACCTGGAGAGGCACAGCTGGTTGTCCCTGCTCTCCCTGCCTTGGCCAAGGTGCTGACAGCACTACCTGACCCCATAAAGCTCACCATCACCCATCACCCATTTTCATGAGGAAAAAAACTCTGCACTTTGAGGGTGACAGAACACTGGACCAGGGTGGCCAGAGAGATTGTGGATTCTCCATCTCCAAAGAGATTCAAATCCCACCTAGACATGATCTTGGGAAACCTGCTCTAGGTAAGCCTGCTTTAGCAGAGGGGGTTGGACTAGATGATCTCCAGTGGTCTCTGCCAACGCCCTCCATTCTGTGATCACAGGCCCCTCCAGCCTCTCACCTCCAGCCAGAGCTGCCCATGCTCCCTCTCAGTGGGGCTGCTCTCTGTTGTGGCAAAATACTGCATGCCATCCAGCAAGCAGGTCCACGATGTCTTCTGCTTCAGCGTGTCCCCATACCAGGCAGGATGGTGCTGGCACTGCAGCAGCTGGGCCTTTGCAGCAGACACGATCACACAGCCCTCTGTCTCTGCGCCACGGAGCATCATCTGCAGGGCGAGAGACTCTGGGGGTCAAATGAGCCCTTCTGAGGCTAGCATGGCCCCTCTCAACAGCAAGGCCATGAGGAGAGAAGTACAAGAGGACAGGCAGGCTGGCTGAGGGAAGGTACCTGGCAATTGACCAGCTCTATGAGGCAGTTGCGGTTGTAGATGTCGTCGGTTTGGCAGGCGGCAATGCCGCACAGCTGCTCACTAGCTCCTGATTCCTCCTCTGTGAAGACCACGAACTTGTCTGTCTCCTCAATGAGCTTCTGCAGCATGTAGGCCCCTGGGGAAGGAGAAGAGGTCAGTGTAAGCTGCAAGGGGCTGGCTGGGGATAACAGGGTGAAGGCAGGCATGGCTTTGGGCTAGCATGCACATTGCTGGCTGTGTGTTTCCCCTTAAAATCATATAATTGTTCTGGTTGGAAAAGACCTTTCAGACCATCGAGTCCAACAATTAACCTTGCCAGTATTGCCAGGTCATCACTAAACCATGTCCCTCTGCACCACATCTACATGGCTTTTCAATCCCTCCAGGGATGAGGACTCCAGCACTTTCCTGAGCAGCCTGTTTCAGGGCTTGACAACCCTTTTGAAGAAGAAATTTTTCCTAATGTCCAACCCAAACTTCCCCTGGTGCAACTTGAGGACGTTTCCTCCTGTCCTTAGGAGAAGAGATGGACGTCCACCTTACTACAACTGCCTTTCAAAGTTGTTGTGGAAAGCAAGGTCTCCCCTCAGCCTCCTTTTCTCCAGACTAAACAACCCCATTTCCCTTGGCTCCTCCTCAGAAGACTTGTGCTCTAGACCCTTCACCTGCTTTGTTGCTCTTCGGACTTGCTCCACCACCTCAATGTCTTTCTTTCCTAGTAAGAGGCCCAAAACTGAACCCAATACCTTGAGGCATGACCTCACCAGTACCCAGTACAGGAGGGTGATCACTTCCCTAGTGCTGCTGGCCACACTATCAGGATGCTTGCTCCCTTCCCTGCTGTGCTCACCTCCTGAGGATGCTCTCTCAGGACGGCCACTGGTGATGGGAGCAGTCACTTTGGCAGGGACAGAGTGAGCAGAGAGTGGGCCCCGTTTCAGCTTCTTAGCTTGGAGCTGTGTGTCAATCTTCAGTCCCTTCAGGGCCTCAGTGGACAGGTTGCGCTTGAGCACAGCTGCCTTCTTGTAGCCATCGTAGAGGCCAAAGGCAATGTCCCGGTTGGTGGTGGTCCAGGATGCCCGCAGGTCCACCAAGTGCAGCTGGTGCGTGTGGAAACCATCATCCCCATCCCGCAGGGGCAGCTCCTGGGTGTAGAGGGTCAGAGCTTCAGCATGACAAAGCCACCCCACCTCAGCCCCTACCCTCAGGCCTCACACAAGAGGGGCTGGGAACCCTGCCAGTCCCTGCAGGCAGAGCATAGGAACCAGAGTCTGGGGGATCACCCCAGGGCCCTTCACAGGGACCTGTACCAGGGATACTGTGGCTGGAACAAGGTATCCTTTTGGTCAGATGCTTGGGAAATCAGAGACCCATCAGGTCTGTCTCCTCTCCAACCAAATCCCTTCCCCTTTGTACCCAAAGGCCAAGGTCCCCTTGCTCCAGGTGGATGCCATCAGGCTGGCACAGGCTGCCATGCTCTGTGTTTGCTGTGGTACCTCCTCCGCTGTGCGGTTGCTGTGCCGCTGGTAGGTGAGGGAGGACAGGCTCAGCAGATGTGTTTTCTTCACCAGGGTGTCGAGCCGGTGGTCAGCACTCTCATCACAAGTGGAGGCCATGAGGTGGACGGTGACCTGGCTCAGGTCGCTCACCATCTGCGTGATGCTCCACTCCGAGATCAGGCGTCGCATCACCGTGCCAGCTGGGGGACAGCAACAGGGGTCAGCCGGGCCCTGCCCTGCCTGGAAGCACTGCTGGCAGGGCCCCCACTCACCTTGTGGGATGAGCCGCTGCGTGCCGCGAGTGAAGATGTGCCCCTGACAGCACTCCACCTGGATTCCCCGCTGCTGGGCAAAGGAGGCCCAGTAATGCACCTGCGAGGGAGCAGAAAGTAAGGGCTGAGAGCCCAGAGCAGGCAGAGCAGGGAGGTAATACCTGACCTCCACCCCCAGAACTTGCCTGCAGCCGGGGGAAGAGCGCAGTGTAAGACAACTGTTTGTAATGCTGTCCCAGCTTCTTCTTACTGGGTTTCATGTTATTGAAGAGCTTCCCACGGCAGATGGGGCGTGTCACACTGGTCCACGTGGCCCAAAAGTTCTGCATCCAGCGGAGGGTGCTGCTGTAGAGCAGGATCCTGGGCTGGGAGTGCTCTGAGAATATACCTGCCATCAGCCAGCGCCGCAGGGCAGGGACACAGCGGCACCCAATTCAGGACTGCTAAAACCTGCAAGCCCTGCCCTGGCCCCAAGGGATCCCCAGGGTGCTGTGACCCACCCTCACTGGGCCGTGTCAAATCCATCCGGATGGAGAGGTTGAGGTTCTCAGAGCGGAAGGCACGGTAGGAATCGTACTGCTGCCCTACTGGCACCTCGGGCAGGAACTCAGGGGAGCGCAGAACTACGCCATGGTGGTCATGGGGGTTGCCATGGCACAACCACTGCAGGTCCAATGTCATGCACAGGTCAGGCAGGTGCAGGAAGCAGCAGTCATCATACCTGAAGACAAAAAGCAGCCCTGGTTACCCCGTGGCACTGGTGGCAGCCCCTGTGCTTCTGGGCCCACACTCACTTGGAGGCTGTCCGGACGTTGATGTCCAGGTTGCCCTTGAAGACAAACTGCCCAGGCTTCCAGTGGAAGGAGAGGTGGTTCCACTCCCAGTGCATGTTCTCTGTGGTGTTGTAGGGGTCCTGCAAGGACAAGTGTGGGGACAAACAGGTGTGAGCTGACCCCACATCACCCTCTGCTCCCTACCCTAGTGGTACCCACCTCAGTGGCCAGCTGGTGCAGGTTGGCCTGTTCAATGTCCATGTGCCAGTCCCCATGGAAAAGAAGGCGGCTCTTGTCCCACCAGGGCAATGGGGCACTGGGGTCCTCTGAGGGCTTGGTGAGGAGATCCACACACTGGCCGATCAGGGTCCAGGCTGGGTCCCAGCAGGGCCCCCACACAATGGTGTACTGGGAGATCTCAGCTAGGGACACAGAGACTGGCTCAGCCCATGTCCCATGCAGCCCCTTCCCCACCCTGGCACCCAGATCCCCTGTCCCTCCAGCTCTTACAGTGGAAGTCATGGTAGAACTTCAAGGGTGGCATGTTCCTCTCCACTGTGGCATCCCCCCAGGGCAGCCCCAGCTTCAGGACTTGACGGCGTCGGGAGCAGGCCTGCCCACACTGCTCGGCCCCGATCAGCCGGCCAGAAAGCTGCCAGTTCCGGATCTCAAAGAGGTAGCGAGGGTAGTCACGGATCCGCACTGCAGGGCAGAGGGAGAGCTGAGACATGGGGCACTGAAGGGATGCTGCCCAGTCCGCCGCTCTGGGTCATGGCCTGAGCTCCTGTTTTGTCATCTCTGCTCCCTTCCCACTGCTTTGAACCTCTGAAAGTCATTGCCGCTGCTTGGTTGCACATCACATGGTGCCAGCAGAACCCTGTCCTAAGAGCCCAGGCCACACAGCCACTGTGCCATCCTGCACGGGCACCCTCACATGAAGCAACTCACCGAAGAAGCTGCCAACTCTGCCCTTCATCATGCGGCACCACTGGGTGACCATCTCCAGACCCTCGGCAGGGAATGGGCTGACATTATCCATGTCCCTCATCTGCTCCAGCACACGTTCTGTGCCATGGAAGGACTCGTCGGCCATGGCCACCAGCTCCAAGTGGGCTAAGGTCCAGGTGAGGAGGGCCCTCCGCATGGGCGTATTGGCATAGAGGCGTCGTGAGCGCTGGATATATATCTCAATGTTCTTCTTCTCCAAGGAGGCATAGAGCTCCTCGATCTTCCGGGCAGGCAGCAGCTCACCATGCTGCTTACGCAGGGCGGCCACCTTGGCGTCCAGCAGCTGCAAACGCTTGGCACTCTCCTTGCTCTCATCCTTCATCAGCTCATAGTTATCTCGTAACTTGACCTCAAAAACGTCGTCCAGGAAGACCCAGGAGAAATGGGTGACTTTGAGCAGGAGGTCAGGGGGCAGCGCTGTGCTGGCAGGGTGCCCGTGCCGGTGCAGGCCTTTCAGCCACTTCTGCACACCCATGGCAGCATCCAGTGTGCGGGAGAAGTCATACTGGTAAGGGAACTCGATGGTCACGCTGGCGAAGGAGAAGGCCCAGCCACGGTTGCGGAGGGTGCGGAGGGTGGGGAAGGCGCAGCGGTGCAAGATGACTTCCTCCAGCTCTGGCAGCAGCTTCACCTCCACCTCCTTGAAGCTGAAAATGCTGTGTCCATCAAAGCCAGCGGCCAGCTCAGGGCAGTAGCCGTGCAGGGCACCACCATGCCAGCTCACAGAGGTCCGTTCGGCAGCCATGCTGATGTAGTTGGCCTCAGAGACAAAGGCCGTGAGCTTGGCAGAGCTCAGCTCCAGGGACAGGGACAGAAGTCTTTTCGGGGAGGACCCATCTGGCTGGAGGAATCCTGGGGTCTCAGTAGGGGTGGCTAGGTGGGGCACTGGGCTCTCTGGGGGCAGGGACGGAGGTGTCCCATGGCCAAGGGCACTCCGCAAGGCTTCATGGCACTGCAAGGTGGCCAAGGTGTGATGGTACAAGTGCATGTGGTCAGGTGGGCTCCACAGCATCACCAGCCCCTCGCCGCACTGCACCTACAGCAGAGAGAGAGAGGAGGCACCAAGTCACCGGTGGATCCAGCACAGCACAGCCCTGTTCTCCTCACCAGCACCTTTCAGTGCCATCCAGTCCACCCTCTGCCCCGTCCATCCCAGTCCCACCAGTACAGAATAAAGCAGAGACCCGAGGTCCACACCAACCTCCAGGGAGCGAATGCTGCTGTGGTAGGTGACAGAGAGCATGGACAGGTTGGCCACTGGGTTGGGGATGGCAGGAGCTTTGCAGCACGGCTGCATCTTTTCCGTAATGCTCTTCACCAAGGCCAGCACCATGCCCTGGACACTGACCGTGCAGCTCTCGGCACTACCCAGGACAGTCAGTGTGTCCAGCCGCAGCTCCAGGGCACCTAGAGGGATGGCATATCAGCACTGGAGGCATGGAAGAGGCACACCATGACATATCAGGTTCCTCTGACCACAGGGTTTCTCCAGGACAGGCATCTGGGATCACTTTTGATGTTACTTACCCACCAGAGCTGAGAGTGTGAAAAGGTTCACATCCTCCACCTTCAGATCTACCTTCCAGAGCAGCCCCCAGGGCTCGCTTGGGGCAGAGGATGGCTGCTTGGGGAGCTCAGCTCCACTGGGCCGCGGGCAAAACAGGGGCAGGACTCTGGCCAAGCACTCGGTGCAGGTGTCAGATGACTCCACTTGCAACCCCCGGATGGTGCAGTCCAGGAACAGAGTGTCCGACTGGGCACTGGACGTGCCCAAGGGCTGGTTGTAGCTGCCCTAGAGGACAAACAGTACAATTACTCCCAGGCTGCACGATGTCCCAATGTCACCTGTGTGGAGCTGCAAACAAGCATCCAAGAGCTACCCCTTGAACCCTTGGCTTGCCCCTCACCTGCAGGTTGAAGGAGTCAAGGATGAGGGCTTCTCCCCACACATGCATGTTGGGGGGATGTGGGGCACGCTGGATGTGTGAGTCGTTGCCCACACGCCAGCAGAGGTGGTCCACAGCCAGCACCACGCGCTGGTGCACGCTCTGCGGCCGCAGGTGCTGGTAGTCTGTGGGTAGAGAGAAGGGGGTGAGCATGAGCAGGGCTTGCTGCTGCCTGCTCAGCTGGCCCCAAACAGAGGCCACCCAGACACATCCAGGCAGGAGTCCACAGCTCCTTGCCAGACACAAACACGGGCAAACATGCAACACAATCTTCCCTATTCACATCCTGATACCTCTCCAGCAGAACCCCCAGCACCCAAGAAGCAGCCACCCTGGTGCCAGCTGCCAGCCTGTACCTGCAGAGATGGAGTTGAAGCCCAAGGCGAAGGGTGGTGTGTCCCCCAGCTGCACTGACACATTGACATTGGACAGTGAGGCACATAGGATGATGGGTGCTATGATTTGGGGATAGCTCCTGCATGGGACAAGCAGGGACAGGCTGTTACTGGGGTGCTGAGTGCCACAGAGCCTGGCAGGGAGCAAGCCCAGAGGGATGCCCTCTCCCTTGACTGCCCACCACCCTCCATACCAGCCTCCCCATCCCACAGGCCATGCACAGAGCAAAGAAGGTGCTGTGTGCCCGGGCACCCTGCCACAGTGTGGCAGGCAAGAGGAAACAAGCTGTGATACCAGCATCTGCGCTGAGGCCAAGTTTACCTTCCCTTGTGCCCTTGGCTGGGGACAGGCACTGCCTGGCACCTGTATTCTTGTGCCAACAGGCCCAGCCAGGGGGAAAACTCTTGGTGGCGGTAGTGGATGATGCAGGTGTTGAGCAGCACAGCAGCTGAGAGGTCAATGGCTGTGACCTAGAGCAAAAAAACTTGTGCCAGGAGCCGAACCAGCAGGACTGGGGGGACAGGAGCATGCCCAGTGCCCACTCACCTGCAGGCTGGTCTTCAGGGAATTGAGGCACACGATGCGTTGGCGACTCTGGGAGAGGAGAAGGCCATCTAGGGAGAGAGAGCAGGAGAAGTGAGGGGTGGCGGAAGGCAGAGGTGACACCCCTGACCAATGAGAGCCCTCCTGATCCTGGCTACTTGCCCTCCAGCTGGAGATCTACACTCATTTGGTCCAGGTCTGAGGTGGGCGTGAAGTTGCGCAGTGGGATTTGCTCCTCTTCACGCTGATATAGAAACTGCAGCAGCTTCAGGCTCCAGGTGAGGTGCCTGCAAGCAGGAAAGAGGCACTGCCAGGAGGGAACTGCACCATTGTATCCTCCATCTCTCATCCTCAGCTGACTGGCATGCCGGCACAGACAAAGACACCAGCCAGCGCCCAGCTGCAGCACAGCCCAGTGCTCTCATCCCATCAGCAAGGGAACCCATCAGTTTCTCCTACTGGAGAAACAGTTCACAGCCTTCCTTCTTCCCCAAGAGCCCAGACCCATGCCAAGCTCAGACCTCCGGGATGGGCTCTAGGACTCGCTCTCTGTGGTCTGGCAGAGCAGGGGATGGGCAGAGAATAGCACAGTTATCCCCAGGTCTACATCCCCAGACCTAATCGGGGCTAGGACAACCTCCCCTACCTCCTCACCTCTTCTGGCTGTTCATAGACAGCACCGTGCTGGTGTTTTCCAGCTTCACCTCCACCCTTCTGGGGATGAGCTGCAGCGTGTCCCTGCCCAGCAGAGAAAGGGACTTCAAAGGCTCCCTTGGGTCTGAAAAGGGACACACAGAGTCACAGGAAGGCTCTTGCCCAAAACCCCATGCCCTGCAGAAGGGAGCAATGGCACAGCTGAATTCCTCTCATCCACTGCAAGTATGGAGACCACCAGCCCTTACCCTGCCCAGAGCTTGTCCCTGTCCCCATCCCTGACCTGCACTGTGCTGTTCTTCCATGCTGCTGTGCTGGGCCCCAGCAGCAACACGGTGCAGCAGGGGGCTGCAGAAGAGTCCTTCGTGCAGCTCTGCCTGCAGGGTCCAGACGCGTAGCCTGACGCCCACCAGCTGCTGTTTGGTGCTGAGCTCCAGCGAGAGGGAAAATGCCAGTGTCAGCTCTGCCAGGCAGGCATCATCCTGTACGGGGGGACAAGCAGTGGGAGCACAGCAAGTCACCCAGTTCCTTGCCGGTGAAGCACTGGACATGGGACTGGGAGCCCAAGGTCCTGCAGCAGGGCCTAGCTTCAGGAACACACTAGAACAGGTCCTTAGATTGTCCCAGTGAGCCAGTGCCCAGGGTCATAGTGTGGCACTTCTTCCTTCTCCAGCACTCACCAGCTGGCTGCTCCGGAGCACTTTGCTGTTCACCTTTGTCAAGCTCACCTCACAGGTCAGGCTGGAGAGAGCAGAGAACAGACAGAGGATGTGGACCCTGTTGCCTCCAAATCAAGCCCCTGCCCTCTCTTTTCTGGGACACAATAACCCCAAGTCCTTCAGCTAAGCCCTCCCAAAAACAAAGCATACCCCTACTCGATGCACAGCACAGCAATTTATAAACTAGAAAACACACAACTTGAGCTTCCCATTAAAGAAAAAGGGACAAGGGCAGCATTGGAGGAGGTTAATGTGTCACACCACAGGTGACATGGGATGACAAAAAAGATGAAACACCAGGTTAGGGTCAGAGGAGCCTCCCTGCCCCCTGGGACCCTGGGCCTGTCCAGTGAAGCAGGCACGAGCACAGAGCTACCTCTTCCCACTGCCATTCAGGAGGAGACGCGCCTTGCTGGCCTGAATGTGCCAGAGAGACTCCGAGGTGGCCACATGCAGAACCATGACGTTGATGGAGTCCATGTGGATGGAAAAGAGCTGGGAGGAAGATGCAGTGTGAGGGGTGTCCAACTACAGGACAACCCACAACAGCCTCTCACTGAGCCAGTGCCTCACCTGGCTAAGGAGCCTCAGCAAGGAGGGTTTAAGAGTCAGGTCTGCTTTGCTTTCATTTCCATTGGCTTCTCTGGGAGCCTCTGGGACAGATGGCTGCAACCCGGGGCCCTTCTGGAGATCCGTGCGGATTCGCACCTCGCCAAAACACAGCTCGAAGTAGCGCCTGCAGAGGAACAGCATGGGCAGCTTTTACAACAGCTCACACATGGCACACCCAGCCCCATGGCGAGGGATGTCCCCCACCCTGGGAGCGTGTAGGACCAACTGTAGGAGAATAACAGAAGCATGACAAGGAGCATTGTAAACACTCTCGTGACTTGCAGCTGGGTTGCTGCAAAATACAGCTATCACACTACTCATAGCTTAGGTTTGTGTCCTTGGCAAGTAGAACATCTGCATTTAGACCTTCACAGCTCTGTGAAGGACTCAGAGGCACCTTACCAAACATCCTTGAGATTCCTCCCCTGCTGTGGGAAAGATCTCAGCATAGCGGAAAGCTACACCTGCGAGAATCCTTGATATGCAAGGAAAGCAGCAGGTCTGAAAGCTTTTTCACTCTCCGTCGCAGAACAAGCCCCGCAGTGCCAGTGTCCCCACTTGTGTGCCTCTGCCCAGGTGCTGCTGTGCAGATCCCCCAGTTCATGAAGTAATGAGAATAGATTTATTCTTTGCATTTTAACCATGGTTTTGGGGTTGTCCCTGTATCCTGCCCATGCCAGCTCACACACTGAGACAAGGCCGCCCCCAAGACACTGCCATCTCAAAGAAGAGTGATTCGCCCCCACACAGAACAGGCCATAGGGCAACAGGGACTGCAGAAAGGTATAAAGGCAGCAGAACTGCAGTTGGCAAGGCCAGGGATGAGCCAGACCCAAACGCTGAGAAAAGCAGGGAGGGAGCTGGGGCAGGGGTACATACGGCAGCTCCTGGCTCAGTTTACTGGAGATCCAGACGTTGTCAATCTCCTGCAAGGATGCACAGATAGGTGAGAAAAGAAACAACCTGTCTCTGTCTTCTGATGCTCATTCCAATGTTTCCACTCTGCTCCCAATGCCTGGCATCATGCAGGGAGCAACTAAAACCCCCAAGTCTGGCTGTAGGAGGAAGGGCCTGGCACCAGCTACAGGGCTGCACAGCAGGAGCTTGGCTGCAGGGATTTGCTGCCAACCTGGAAGTGACTGCAGCGGCTCTGCCTGCCCTGGTCTGCAGACAACCACCTCTCACCCAGGTACCTACCACAGTCTGCTGCTCCCGCTGAAACTTGAGGCTGATGTTCTGGGCCCAGAAGAAACCAAAGGAACCAATCTTCAGCTCCGCATGAAGCTTCTGCCGACACCAGGTGACAGCCAGGCGACATGCCAGCCATCTGCAGGGGTAGGTGGAGGGCCAAGGTCAGCCTTACCTCTTGGGCTGGGGGCTGGAGACACTCTTTGCCCTCTGAGCAGCAGCTCTAGGCTGCAAAGTTGCTCCTAGGACCTGGCCCTGTCACCACTTGTGCCCCAAGCTGGGGCAGGGACCCCACAGGGGTCACAAGCCCAAACACCACCCCCCAACCCCAAGTCTGAGCCCCCACTTTGACCCTCATGCACCTTCACAGCCTATGCCCACTCCTGTGAACTCCCCAAACCCTTGTCAGTCCCCAAGCCCCTGACACCCTCCCAACCATCCCTGAGAGCTTTCCCAAATTTCTGCACACCTGGACACCAGCCCCCAGCCCTTGGACCCTCTCAAACCCCTGCACACCCCCCACACCCCCTTTCACCTCTACCCCAGCCCTATGAGCCACCCCAAACTCCTCCCACCCCCTCCAGCCCTCTTTGGCCACCTTAATCCTTGCAGTCCACCCCAGGCCCTGGGCACCTCACCCTCAGCCCCATGTGTGTCCCCACACCCCTGACAGCCCCCAAGCAGCCTCCCCACGACTCCCCTCTAACCTGACACTACCCGAGCCAGCCCTATCACCCCCTCCAGATCCCCTACGGGCCCCCCTACACCTCTGTCACCCCACTACAAGACCCATGCCACACCTCCCCCCCAGCTCATGCCGCTGTGGGTTCCCAACACCCTATCACTCCCCTGCCAGACCCATGGGTCCCCCTCATGACCCTTGTGTACCCCCCCAGCTTTATCACCCCCCCAAAGCCCCCGTGGGTCCCCTAAACCCCCCGTCACCCTACCGCCAGCCCCGTGGGCCCCTCCCTTGGCCCCTCTGAGCTGCCTCTACCCCAGCAAAGGCTTCCCTCAACCCTGTCACACCCCCAGGCCCCTTGTCACCCCATTTCTAGCCCCACAGGCCCTCCCACCACCTCTGCGGGCCGCCTCAGCCCTCTCAATCCCCGACGCGAGTCCCCGTGGGCCTCTCCCACGCCCCCCAGGCCCTGACCGCGCCAGCAGCCCGGCGAGCAGCGCGACGACGACGAGGCCGAACAGCACGGCGGCCAGCGGCGGCATGACGGCCCCCGGCCCCGCTGCGTGTATTCTCCCGGTACCGCCGCGGCCGCCGTCCATGGGGCCGACCGCCCGCGCACCCGGAGTGGCGGCTGGGAGGGGAAGGGACGGGACCGAGCGGCGAGGCGGAGCCCAGCGGCGCTTTCCCGGAGTCAGCGGCACCGGCAGCGCCCCGGCGCGGCCAGCAGGCGCATTAGGCGGGGCTGCGGCACGCACCGGGGAGGCCGCACAGAGTGGTACCGCTCGTCCCTCCACCCCCTGGACAAACAGCCACACCACGGGGGAACGTTCAGCTCTTTTATAGCCCCCAGTGCAGGGAGTGCTTTGGGGGACAGCAGCCCTTCGAGGGAGTCCTCAGTCAGTGGGGACTTGGGGGAATGAGGGAGTGATGAAAGGTTGGGGTGCTCTGGAACCTGTTCTGGGTCAGGGCTGGATGTTGGGATCTCCTTTGGGCTGTGCTTTTGATGTTGGGTACCTGCTTCCCATTGGATATCAGATACTGGGCTCTGCTCTTGGGTCAGGTCTGGATTTTGGTATCTGATTTGGACTGGATTTATGATGTGGGGAAACTGTTTCATGTCAGATTGTAGATCCTGGCCTCTCCTTTGGGTGAGGTCCAGACGTGAGCACCTGCTTTGGCCGGATATAGAGCATGAGGAACCTGCTTCATGTTGTATGTTAGGCTCTGCTTTGTGTCAGGGATGGATGTTGGGATCTGCTTTGTGTCAGATTTGGTACACCGGGATCTGTTCTGCATTGAATTCAGGACATTAGGATCTGCCTTGTGTTGGATTTGGGTCTCCACATCCTGATGTGTGTCAGACTCAGGTGGGGACAAGGGCTGTCCCCTGGATTGAGTGGCCCCAAACACTGCAGGGCAGCACCCAGAGGCTTGGTGTCAGTTTGTCCATCCATCACAATTCAGCGTGGTACTGCTCTGCTTTGAAGACCTCGCTAGGCTTCATGAAGATACCCTCCATCACCTTCCAGTAGTTATTCTGGCTAGAGGCAGCCATTCCGTGCACCTCCTTCTGCCCATGGATGGGCCGCCCATACTGCTCCCCCGTCACCGAGAGGAAGACGTCGGTGGAGGTGTGCTGGAAGCGCACCTCACCATCCCGCACCCAGTAGGTCCCACTGCACACCACCGTCCAGTCATCCAGGTAGTCTCCCTCACCGGCCTCCCCGAACGCGCTCACCTCCTGTGGGTGAAAACAAGCTTGTCTGGGGGCTTGGGGGAAGCGAGGGGAGCTCAAGAGTGTTGAGCTGGATCCAGAGGGAAAGGAGAGGGGCAGAGGAAGGGATTGTGGAGAGAAGAAGGACCTGTTTGGGATTGGAGCTCTGTTGTGACTTGAAGGATCTAGTTAGGATTCAGATGCTGGTGGACAAGGGAGAGCTGGTAGGGACTGGGGAGCAAGGTGCTGCTGGTAGGGACCCAGTCAGGACCAGAGAACATGATAGTGCTGGTGGGGGCACGAGAGACAAAGGGGGACCCAGTCTGAACTAAGGAACAAGGTGAGACTGGTAGAGACAGGGAGAATCTAGTAGGGACTGGAGAACAAGATGGGGCTGGCTGGAACATGGAAGATCCAGCTGGGACGAGTGAGACTGGTAGGAACATGGTAGACAAAGGGGATGCAGTCGAGATTGGTAGACACAAGGAAAACCTGGTAAAGGACTCAGGGAACCCAGCAGGGCGCAGGTGACAAGGGAAGCCCAGCTGTGCTTGGGGAAAGGGGCTGGACCTGCAGCACAAGGAGGGCTCTCAGGGGTGCCGGCGGGTACCTGGTTCCCGGAAAGAGGGGAAGCGAAGTGGTGGCTATGGAGGTTGCGGCCCGTGCCCAGGTGGGTGAGGCGGATGGCTTGCCCGCAGCGCACCGGCGTGCCCCGCTCGCAGACAGCCGCCGTGCGGCCCCGCACCCGCCAGTAGCTGTTTCCGTCATCCGCCGCCGACACCCCGGTCACCGACTGCTGCCCACTGCCTGCAGAGGGAAAGAACGGCGCTCAGGCCCGGCCCGACGGGCGCAGCGGCCGTACCGACGAGGGCAAGGGGAAGGTGTCCCGTTACCTGAGCCGTACCGCACGTCGTGCGAGTGCAGACGGACATTGTGCCGCAGATTGAGCAGCTTCACCACGGAGCCGCAGGTGACGGGCCCGAGGCCGCCGCGCACTGCCGCGCCCAGCGCCAGCACCAGAACCACCACCCGCCACCCTGCTGCCATCGCCGCCGCCGGAAGCGGATGTAGCGCCGCTCCGCCTGCCCGGAGGTCGCCGCTCGTCTGCTCCGCCCCGCCTCGCTCGCCGCCGCCGCCGCGGAGGCCTCCATTTTCCATCGGCGCCTCGGGTAAGGCCACGCCGGGCGGGACGGGGGCTGGGCGGGGGCAAGTGGCGGCGGTGGCAGTGGCGGGGAGCGCGAGGCCCGCGTGAGCCCGGTACCGGCCGCGAGCGGCTGTTGTCAGGGACGCGCTGGGCCGGGCTCGGCTCCGAGGCCTCTGAGGCGGCTTCGAGGCCTGTGCTGGGAAGCTCCGGCGGGGCTGGGCCTCGGTGAGGACGGTAAAGGCAACAGGAACGCCCCGGTTAGTGTGGGGATAGGTCGGAGGCCGCATTTTGGAGTGATGACTGCAGTTGCGGCCCCTCCGGTCCCGGTTGCTGGCAACGGGTGGGACTGATGGTAGCTGGTGGTGGCTTCTGGGGCGGAGACCGCAGCTGGGACCGTGCCGCAGCGGGGTGACCCGGGCTTGGGGGGCAGGTGAGGCTTTGGACTATTTCGTGAGAGGCTGTGCCGCAGTCGCCACCCCAACCTCGGCCGCCGGAGCCGGCGCCGCTCCCCTGTGGCAGAGACCGCAGCGAAGCCGAGGGCCGCGGAATATTGCTGACATTGTAGGAAAGGGTTGGAGGTGTGAGATGATGGACATGGAGAGCGTCGCCTACTTTCCTGGAGGGGCTTAAAAGAGTCAGAGCTTTGTTTGTCAGGTTCGTTGGCCTTCCAGATCGCCCCCCCCCCCCCCCAGCATGTATAATTCCTGGGGCACTGCAGTTAGATTTGCAAACGTCTGACATGGTCCTTCATGAAAAGCCAAGAGGCAGGAGCCTGGAAAGGCTGCTATGGAGATTAATAACTGACTGAAGGGTGGCAAAAAAAGGTAGGGATGGACTATTTTTGCTCACAGCAAAGTGAAGTTATTGTGGAAGGTTTTTTTTGTTTCCTGTATGTGCTGATGTGGAGAAGGCAAATTTAACCTTAAGTTATTAGGATAGCTAAACTGGGCCGTGGGAAGTTGCAGAGACCAGATAATACTGAGTGTAGTGTGGTGAGGGAGATACGGCAGCAGTGGGTGCAATGAAGGTAAGACACTGCAGCAATTGGCTCTACATCAGCTTTTACTATTCAGAAGAGAGTTGTTGGTGTCTCAGCAATTGGTTGTTTTACAACATCATTTCAACACCCTACTGTAACCTAAAAAAGGATACTTTGCAATTATTTTAAAGAAGCGAAGGACAAAACAGAAAATATTATTACACTGTCACATAAATTGTTGGCAGTTTGTGCCCTGGCTCTTGCTGACAGTTCTGGTTAGCCTTTCTCTATAAAGGGGAGCACTGCAAAGGGGAAACACTGAAAAAGGGCAGCAGGAGCAGCACAGATGAGCAGATTTGTGTGCAAGTGAAGTCTTTGTTTCCTCACCTGCTGACAAGAGATATGATGCAGGTGCATGAAGATGTGAGCAGGTCAGAGAAATCGAGGAGGGAACATCAGTTTTCTGTTTGTTACAGGAAATTATGATGTAGCAGGTCTAAAATAAGCAGGCGGAAGTGCTTTTTCACACAACATGCTATTAACCTGTGGCACTCTGCCACAGGATGTTCTGCCACTCAGTACAGTCAGGAGTGGTGGCACCAGTGGAGAGCAGTAAAACCAACGAAGCAGGTATGGGAAGTTCCTGAGCTGCAGTGGCTGGCTGGCTGGACTTTCCCTGTCAAGGCACCTTTGGTCTCCACTCATCATTTTGCTTCTGTGCTCCCTTTGCACCAAGGCATGAGAGTATCTGGTTTAGGTCCTAACTTCGGAAATGGGTAAAAGAGCTGCAGAAGCTAAATACAGAATTCTATGTTACTGATGCTGTATTAGGACTGATAGGCCTCCGTGGAGATCAGCCCTACAGTACCAAGGAATGACTCCGAGGGAGAGCTCTGTGCTGACAAGGTGCCCAAGAGGGTAATCAGTTGTAGTACAGATGTGTTTGTTAGGCTCATAAATTTCAGATTAAAAACAGAGCCAATATGATCTTGTCTGAATTCTGTAGTGGGACACAGTGTAGAGATCATTGCTTAGTCATGAGCCTTAAATCCGCATGTTCTGGCTCAGATGTGGCTTGGGGTTTTTTCTAAGAAATCCAAAATCGGTTTAATTGTGAGAGCTTCAGGGGATGGAATGGAGGCATTACCTTTGCAGTTCCTCTGAGTTTTTCTTAACGAGCCGTTTATTGCTGCAGTCTTTTGTAGAGGTACTTGGGATGTGCTAATTTCATGGACCTTTCATTGACAAAAGGAATAGATTTGGCTTCTTTAGGCTCTGCATTTTAATTGAGTCAAGTTTCTCAGCCTTCTTGCCTACATTCTGAATCCTCTCCTCTCCCCTTAACTTTTCTCTGTGGAGACATGAGAACTGAGTGAAACTGTTCAGCCCACTCCTGCTGAGCTGATCAGAGCTCTGCAGTCTCAGTACTGCCAGTGAAGAGACTTATCTGCTCAGGGTTATCCCAGTTAAAAGAAGAGCTTATGGACTCTGGACAGTTACCATTGTGCCCTTGAGCTGAGCACAGTGTGGATGGCCCTGGTTGAAAGCAGAGGTTTTGTAGTTGCTCAGTCCTGAACTGCTCTGGTGTCTCTGCCAAGTGGGAGAAGCCATGCTTGACCTCTTGGTCATGCCTGGGAGAGGCCATGGAGGCACCTGTTCTTCCTTGTGCTGTCACAGAGCTGCTTGCTCCGTTGCCCTTGTCTTTAGTCCATCCAGGGAAGTCATTGTACCTCTGTACCTAGCACTAGTGGGGCTGCTCCTCAAATACTGCATTCAGTCCTGGGCCCCTCACTACAAGAGGGACACTGAGGTGCTGGAGTGTGTCCAAAGAAGGGCAACAAAGATGTTGAAGGGTCTAGAGCACAAGTCTTGTGAGGGGTAGCTGGGGGATCGGGGTTTTTTTATCCTGAAGAAAAGGAGACTGAGGGAAGACCTTCTTGCTCTCTACCACCACCTGAAAAGAGGCTATGGTGGGGTGAGGGTTGGTCTCTTCTCTCAAGTAATAAGCAATAAGACAAGAGGAAATGTCCTTGAGTTGTGCCAGGGGAGGTTTAGCTTGGACTTGAGGAAAAAAGTACTTCCCCAAAAGGGTCATCAGGCCCTGGAACAGGACAGGGAAGTCCCCGTCCCTGGAGGGATTTAAAAGATATGTAGATGTGGTGCTGAGGAACGTGGTTTAGTGGAGGACTGGACAGTACTGAATTAATGGTTGGACTTCATAATTTTAAAGGTCTTTTCGAACCAAAATGATGCTATGACACTGACCAGTGTCTAATGGTGCCTTTGGGACAAATATGTAATCCATAGGAGCCTGTCTGCTTGTGTAGTGGTAGGCATGCAGAATTAGGCATGGTCTCCCTGTCTTTTTGGTGCTCTAGTGCACGTTAGTCCTTGCTTCTGGGCTGCAGCAATCTCTGGGAGTGTGCCAGGAGCCAGGATGCTGCTGCACTGCTCCAAAGAAAGGCCGGTAGCATGATAGAGCTTGGCTGGGCCAATGCTCCTCAGTCTTTCAACCCTGCTCAAGCCAGACAAGGGGTGTTGCTAGAGTGGAGTTTTCTCTGCATGACCAACAGTTTGGGGGACTCCTACCAGGCACCAGTGCCCTGCTTCTGTACCTTCACCAGTGCTAGCTGCAGTCTTTTGTTTGCCTCCTTCTCCTGTGTTATTTCAAATGAAGGCCTCTCTGACACAGTGGGAGACGCATCTGTAGTCCATACCTGATTCAACATCTTCTTCTTAATAGTTGTGCTTGCTTCTGTTTGCTCTGCAAAGTGACATCCCCTCTGTGGATTTCACTGGAGCTGAAAGCACCTAGTTTTGTGGGTGATTGGCTTGTGTGGAACCTGCTCAACTGGGTCATTAAATGAGAAGGGTTTCCTAAGTCCTGTCTGTTCCCTGTGTCCAGACAAATTTGGTTGAACATGAACTGAAATTGCCAGAAAATGGTAGAACAAGGGATGAGGAAGAAAGTTGAAACTGTGAGCAAAGTGCTTCGCTGGCAGACAACAGTAAAACTGTACGTGGTGCTGTGATGAGGGGCTTGCTTTCTGGATGGATTCATGTTTTGGTTGTGGACAGGAGAGAAATTAGATTATTCGGCTTGGAGATGCTCTCAGAAAAAACACTGAGCCTGCAGTTTTATATGTGCTAATACATCCTGATGGATACATGTAGAAGAAGAATTGATGAAAAGGTGTAAAGTTGACATTTGTCTACAGGCTGCTGAACATGATAATTCCTGTTCCTGTGCTGTGTGGAATTACACAATTCATCACGGGCATTTGCTTCAGGAATATGAATTTAATGAGCCTCTGCACCACCCTCTGAAGTGTTATTTCTGAGAAGGATGCTTAAATACATGTGTGCAACTCAGACAGTGTCCTCTCAAGGACGGGACTTAGGCTGTGCCCATGCACCAAGCCAGAGCAGCCGTGTCATGTCTGGGTGCAAAGCAGTAGCCTTAGCCTGCTGTGATTTCTACCTGTCTGGAGCATCACAAATAGATGTGGGCTACAACCATGTAATCTGTAGCTAAGGAGTATGAGCTGGTATCTGCTCATGTCTGAAATCTGGCAGAAGTCTTTCCCCTGCTTTTGTTAGGGGCTTTCTTTACTGAGATACAGCTGACTTTGGAGCTAGTGGTGTTTCAAGACTTAAAAGATTATCCAAAATCAGCCTTGCATGTTTCATTGGTGTTGTTTTCTTTAATTGAGAAATAAGTCCCTGTTTTTTCTCTGAGTTCTTGTGTTTGTGCACCAGATGTGTGGATCTCGGGGCGCAACAAGGAGTCCCATGCATGAGAAGCATCGTGGCCAAGCCCTGATGAGGTTGTCCTGAATGGGACTTGCTTCCTTCAGCTGTTTGTTTGCAGTGGGGAAATTATTATGGGAACATTTAGAAGCGTGTTTGTTTTAAGTATCCTTCCCTGGTGTGCAGAATGCTTTTCTCATCTTTTTCTCTCTTTTTTTGATCTTAAATTACATCAGATTTAATTTAACATGGAGGTTTTGGCTTTAGATCTGACACCTACTCTGAGCTTCATTTTGTACCTTCCCAAAGACTGGTTCTTCTTCCTGGGCTGGTGCTTTCATCTTCACAGCCATTTGAGGAATTGGTTTGGTTTTTCTTGTAGCTGACTTCTGTAAGCTTCTGTTGTTTTCATGTGTGTAAAGAAGAACTAAAAAAAAAAAAATCCATTGAAAATTTTTTAAATGACAACAAGTTTTGTAACCACAAGAGGTTGAAGGCTCAGAGAGCCCAAACGTGAGCCATGTCTTTATGCACATACTTTTCTTTGTGCTAACCTTGATTTATACTGATGCCAGAATACCCAGTTTGGGCAAGACATCAAACCAAAGATTCAGGATGTAGAAAACACTGTGTTTCTGTAGTGTGTTGTTACTTTCTAATCTCTGGACAGAGACTCCTGGCCTAGAACATCCCATCCTTGGCTCCAACTACGTGCAACAACGGAATTGGGCAGCTGCAGCTCCCAGTCCCAGCCCTGCAGCACTCTCCAGGGCCTCTCTCCTGTTTCCTCTGTGGGGCTCTGCAAAACCTTGCTAACAGCCTGCAATGGCAACTCAAGGCCCTTTTTCAGAGTTGCCCTGCTTCATTAACTGCGAGAGGATTAATCAAATTATGATCCTAATTAGTTGGATCGTGTGCCTGACACCATGCAGCATGGGTGGCAGCATGGGTTTGTTTTCCTGGCCCTGTGGGAGGGGGTGGAGGGGCTGAAGGCCTTTGGCTGCCTGCACCCTTTCAGCTGCAGCTGGGAGCTGGGCTCTGTAACAAATGCTGTGGTGACAGCTCCTGTCCTGCTCGCTGAGACATAGGTTGACAGGAGCTAGCAGCGTTCTACTGCTGGCTTCACTTGCCTATTCTCTGGTGACAGGGATGTCCAGGCAAGGTGGACACTGGGTAATTTAGGGCCTTGATAGATAATGTGAAATCCTCTGTCCTTAGCTGTCTTCTCTCCAAAACCCAGATGGGGGAAATGCTTGTGTTTTGCTTGCTCAGCTGACGTGATGGGTGTCTCCTCTTTCCCCAGTTGCTGTGGAGCAGTGTGTGAGACACCGCAGCCATGTCTGACTTCGTAGAAAGTGAAGCAGAGGAGTCGGAGGAGGAGTACAACCAGGATGGGGATGTTGTGCCCAGGGTAACCAAGAAATTTGTAGAGGAAGATGAGGATGGTGAGTCTGCCTGTTTGTTCTGAGTTTGCTGGATAGTCTGTGTGCCTCACTGCTCTATTTCACATCCCATGACTGCAGATGGAGCAGTAACTGTGCTGTAATAGCAGGGCCATCTGTGGTCGATAATCTCAGCTGTTTAAGTGCCTCTCTTCCTTAAAGCGCTTAGGTAGGTTTTATATTTGGCAATAGAAAACACACTGCTTCACTCTCTTGGGACTTGCAGTCACACAATTTGAGAGTAAACAGTAAAAGCAGAGGAATTCTCCTAGTGTGACCACTCCACCTGTTCCCTCTGCAGAGAGACCATGAGAGAGGAAGTGGGATTCTGGCATGAGCATCTGGCTGCATTCTGTGCCAGTAAAAGAGTTCAGTTAAAACTCTGTGTGGATGGTGTGAAGGAAGATGCTGTTTGCACAGAAAAGGCAGATAACCAATGAGTAAATGTCTACCACTTGCTGCTCTCCATCCCAGATGAGGAAGAGGAAGAGCTGAATCTTGATGATCAAGATGAGCAGGGAAACCTGAAGGGGTTCATCAACGATGATGACGATGAGGAAGAGGAGGAGGAAGCCAGTGACTCTGGAGACTCTGAGGATGATGTTGGCCACAAAAAGAGAAAGCGCAGTAAGTTTCGTCATGATAGCTCGTAGCAGGCCACAGTGTAGTGCTGTCACTCTGTCCTGGGTGTCTGCATGGGCTAGGTAAGCTAAACCCTTCTTGTTGGTTGGGAGAGTGTAACTCATCTCTGCTTTCTTCTCAGCTTTTGATGATCGCCTGGAGGATGATGATTTTGACCTCATTGAAGAGAACTTGGGTGTCAAAGTCAAAAGAGTGAGTTGTGTTCCCTTGCTGATGTTAATGGTGTGTTGTGTCTTAGCATGAAGGAGGGTGGGCTCTTGCCTGGTGTGTTTGCTTCTGCCCTCTTGGAAAGGGAGAGCTGAATACTTGAAGGAAGCGGGATCTCTTGCTGTCCAGGCAACTGGGAACTGGCTTTACAGAGTTTGCAAAACCACTTTCTTCTGGTTCCTAAAGCCTGCTCTACTCCTCCCTTCCCATCTCTGCAAGACAGTCTCATAGGAGGCCATCTCAGAGTAGGCATGGTGCTAACCTCAGCATCAGCACAGGCTGTTGTGGGCTTTAAGGCTCTCCTGTAACACTCCCAGAGACACGTGAAGCCAGGCTGGCATTAATGGTGGCAGCATGCAAGCAACACAGGCCTGGCCTCAGTGCAGTTCTTGGCAGGTGGTTATGTTGTGTGCACAGTGCCCAGTGGTCTGGGCTCAGTCCTGCAGAGGAAGGGTAGTTCTGACCTGGCAGAGACCATACTTGAGCTTGGGTGTCTGTGCTGGGTGTTCTTGGCACTAACAAGGCTGTTTGCTTGCAGCAAAAATTCAGGCGTGTGCGGAAAATGTCTGATGATGAGGATGATGAAGAGGAAGACTATGGAAAAGAAGAACATGAGAAGGAAGCCATTGCTGAAGAAATCTTTCAGGATGGTGAAGGCGAGGAAGGAGGGGAAGCTGTTGAAGCTCCTGTTGCTCCACCAGAAGAGGAAGAGGAGGAGGAGGAAGATGAATCTGGTGAGTATGGATGGTCAGTTCCATCCAAAATTTGTCCTAGGATTAAAGCACAGGAACCAAATTAAGACTCTGAGCTAGAAGTAACCAAGGGCTATAACGCAACTGTGGTCAAGCCCTTGCTGGTCTGATTAGTACAGTCTTCAGAATTGAAATGTCTTGGAGTGGCAGGTTTAGTTTGTCTGTACTGCTTTGTCCAGAAACACATATGCTGAGGTGGTGAATGTCTCCTCTAAGCTGCCTCCAGAGTGAAAATGCTTCAAAGTAAAGAAGCCATAGCACTGTTTAGTACCTAGTAACACAGTGCACGCCTGCCTGCCTTCTCTGCAGCATCAGCCCTTCACCACTGCTAGTACTGTACTGAAAAAGTTTCGAGAATTCTCTCTGTCTGCTGTCCAAAGCAGCAAGGCCTTCTCAGTGCACTGAGCTGTAGATGGTTGCCAAATGGCTTTTCCTGTGCTTGGAAGTTTGCTTTAGATTGTTATTGTGGTTCAGACCCCTGGAATGTCTGAGGTTGGTGTAGAAGATGCAGTGAGTAGCAGAGCAGACCGACAGCCGGCAGCAGCTTGAGTCTTCGTGAAGGCTCAAAATTGCACTGACTGAGCTGAACTTTATCAGAGATACCAGTGGAATATGAGACTGTCCTGACTACTAAATTGTTTCTCAATGCCCAGACATTGATGACTTCATTGTGGATGACGATGGACAACCTCTGAAGAAGCCAAAATGGCGAAAGAAGCTCCCTGGATACACAGACGCGTAAGTGCTGATCGGAAGTTGGCCTGGAGCCTTGAAAAGAGCGCTCAGCTTACTTGATTCTTGCAACTGCAGAGTGATTCAGCTTGTGGTTGGATATTGCTGGTCTCTTTCCCCAAAGGAACTGGGTAGATTGAAACATGGAGCTTTTAGTCTGTGATTTCTTAAACATCTCGACTCCTTTACTCCCCTGGATTTTTTTGATACCAAAACTAGTCCCTTAAGAGAAGTATTTGCATGGAAAACTCAAGGAGTTGTGTTCCTGTCCATGGTTTTTCATTTTAGGTGCAAAACTAACTCTTAGACTTGGGTGCTTGGCCCCCTCTGTGTGTCTAGAGTAATGTTCTGTGAACTGGTCTATGGGGCTGAACAATCACTTTTTTGCCTTCCAGTGCTTTGCAGGAAGCTCAGGAAATCTTCGGTGTGGACTTTGACTATGATGAGTTTGAGAAGTACAACGAGTATGACGAGGAGATGGAGGAGGAATATGAGTATGAGGATGAGGAGACTGAAGGGGAGACTCGTGTACGCCCCAAAAAGACTGCCAAGAAACGTGTCAGTCGACGTAGTATCTTTGAGATGTATGAACCCAGTGAGCTGGAGAGCAGTCACCTGACGGACCAGGACAATGAGATCCGCATGACAGACATGCCTGAGAGGTTCCAGGTGAGGGAAGAGAGTACAATAGCATTTCAGCTCCCACTGAATACAGCAGGCCTGGGACCTGCAGGCTGACCTTCTCAACTGGCTGCCGGCATCTCTTTTTTCCCTACTTGAAGATCCCACCTGTCAAATGTGTGGGTTAAAAGTCTGCTTTCAGATGTAGTGGTGACGTTGTGAAGTAGCTGTGCAAGCCTAGGTTTATCTGGTCTTGGTTTCTCTTTGGCCACTGGGTGCCAGTGTTCTACTCCTGGGAGTGGTGCAAAGGCTTGTTGTGCTCTGCTGGATGTCCTTTATGCTCGATGCTGTTAGTAGTGTCCAGAGTTACATCTCTGGATAGCAGGAGTGAAGCTGCAGTGGCACTGAAGGTTAACTAGGGTTTCTAGGCTACCTGTGCACCAGCCCATGTGTACCTGTTCTGTACAAGGTGTTTCTGTAACACACTTTAAGCAGTGATTTCAGTGTGGAGTCCTGTTTGTGCTGTTAGGAATCATTCTGGTATCTCATATTTTTGTCTTCATTTTACCCTATAATGAGGCTTTTCCTGAGCAGTCCATGTTCTTCATCTTGCTTAACCATATGTTAATGGAATTCTGTGCTGAGGTTTGTTACTCTCATTTGTAAAATGGGACATTGGAAGCTGCCAGCTCTTCAGAAGGAGCCTTTTCTTCCCATGCCAGTGTGCACAGCACAAGGGACCTCTGTGTGTAAGGTCTTCTGGCCATGTGTGGCCTGTTCACACAATTTGTTATCTTCATGGATGTCAAGATGATTAGGGCAGGCCTTTGGAAGGAGAACTGACAGGGACTAAATGCCCAGAGAGGGTTTGGTTTGCATTCTGTTATTCTATGGGTGCAGCAAGAAAAGCAGTAGCAAGGTTAGAACAAACACAGATGGATTGGAACAGATGATGTCACTGCAGAGGGACCAGAAGTCTGGTAGGAAGCGAGGGTAGCCTTTGATCATCATGGAAGGTTTCACACCATTGCAGGCTTCTCCACAAAGAACTGTTAGCTGTCCTTAATCTGGTGTAAAGCTGATGCAAGTTTCCTGGGCGCTCAGAAGATGTGGACTTTGAGATGCTGTCCTCAGCAAAGCCCTATGAGTAGAACAGAGCCCACAGGCAATCTGCAGCTCCAAACCATAATTTGCAGGTTGTGGTAGCACAAGCCCTGGTGTTACCTCTGCTCATCCTGTTGTCTTTTCACAGCTGCGATCTATCCCAGTGAGAAATGCTGAAGATGATGAGCTGGAGGAAGAAGCTGATTGGATTTACAGGAATGCATTTGCAACACCCACCATCTCCTTGCAGGTGAAGGACTATGCCTGAGACTTCTGTCCTAAAAAGCCTTGAAGGTGCTGCAGATTTCCAGCCTGGAGACATTGTTCTAGGAGTCTGCTCAGAGGAATGTGGTGCCCAATGTACCTTCATGGCTTTCTAGTTTGGAACAGCAAATTTAACATGCACACATTTTCACTTTTGCATCTCTAGAACACATCAAAAATGGAACACAGAAATTGCAAAAATAATTACCAAGAATGGTTGAAGGATCTCTGAGCCACTTTGCACTTAGGGCTAAAGAAGCATTAGACATGATCTGCTTTTAACCATCAATTTATTAGTTACTTTGGCCAAATGCTAATTCCATTTTCTTTTAAGTCAATCAGGGCTGGGATGCTTTTCTGTGGTCTAAAATCCAAGTGTGCAGCTAAGCCTGCTCTTAAGAGTACTACCATTTTCCAGTCTTAGCCTGGGCTGGTGTTTTAAGGGGTCAGCTCAGGAATACAATCAACACAACACTTTTCTTCTTTTTAGGAAAGTTCTGACTACCTTGACCGTGGACAATCCAGCAGCAGCTTCAGCCGCAAGGGGCCCAGCACCATCCAGAAGATTAAAGAAGCCCTGAATTTCATGAGAAATCAACATTTTGAGGTAATTCACAGCTCTGCTTCATTGCCAAGATAAGGTCTGAGATGCTGTCTCCTTATCCAGGTAGGATTAGCCAAGGTGCTGCTGGAAGTATTTGGGGCAGCAATCTTGAAGGGGCTGCAATACCATACCTGGGTGCCTCTCCTGTGCTTCCCTGGAAAGTGCAGCTTATCTTGCATGAGCTGTGGCAATACAGTCCTTTAAGGCTTGACTGATGGGGCTGCCATTACTGTACTTCCCTGATCCTGGACAAATGGACACTAAATGAGGTGGAGGGATTCCAGAGTAACCTGAGCTTCGCTGGTTCCATTCAGCCTATTCTCTGAGGCGTTGTCTGATGTTTCAGAAGTTTTCTGGTCAATGTGGTGTGTTCTTTGGTGGAATGGTGTTCAGAGCCATCACATGGCTTGCTGCCCCATTAGCTTGTTCTTCCAAATGGAACAGGAGCATTCTCTGGACTCTTGGTTGTCAGGAACAGCTTAGTCTCCTGCTTGGTGGTTATGAGTCTCATTTCTGATTCAGGTCCCATTCATCGCCTTCTACAGAAAGGAGTATGTGGAGCCTGAGCTGCACATCAATGACCTGTGGAGGGTCTGGCAGTGGGATGAGAAGGTGAAGAGTGTTTTCACTGCTTGTTATCCCATCAACATTTAACATGTCTCCAAGCTTAGCTTGATACTTTCAGCAGATTTTTGTTCTGGCTGTGCAGACCCTGTTTGCATTTTTAACCTCTGAGAGTTTTTTGCATGTTTGCTATCATGTGGTCATAAAGAACTCTCTGACTATAGAGGTTTCAAAACAGTGCTTCCTCTTCACTGAGTTCCTTTTGTGTAATGACATTTCCTGCAAGGAGTGCAGGTTCTTTCTCTGCTATCAGGTGAAGCCAAAGCTTGATACTTTATTTTTCTGTTAATGTATCTCTGAGATGACACCTGCCATAGGTATCACATCTGGGCTTGGCTGTAGACAGAGGTTTTGATGATTATTTTTATACGATGAATATTCCCAGATCCTGGGAGCCCCTCTTTGGGAAGGGAGGAATTGAGTGTAACACACAGCTATGGCTCATTTCACTGGAAATCTTTGTTCTCATGGTAGTGGACCCAGCTGAAGATCCGCAAGCAGAACCTGACACGTCTGTTTGAGAAGATGCAGGCCTATCAGTATGAACAAATCTCTGCTGACCCAGACAAGCCCTTGGCAGATGGAATAAGGGCCCTGGATACTACTGACATGGAGAGGTATGGTGCCATGACTTCCTTATATTCATTCCAAAACATCTTAAAATGTGTGTTAACTTGCCCAAATAGCACAGGCTGTCTGGCTACTGCAGCACACTATCTTTAGCCTCCCCAGAAAGTCAGTAATGAGAAATACTTCAAACTCCTTTGGAAAATGAGCCCAAATTCTCCTTCGCCTGATGTATATAAGAGCAGGTTCCTTGAGTGCTCTGACAATGGCTCAGCTGCAAGCAGAGTGTAACATGCTGGCTTTGCATGCCGTAGGCTGAAGGACGTGCAGTCCATGGACGAGCTGAAGGACGTGTATAATCACTTCCTGCTCTACTATGGGAGAGACATCCCCAAGATGCAGAATGCTGCCAAGGCTGCTCGCAAGAAGCAAAAGCGTATCCGAGAGGATGGTGAAGAAGAGGAAGGTTTGTCCTCCCAGACTTAAAGTCTCCTAATTGTGACCTGGTTCAAAAGAATAGTAAGAAAGTTTGTTGAAGAGCTTTTGTGTTTGCACAGAACATCTCTGCTCCTTACTTCTGTCTCAGTTTAGTCCCAGGTCTTCCAGGCAACTCTCAAAGTGTTTAAGGTTTGATACACAAGATACTGCTTTCTGATGGACTGAATGCCAGCCCTTGTGGCAGGGGCCAGAGCATGGATCAGCCACCTTGATGTGTGTTTGGATGTGCAACTCAGATTCTGCTACTAAAACTACAGAAGAGTGAAACTGAGGAGGAAAAGATAGCTTTTGCAGGGGGAGTTTCTAACCCTGAGTAATTTTGAGGCTGCTGTGACCTTTGAGATGTCTTTGTAGAATTTAGGAACTCTGCTGCGTTTAATCCCTTTGCTGTGCTTCTGACACTCTGCAGCTGTCTGGATGCCTCAGTAAAGAGGCCTTGCTAAATGTATCTTTTCCATAGGTGAAGGGGAGGATCCAGAAGACGATGAGCAGAAAGGGCCTGAGCTGAAGCAGGCTTCCCGCCGGGATATGTACACCATCTGCCAGACAGCTGGGCTGGGTAAGGGCTGGGCTCTGCCACACTGAGCTTGCAGTGGCCTGCCCTGCATGCTCTTCTGGGTGTGTCACTTACCTCTAGAAGGAGGACAGGGCCACAAAAGTTACCAGAGGGTTGGAGCGCCTCTCTTATGAAGAGAGTCTGAAAGAGTTGGGATTGTTCAGCCTGTAGAAGAGAAGGCTCTGGGGAGAACATAGTCCAGCCTTTCAGTACTTAAAGAGGCCTAAAAGAAGATGGGAGAGGTTTTTAAGCACGTCCTGTTGTGACAGGACAAGGGGTGATGATTTTAAACTAAAAGAGGGAGATTAGATAGAAGGAAGACGTTTTTTACACTGAGGGTGGTGAAACACTGGCCTGGGTTACCTAGAGAGTTGGTAGATGCTGCATCTCTGGAAGCATTCAGGTCAGGCTAAATAGGACTCCTAGCAGCCTGCTCTAGTTGAAGATGTCCTCGCTCACTGCAGGGGTGTTGGACCATATGACCTTTAAAGGTCCCTTCCAAGACAAAATATTCTATGTCTGATACTTCTGCTCAGTATAAGCTACAGTACCCCATCATCACTTTTGTGGTGGTTTATTGTGGTTGTTTTTTGTTTTTGTTTTTTTTTCACCAGATGGCCTGGCTAAGAAGTTTGGTCTGACACCTGAGCAGTTTGGAGAGAATCTCCGAGACAGTTACCAGCGTCATGAGACAGAGCAGTTCCCTGCAGAGCCCCTGGAGCTGGCCAAGGATTATGTCTGTAGGTCAGTGCATCAGGGTCTTCTTGGAGGTCCTGCAGATGTAACACAAATGAAGGGATCTGGGGGTCTTCTCAAGTCCTAAGCCTTCCATGTTGTCTTTTTGCTTTTAGTCAGTTCCCAAGCCCTGAAGCTGTGTTGGAAGGAGCCCGGTACATGGTGGCTTTGCAGATAGCCAGGGAGCCTTTGGTCAGGCAGGTTCTGAGACAGACTTTCCAAGAAAGAGCCAAAGTCAACATTTCACCAACCAAAAAGGGGAAGAAGGTAAGGAAGGGAGCTCTGACTGTGGGTCAGTTCAGGGAAGGATCTAAACAACATACAAATGCTCTTTTTTTGCATCTGAAAACTTCCTCTGTGTCACTGGCAACTCTGAATAAATCTCAGAGCAGGATGTGAGCTGGGCTGTTGCAGAGGCCAGCTCAACAGCATGCTGCTTTTCTAATCTCAGCATTTCATCAGACCTGATTCTTGCTGTTGAGGTGTTGCCTTCGATTATTGGAACAGCCTGTGTTGCTCTGGGACTGGGAACAAATTCCACTGTGTCCTGCTGGGGGAGGAAATGCAGACTGGCAGGCACAGGGGTGAGGGTGTATTGAATAAAACCCATTGTCTGCTGTGGTATACAGAAGGCTCTTTCTTCCTGAATACCCTGTGTGCATGCATGCTGACTGTCTCCCCCCTCTCCTAGGATATTGATGAAGCCCACTATGCCTATTCTTTTAAATACTTGAAGAACAAGCCTGTGAAGGAGCTGCGAGATGATCAGTTCCTGAAAATGAGCCTGGCTGAGGAAGAGGGACTGCTCACTATAGATATCAGCATTGACATGAAAGGAGTGGAGGGGTGAGTCCTCCCCACTTGTGCCATCCATGCCTTAGCAGAGTTTGTTCATCCATGCTGCCATGCTGTTAGAGCCCTTCTGTAACCCAAAGTGCTCCTGCAAGTCACAGCCTGGTAATTTCCTGCACTTTAAAGTCAAGAAGCCTCTCAAGGTCTTGTTTTTTTTCTTCATCTTAGTGAAAACTTCAGCAGACATCTGTCTTACTCTTTTGAAGGAAAACTCTGAAGCCTTTAAGATTTTTGTGAAGGGTGATGCTTATTCCTCAAGCATCAACCCTTGCTGTGTGATCCTTGGTTCCTTCCCTGCACATCTGAGTAGCCACACTGTGCAATGTGGGTATGTTGCAGTGTCTGTGGGCTGCCTCATGCTGCACTGATCGAGCCTCTGTGCTGCCAGCATGGCCTTCAGCTGTCATCTGTCTAGCAGCACAGCTTCTGCAGCTAGAGGAGTGTTTGATGGGAGGATGGGATCGTCTCCAGGTTTTGCAGGCAGCTGTCTAAATCTGACATGCTGCAATTACATCCTTGTGCAGGAATCTGCCAGAGGTGGTGTCACTGCAGGGGTTTGGAGCACTTCTGTATCTCCTCCTCATGTTTCTTGCAGTTACGGCAGTGACCAGACATACTTTGAGGAAATCAAACAGTTCTATTACCGGGATGAGTTCAGCCACCAGGTGCAAGAGTGGAATCGGCAGCGTACGATGGCCATTGAGCGGTCCCTCAACCAGTTCCTCTATGTGCAGATGGCTAAAGAGTTGAAGAACAAGCTGTTGGTGGAGGCCAAGGAGTATGTCCTCAAGGTGAGATGGGAGAAAGGTGGGTTTGAGTCAGAGCTAGGGTTACAAGTGCTGACAATCCTGCAGCATGCTGGGGACAGGCCATACACAGGCTCTTGGGGAGGAAGAGGCAGGCAAGGGTCTGGGTCTGGTTATTTCCCAAGGATGGAGAGAAAAGCAGACGCCTCAGTGGGAGGAAAGATGAGTTCTGTGATTCTGAAGAGTTGGTCCTAATCCTGACAGAACATACTGTGTGGCTATCTTGAACAGCAAGAGAGAAGAGAAGGGCTGTGCCAAAGCACCTGCAGTGGATTTTCTCACTCCTCTCTCCCCTTCTCTTCCCCCAGGCTTGCAGCCGGAAACTGTACAACTGGCTAAAAGTAGCTTCATACCGTCCTGATCAGCAAGTGGAGGAAGATGATGATTTCATGGATGAAAACCAAGGGAAGGGCATTCGGGTGTTAGGCATTGCATTTTCCTCAGCCAGGTAGGAAAAGAGAAATTGCCTCTGGATCCATGTGCAGCTTTAGTAGCCCTCCATGTCTGAGTGGTCTCTGTTTTGCAGGGACCACCCTGTGTTTTGCGCCCTTGTTAACGGCGAAGGTGAGGTTACAGACTTCCTCCGACTGCCACATTTCACAAAGAGAAGGAACGCCTGGCGTGAGGAGGAGAGGGAAAAGAAGGTGAGCCTTGATGCATGATGAGTGTCCACAGGTGGCTTTTGGAACCATGTGATTCTGTGGGCTGGAGAGGAAATTTGAAAATGGCTCAGGCCTTGTCATTCTTGCATGCGAGAATGCTGCCTTTTCCCCACCTTGTAGTTATTCTGGTGGAACAGTTGCTTCCAGTTAGATTCCAGTTCATCTCTTTGGCTTCTCTTATGAGGAGTGGCAGGGCCTTGCCATTCCTGCGTTCTGCTAGTTGGAGTATTGTGAGCTTCTGTGGTCACAGCTACAGAATTTTTCTCTCCCCAATCCCATTATAACAGCAAGAGGCTGTGGGACCTACAGGAGCTTAGGGCAGTGCTCTGACTTCCACGCCCTGTTTGCACTGATTTCCTGATCACACCAGAATGTGATGCCATCAGTCTTTCCTCTTCAGAGCTTTCCTGTTTGTCCTTAAAGTGGTCAGGAGCTTCAAGGTCAGCCTGTGGAAAAGATGTTTAGCCATGTTCACGCCATGGTGGCAGATCGGCATGGCAGTGGGGGAAGGATTTGCTGTGTGAAATAGAAGTCCAGGGCTGGTAGCTAGCTCAGTACAGAAACCCTTAAGCTTTTCTGCTCTGACCTGTCTCACTCCTGCTCTCCTTTCCAGGCTCAGGATATTGAAACCTTGAAAAAATTCCTCCTCAACAAGAAGCCTCATGTGGTAACAATTGCAGGCGAGAACAGGTCAGTCTTTGTGTTCCTTCCATTTCCTAGTCTCTTTGCAATGTTTTTCTCATGCTTGTCCATGTTTCACTGTTTTCTCTCTATGGTGTGAGGTAACCCTTTGGGGTTAACTCCCTGAGTGATTCCAGGACCAAGCTTTGTGCTGTGCTCTCAGTCCCCTTGACCATCTCTCCCTAGGGATGCTCAGATGCTTATGGAGGATGTAAAGAGAATTGTTCATGAGCTGGATCAAGGACAGCAGCTGTCCTCTATTGGAGTGGAGCTGGTGGACAATGAACTGGCCATCCTTTACATGAACAGCAAGAAGTCTGAGGTGAATCTTCTGTTATTCCAGTTATCCCTTAGCCTGTTGCTCATTTATGCTGCCTCATCCTCCATTTGTGCTGTCCCTGCCTTGCATCATCTGCTGCCTCATAAGATCCATTTAAACTGTGGCGTACTGACCTTTCGATCAAGGCAAAACATCTTATGTAGGCTTATGTACAAGCAGCTGTACAAAGTAGATGTGATGAAGTTTGAAATGAATCTTGCTCAGTGGAGTGAATGAAGGTTGTTTCATTCCTAGTCACAGCAGAGCTCCTGGGAGCCTTTGACCTCAACTCTCTTTGCCCTGAGCAGCAAATGCTTCCTGTGTTCCAATCCTTATCCAATGTGTCTTTGCTACTTGTGCTACAAGGCACAAAAACATCAGCAGGGTTTTCCCTAATTCTCTGGGCTCTTGCAGAATGAGTTCCGGGATTATCCACCTCTGCTGCGCCAAGCTGTCTCCCTGGCTCGCCGCATTCAGGACCCCCTCATCGAGTTTGCCCAGGTCTGCAGCTCTGATGAGGATATTCTGTGCCTGAAGCTCCACCCTCTGCAGGTAAGTTTTCCTTGTGAGATCCTTGGGCAAGAAAAATCCTTCTCTGCAAGAGGAAGATGCCTGTGAGAGTTTTCTGTCAAAGAAAATCATTCCAAGTTGAACTGGTGCAAGTTCTGCCTGTTCTGTGCTGTATTCATGCTACACAGTACCTTTGTTTTTTTCTCCTTTAGCTTCATCAGCCTCTTGCCTTTAGGCTCTTCTCAGGGGTAACTCCGAAGTGCAGCTCTGCTCTTGAGAGCCAGTCTGCTGTGTTTGGCTCAGCCTACTTACAGGGAAGTGTTGCACATACCTCCTTGCAAGGCTAACACCTCTCCTTTCCATCAGGAGCATGTGGTGAAGGAGGAGCTGCTGAATGCCCTCTACTGCGAATTCATAAACCGTGTGAACGAGGTGGGAGTGGATGTCAACCGGGCCATCGCTCACCCTCACAGCCAGGCTCTGCTGCAGTATGTGTGTGGCCTGGGACCACGCAAAGGCACTCATCTGCTGAAGGTAAAAAGGCTTCTGTCCCTGCCACAAAAACAACCCATCACCAATAACGTGTGAGTCAGGGTCCTGTGTGCTAGATGCAGCTGACAGCTCCTTGATGTGTTTCAATATGTGTTATCTCACTGTGCCTAACCCCAAAGCTCTGCATGGGTTTATGTCATTGAGACCCAAGCAATTCAGCAGATCCATCAATCCTAGCTAGCTCCTGAACCCACAGGGTGCAGTTAAGAGTATCAAGACATCTCCATACTGTAGAAAACACAAGGCAAAGAGCCAACGCTTTTCCAGAGAGTTGGACCTGTTCCATGTGGAGTCATCTCCTTTCATGCAATGTTGAGACACAGGCAGGGGGGCAACCATTTATGAGTGATGATGGGCTTGGTTACGTCAGATGCTTTGAACACTGCAGTGTCCAGCATGAGTCCTCTGCTTTTCCTGGAGAACCCTTGTGTTTAAATAGCAAGTTTATACTGTTACCTCTCTCTCCAGATCTTGAAACAAAACAACACACGTCTGGAGAACAGGACCCAGCTAGTTACAATGTGTCACATGGGACCCAAGGTGTTTATCAACTGTGCTGGCTTCATCAAAATTGACACAGCGTCGCTGGGCGATAGGTGGGTGCTGGGCTCCATTCAGTGCCTTACAGGGCGTGGAGTTAGTGTGAGCAAGGGGCCAAAGCAGTCTTGTTCTGTGGAGTCTGTGTTCCCAAGAGTTTCTGTGTGACCCCTCTGATTGCTGGCCAAGTTCAAGTATTGCTGGTTATTAATTTGATTCTTAAGGGCAGCTAAATTCACCCAGCAATGTGAGCTGCAGAACATTAATTATATAGCCTGCTATGGTTTGGAAGACCCTTTGTGGTCAAGAGGAACTCAGGTGAAAATGGCTGTTTCCTAACATAGTCATTGTGCACTCCCGTCAGTAACCTTCGTGCACTTCTGCTTAGTTCCTGCCTAGTAATTTTTACCAATAGTATTTTTTTTTTTTTTTTATTTCTCTTGGGTTTCCAGCTTGAGGCACAACTCATCAATTTAGCTTCCTTTTAAACTAGTAGCAGTACTGGGAAGTTTGTAGAACTTTAGATCAGTGGTAACTAAACAAGATGTGTGCTTGGAGGATAGCAGTTAACTAGTTTCTGAGTCTCTGACTGCGCAGAAGGAAATGTGCCTGCTCTTGGGCTGGCACTGTGTCCTTTTTGCCCTTGAAAATTAGTGTGAGACAGGACACCTGGCTGAATCCTTACGCTGAGTGATCCAACCTTGCTGAGTCCCTGGTTCTTGAAGAATACAAGTCCCAGAGATGCAGGGGGCAAAGTGCAGCCTCATGCAAAGAGCTGGATGCAGATGGCTGCTCTGCCAATTGGCAACACTTAATTTGCATGAGGAGAGAAGCTGCAGAGAGCTGTGTGCTCACAGAGAGCCGTCACGCAGTCTACCTATCATCCAAAATGCCCAGCTGTACCTTTGCAGCTCAGGAGCTGCAGACTGAAATTTGTCATGTCTTGCCTTGGCTCCTGTTGATTTAACAACATAAAATTCACTTTGTCCCATGGAGGGCAGCGGTGGCAAAGCAGCCACACAACCAATAGTGGTACTCCACAACCTGCTTTATTATTTTGCAGAAGGAGGTGACTCTGGAACCTCACAGAGTCCTTACATGGACATTACTTTGGTTTTATTTCAGTACTGATTCCTACATTGAAGTCCTAGATGGGTCTAGGGTCCATCCAGAAACCTATGAATGGGCAAGGAAAATGGCAGTGGATGCCTTGGAATATGATGAGTCAGCAGAGGATGCTAATCCTGCAGGAGCTCTAGAGGAGATCTTGGAAAACCCTGAGCGTCTGAAAGACCTTGATCTTGATGCCTTTGCTGAAGAACTGGAAAGACAGGTGTGCTGGGTTGTTCCTGCTGCCGAGAGGCAGAGGAAGCTCTGCCCTCCAGCTCAGTTTCTATATTTTATAGCTGGCAACCCTTATCCTTTTTTGGAGCTGAGCGTTTAGCTGTTGCCATCATAAGATGTATAAACAGTCATGAAGAGTATTCGGTGTCTGACAGTGGCATGTAGTAAATGCTCACAGAGAGCACCTTTGGAGCAGAGGGAAGGAGGGGGCAGGAGACAGTAATTATGCTGCTTAAACTGTTCTCCCTCAAATGAGCAAAGTTGAATGTATTGGTTCTTCTGACCTCCCCATCATCGGGTGACTGAGTTCCCCAGTTTGATGGTACCCTGTGCGTTTCTCTTTTTTACATTTGTTGTTTTGCTAAGTTCCTTGAGTTCTTTAATAACTTACTGCCTGCTCACCTCTTTCCTGGTGCTCATGGTTTCATGACCTTTTAATACCACACAGGGCTATGGTGACAAGCATATCACTTTATATGACATTCGAGCTGAGCTAAGCTGCAGGTACAAGGACCTGAGAACCCCATACCGTTCTCCAAACACAGAGGAGGTCTTCAATATGCTGACCAAAGAAACTCCAGAGACTTTTTATATAGGTACATCCCTGGTTACATTCCTGATTTCTGTCATCCTGACTCTGTGTGTGTAAAGGTGGGGCAGAGGGATCTTGGTGAAAGTGGTGGTGGGATGGTGCTCTGGTTACATGGATATGAAGCAGCTTTTTAAGCACCTGAGTACTTCTAATACCTTCATGCACAGCTGCCTTAGATTGAGGGAGCTGCTCGGCCCTGCAGTTGGCTGTCAGTTTTTCATTCTTTCCTTCTTTTCTCCCAACACTCCCCAGGTAAAATGATCATCTGCAACGTGACTGGGATAGCCCACAGGCGGCCACAGGGAGAAAGCTACGACCAGGCCATACGAAATGATGAATCTGGCCTTTGGCAGTGTCCTTTCTGCCAGCAGGATAACTTCCCAGAGCTCAGTGAGGTGAGGCTGTTTCTCCTCATGGGGCCTGCTCTTGTCAGGAGTTTGATATCAGCAGGCTTGAGCTTTTTGTATTCTTCGGAGACAAAGTTTCAGAGGCAAGATTATGTCTGCAGTGCCCCAGGACCCCAACATGAATGTGGCCTTTGTCTGCAAATACAATCTGTTCCACTTGTGACTAATTGCTTCAGTGTAGATTTGACAGATCCTTCATGGATTTTAGTGAACTGGGCTAGGAGTGAAATGGACCTGGGGCTAAGCTGACCAGATCTGTGCAAATACATTAGGCAAGCTTTTTTGTGGTCTACACAGAGAAACTATCTGTGACACTGAGAACAGAAGGTTGTTCTGTCACCTTCTCAATTATAAGAACTTACCTGGACCCCCTGCTGCTTAATGCAGCTGTACTTTAGGTTTCCTCTAAACACTGCTGAATTCCAGCCTTGGTAATCCGTGACTTTAAAACTCTTACAGCCATCATGAGAAACCAGCATTAGCTACAGGCTTGTATTCTGGGTCTAAAAACATGCTGACCTTCCTGATTGCAAAGCTCCATAAGCTGAGCAGGACCAAAGCAGGAAGATTGCATTACTGGGTGGTATTCATTGAAGTTCTCTGTCACCTGCACTTCTACACATCTCTGCTGGCTGCCATCAGTTTGCCAGCACAGCTCTTAGACTTGTTTGAGTGTGAGCTGCTGGAGCTATTTTATTTTCATGATGAGTAACTTATTTTTGCCTTGCTCAAGGTTTGGAATCACTTTGACAGTGGCTCCTGCCCAGGTCAGGCCATTGGAGTGAAGACACGTCTAGATAACGGCATCGCTGGTTTTATCCCAACAAAATTTCTCAGTGATAAAGTGGTCAAGCGGCCAGAAGAAAGGGTGAAGGTATGAAAGCAGTGGATTTTCACATATCCAGCAAGAGCTGGAAGAACCTGGAGGCCATACCAAAGATTCAGTTTGGTTAATGATACCATTCCCTAAATGACTTTTCAAACCTTGTTTTCATCTAACGACTTTAAATCAGCAGCGAGTTCAGGTTCTGGTTAGTGTCCTTCTCCCACAGTGCAAATCTCTCTTGGCAGCTGGTGGGAACCCTGTTAATCAGTTAACATGTGCACTGCAGGAGGATTTATTATAGTCTGGCTAAAGTCTGGGTTTAAGAGACCAGAAGGCATTCTGATGTAGAGATGTTCTTTGTTTCTGGCTTTCTGAAGAACAGCTTTCACAGAACTGCTGTTAGATATGCAAGGGTCACTCTCCTCCTCCTGTAGCTTCTTTTTCTGTCCAGATTAAGTTGTGGAGATCATCAGAGTTACTGGTCCTGCTCAGGACAGGGATTGGGATTCTTAAAGAAACAGAATCACATATTTTTACCTGATGATAAAATAGAGGTTTATCATCTTTTATGTCTTTTGGAATCCCCCTGACAGTCCATGGAGGTGATGGATATTTCTCTAAGATCAGAGGTCTGTCAACAGCTCTTTAAAGAGTCATTGTTACCTTCAGCATGGCTAACTTGACTAAGACATTGCAGTTCTTGTGGTGGTATTTTTCCCATTTAAGAAGATGGGGAACACCTTTGGGTGTTTTCCACTCTTTCTGAACAGGCATAACTGCTTTCCTGCACATCAGGAAGTCCAGTTTTGCTACAGAGTTACCTAAAATAGCTAACTTAGTGATCCTCAGCCTCCAGACATGCAGCTTTCTGTGTGGTACAGGACATGAGTAGTAGATGTGCTGGAGAACTGCCCGTTTTTACATTAACCCCTTTTGATTCTAGTTATCTTGGGGATCGGTTGGGTTTTCAGTTTGTATGGAAGGATCAGTTTTCAAGGTTGTATCAGTCTGAAGCAAGTGAGGTGATTTGTACCTCCTTAGCAGCAGCCTGACCCCACACAGATCGCTCTGCAGCACAGGGAGGCTGGAGTATCAGCCAGACCTGCTAATCAGCTTTGCCTGCCCCTCTCCTGTAGGTGGGAATGACCGTTCACTGCAGGATTATGAAGATTGATATTGAGAAGTTTGGTGCAGACCTGACCTGCAGGACCTCAGACCTGATGGATAAGAATAATGAGTGGAAACTGCCTAAAGACACCTACTATGACTTCGACTCCGAGGCAGCAGATCACAAACAGGAAGAAGACATGAAAAGAAAGCAGCAGCGAACAAGTGAGTCTCTAACTGTTCTCTCCCTCATAATGTCAGCCTTCCCAGGCTGCTCCAGGAAAACAAGCACAATTGGACATTTAGCTGTGATAAAATAGTGTTTCTTGGAACCCTAAACACTCCACTTTATCCCTCAGCATACATCAAGAGAGTAATTGCTCACCCATCATTCCACAACATTAGCTTCAAGCAAGCAGAGAAGATGATGGAGACCATGGACCAAGGGGATGTGATTATTCGGCCAAGTAGCAAAGGGGAGAACCACCTGACTGTCACCTGGAAGGTGAACGATGGCATCTACCAGCACGTGGATGTGCGAGAAGAGGGCAAGGAGAATGCCTTCAGCCTGGGTTCCACACTTTGGATTAACACAGAGGTAAGAGCCCTGCAGAGCGTGCCTGAGAAGCAGTTGGTGGGGGAAGGAGAAGAACCCATTTGGCAGGGACAGGTTGGCACAGCTGTTCTGTCCTTGCAGCTGCTTTCAGGCTGTTGGAAGGTAACTTACATTGTGGTTCTCCAGATTCATAGACAATACTCAGCAATCATCTTTTTTATCCTCAAAGCATCCAGCCTTGCTGTGCAGAATGTCTAACTGAGAGCTGTATACTAGGATAAGAGTTCCCCATTCTGCACCCTAAACTCCTTTTTAAATGTGTTTTTTGAAAGGAATTTGAAGACCTGGATGAAATTGTTGCTCGCTATGTCCAGCCAATGGCTTCTTTTGCCAGAGACCTGTTGAATCACAAATACTATCAGGACTGCAATGGTGGAGACAAGAAGGTGAGCCAGTCCCAGACTGTGGTAGCTTTTGTGGGAGATAAAGGGAGCATAGTATAAATTGCCTTGTCTCAGGATGGGTCTTAAACTCTGTGACTCTGGCATGAGCTGCTGCTGGACTGAGCTCTCTAATCTTCCTCTTCTTTCTTGGGGCTCAGCAGTTCCTAGCTGTAGGTCTCAGGGGATTTTGTCTGGGTGCAGTGGAGTTAGGACATGGCAGTGTGGTTTGCTGCAGCAGTGTGACAGAGCAGCAGAGGGTTGCTCTGCCAGCAAATACCACTGAAGGGAGAGTGTTTGCTTTCTGTGACCTGGTGACATTTGTACACCAGCCCTACGCAGCAATGGTACAGTTGGTCATCCTTGTTAGATCAGTGGCATCAGGGCTGGGGGAAAAGGCTGACCACAGCATAGAGACAGATATCTGTGGGCTCTGTGTGCTGCTGAAAATGTAGGCTCTCTTTGAGCATTTCTCTTCTTTGTCTCTGTGATTAGAAGCTGGAAGAGCTGCTGATAAAGACCAAGAAAGAGAAGCCAACATTTATTCCCTATTTTATCAGTGCATGTAAAGATCTACCTGGCAAATTCCTCTTGGGATATCAGCCTCGAGGCAAACCAAGGTAAGTGAGAGGCAAGCCCAGCACATGCAGTTGAGTACTGCCAGTACCACAACTCAACTTCTTGCTGCCAGTTTCTCTTCCAGCTCTGTCAGTATCCCCATAGCTTATGCCTCCCCTTACATAGGGTTTGGCCTCCTTGGTGATAGAGGACCTGTATCTGGAAGTAAATCTCACCCAGGAGACTCCTGTGGTTCTACCCATCTGGCTGCCACAAACAATACTGCCCTTTACAGGGAGTGTCACAGGAGTATAGGCAGTGATTGATAGATTTTTGCACGGAAAGACATGGAATTTTGGAGCAGTTGTTTGAAAACAGTATCAAAGCATCTTGGGTAGGTCTGTCTGTTATCATTATGGCCATCACCTGAGCTTGTAGGCTGTGCTTGTTCTGGCTGTGTCCTGTTGGTGTGAGAGTGCTGTACAGTGACAGGTATGTCTCTGAAGCAACCTGTGATCTCTCCTGCTCCTGCATTCACTGCTGCTCACAGGATAGAGTATGTGACAGTGACACCAGAAGGATTCCGCTACAGGGGCCAGGTCTTCCCTACTGTGAATGGACTCTTCCGATGGTTTAAGGATCATTATCAGGACCCTGTTCCAGGTGAGCACCCCAAAACTTGAGTGACTCAACTGCTTGTTTCCTGGGTGTTGCACAATAGACAGTTACTCAAGGACAGTTCTTTGTCCCCAAAATGTGTCTTAGGTTTTTCTGTATGGGGGAAGTTTCAAAGCAACACTCAAGTCTTTGGCTCCCATGGACCTGCTGAGAGTTAACCTTTCAGCCAGCTGGGCCATACATCAAAGACTGGGCTTGTCCCCTGGGCTCCTACTGTCATACACTCCTGCACACATATTCCCTTGCACGCATCATCTTGTCAGTACCAGTGTTATCTGCAGTTTTTTTTCAAAACTCAAGTTTCAGGCCTATAGCTGCTCTCCTAGAAGTAATCTCTCTCTTGGTTTGTATTTTACACAGGTATTACCCCCAGCAGTAGCAGTCGGACCAGGACTCCAGCCTCCATTAATGCTACTCCAGCTAACATTAACCTGGCAGGTCAGTGCAGGCCTCCCAGGTTGGAATTGGGATGTGAGCTCCTTCTCAGGCTTTGTCTAACATGATGAGTCTTTCTTGCAGACCTGACCCGTGCAGTGAACGCTCTACCACAGAACATGACCTCCCAGATGTTCAGTGCCATCGCTGCTGTGACAGGCCAGGGGCAGAACCCAAATGCCACCCCTGCACAGTGGGCATCCAGTCAGTACGGTTATGGAGGCAGCGGAGGTGGCAGCAGCGCATACCACGTAGGTGTCACTTAAGATGGCCTCTCCTTGCTGCTGGAAAGCATCCCGTGGGGGCTCCACTGGGAGCCTAAGTGGTTATTCGTTGCCTGGGATCATCCAGTGCTATGGATCTACAGAGCCTGGCTGGTTTCTTGGACCAGGTTTCTTTTTGCCTGCTGTGGCTGAGGCAGTGAGGCACGTAGTAGAGCCCTGCTTTGGGGAGAGTTGAACCAAGTAGCATATTGGTCTGGCCCCCAAGGAATGTGGCAGGGTGGAGGAGCAGGATCCAGCGGTGAGGGCTCACAACCTTCCAATTGTGCCCCTGAACTGGCATTGTGAGCTGCCAGTGGCAGAGATTAGCTGTGCAGCTATGCGCTGAGCTTGCAGAGCTTTTCAGCTCAGTGTGTTAATCCAAGCCGTGCCGGCAGGCAGCACCTCAGCCCAGCCCAACACCCAGAGGCTTTGCAGGGAAAGAAATGGAATTGGACTGTCTTGGTTCATGCCAAAGCCTTTTCTCACATGTGCTGATGCCTCCCTACTCCCAGCTGATGCTGCCACCTCCCCAGCTGACACCAAGGCTAAACCCAGCTACGGGACTGAGGTGCCTGGGTACAAAAATGCACCCAGCCATTGGCAAGAACCTGATGAAAAGGTGGTGCAAGACAAGGCTTGCAGGGAGGAGTGATCCTCTTTCAGACCACCTTGGGAGGCTTTCACAGAGTTTGGCACAGTAAATGCTGAGCTGAGGATAGGCAGGGACTGTGGATAACGCAATGTATTAATCATCAAGGCAATCTGAAGGAAAAGTGGGGGGCAAACACCAGGATGCAAAGAGACTGAACGCTCCCTTGGACAAATAGTGAGCCAGGCAGCTTGAGATGTGGAAGCACACCATCCTGGGAGCTGTTGCGCCTTCTCTGCAGCCCACAGGGCCAGAATTTGTGTTCTTCATGCCCACTGCAGGACATCATTTCTGCTAGCTTGCCCCAAGTGTCTTCTGTGCCCATCTCTTGCAGCCTTTACCTTGGGTTTGCTCAAGCATCTCCCCTTGTAGCTTGTGTGTGATGAACAAGGAAGGCAGGCTGTGCTGGCCCGGGTTGGGTGGGGGCCATCAGGGACTCTCAGAGTGACAAATGTCCTGTGCTCAACAGGGTGTTGCTCCTTCTGCCCTGCACTCCTCTGCTCCCTACAATGGTCACTCCAAACCTCTCCCTGCCCAGATGAGAGTCTCCAGCAGGGCTGGGAGCATGCAGCAAGGACATGCTCCAGCCTCTTGGGCAAGCAGGGCAATGTAGAGCCATGCCAGTCCTCCCCCAGCGCCACAGCCCAGTGGGATTTGCACTCTGTCCCCTAAAAATATCTGCTCTCTGCAGGTCTTCACGACTCCAGCACAGCAACCGGTGGCCACCCCTCTGATGACCCCCAGTTACTCCTACACTACTCCCAGCCAGCCGATGACAACACCCCAATACCAGCTCCAGGCCAACACCACACCCCAGTCCACCCAGTCCCAGGCACAGTCACAACCATCATCCAGCTCCCGGCAGAGGCAACAGCCAAAGTGAGTGGCTCTGGGTGCCTGTATCTGTCTTTGTGCCTTCTTGATTGCTGTATTTGATCCTTATGGAAACAGCTTGGTTGGATTACCTTGCACCTTCCTGCATGGGACCCTTGTGGAGGGAGGGAAGGCGGGCAGGGAAGCTCTCCTGATGGTGTGTCTCACCTTCTGCCCATGTTGTTGCAGGACCAACAGCCACGCTGCGATCGACTGGGGGAAGATGGCCGAGCAGTGGCTCCAGGAGAAGGAGGCTGAGCGGAGGAAACAGAAGCAGAGGTTGACTCCTCGGCCGTCTCCCAGCCCCATGATCGAGAGCACGCCCATGTCCATCGCCGGGGACGCCACGCCGCTGCTGGACGAGATGGATCGATAGGCCCTGCCGGACCTGACCCGCGGCCTCCACCCCCTTCACTAGGAAGGGAAGGGAGAGTGAACTGTTGAAAGCAACTTCCCTTAAACACATAAACTCCTGTTTTATACCTTGTGAAAAGGTGGGAAATGACTCCTGGTGACGTGCACCTGAGCGAGTGAATAGACTTGGCAGGGCTGGTCTGAATACATATGCTCCATATATATATAAAAATATATCATAGGAAGGGACACTGCAGTGGCCTCTGCATTACAGGCCCTGATTCAACACTTTGGAAGCTCATCAAAGTAAGGAGGAGGTCAAACGAGCCTGTCCCTGTACACACACAGCAGTCTGCTTTCACTGCAAAGACTGGGAAGAAAACCTAGCTGAAAGTGCAGACCATCAGCCTGGAATGAGCCTGTTTCATTTGGATTTGCCCAAACCCTGACTGTCACCTCTTCTTGTCCTGAGAACACAAAGCAAAGTCACAGGGGTTGCAACAAGCAAGCCAGAGTTCTCAGAAAGCTTCTGTGGTCGTTTGCTCCGTGTTCTCATGTGTAATGGGCTCTGCAGAATCTGTGCCAACTCCCAGCTGTGTTCGTAGGGGTCTAGCACAGCAGCTCTGGGGCTCGGGGTCTTGCTGGAGAGAAACGCAGCTGTTGTACCAAAGGCTTGCTATCTCCTCTGGCTTCTTTTTGGAACAATATTTATTTAGTTGTTGATTTTTATTTTTTTTTTAATCAGACTGCAAAGCAAAACGCCAGCCTACGGCAGCTTTCCTGAGCACAGGACAGAGATGTGGGGACTAAAATGCTCTGGGAGCAGTCGCTGTTGTGGTGGAGAAGGCAGAGCAGCCAGGAGTGCACAGCCTGCTCCTCCATACCTGCTTAACCCTGCCCAGCTGTAACCAGGAGGGGTGAATAAATAGTGTTTCTACTGAAGGCTGGTTGAGAGGTTTTCTGCTTGCACCCTATGCTGCCTGCCTGCCCTCTCCTCTTAGCCATGGATTTGTGTAGCAGCAGTGATGAAAGTCAATGCTCCTTCTCCATCTGTTGCTTGGAGTTGCCCTCTGTGTGCTGAAGCTTTCACAGAGAAGATGATTTGTATTGAGCTGTTGAAGAATAATGTTTTGTTTTGAATGCCTTGTATGAAGACACCAAACTGATATCCGGGCACCTCCTGGAGAGGTACTGGGAGGGACGGGGAGGGAGTGGGACACAGAATGCAGATAACTTTGGTTGTGTCAGAAACAGACCACTGCAGAGCTACTGCCAGCATCCAGAGGCATTTCTGAACTGGAAAGTTCCTGCTGCACTCACTCCCCTCTCTTCTGCTTTGTTAGTGAGGATTTTCTATGGGAGCAGAGTCTTTGTTCCTTCCCAGCTCTCCTGGTTAGCCTCCTATCCCTAGGAAATGAGCAAGAACAGCAGATCTTAAGAAACAAAAGTCTTTTTTGCATGTAAATGCTTCTGAAGAATGGCAGCCACCCGGGAGGCAAAGCAAAGCTGTTTCTACAGAGAAATGCAGGTCCTGGCTCAGCCATCTCCTCAGCAGCACTGGGGGCATACATGGTCATGATCCTCCGTGGGCAGGGTGCAGGTGTGCTAACCTTAGGCTATTTTTTTATTTTATGAAACTGTCTGACAAGTTTTGACTGGGAGCAGCTCCTTAACAGGATTATTGGACCCATAGAGGGGCATGGGGGACTAGTTGTGCATTGTCAGCAACTTTTTGGCTCTCTGGTTTTAGTTTTCCCTTTGCCATCAATAAAAGTTCTCCTTTTGGGAAGATGCCCTCTTGCCACATGTCAGTGCTTCGTGCTGTGAGCTGTGGTTGTTGCCACAAGGACTTTGCACTTGTTAGTGCTGCTTGAGAGGGTGTGATGTCTCCCCACAATCTTGATATTTCCCTCTGGGTTCTTATGATCCACTGATTTCAGGGATTTGGGATTACATCCTATGCTCCTCTGGGAACCGAGGGGTTTACAGCTCTCTTCTCCAAGCCTCAGTGCTGTCTGATCTTCCCAAGGCTCTGTCATAGCAAAACAGTGCTCGGCTTCTGTTGCTCAAGGTTTTTGCATTCTGGAATCTGATGCTGGTGTGGGAAAAATCTTTCTACTGGTCTCACTAGGCAGGAGAAGGGAACACTGGACCAAGCCGCAGTCCTTACTCAGAAGTGCTTTGCAGCATTTGGTGGCAATGCCCTGTCTGGGCACTGCACACAAACTCCTCACTATGGGAGCCCAGTTACCACTGAAGGGAATAAATCAGGCTGTGATCACCATCAGGGGCAGCTTGCCCTGCCCCTGCCTCTCCTGGGGCACATTTGTCTTTATCCCAAGGCTGGAAAAGATTCTATTGTCCTATTCCAAAGAGTTCTTGTACAGCATTTGAGGAGCCTCCGGGGAGGGACAGGGGCCTCTGCCCCTGGTGCTGACTGCCACTGTTGGGGGCTGGAGCAGGAGTTGGTGCTGGTGTGGAAGCACTGGGAAAAGGCAATGGGTTAGGCAGGGGAGGGAGCTGGAATGCTGCAGTTCATTAATTAGTGCTCTAGAAGAGCACTCCCTGGGGTCCTGGAGCTCAGCCCTCTGTGGCAGGGGACTTGAGATCAGGGCTCTACCCTGTGAAGGCTGTGGGATGGGAGCAGTGTCCCCAGCCAGAGCAGCAATTTGCTGTTCCCAGTGCCCAGTAAGAAGTTACAAGCTGGTGGGAGCAGTGCAGAACAGCTCCAACCCATTCAATACCCACTTGGCTCCAAGTATTTCCCGTCCCGCAGCCCCAGAAGTGGGATCAGTTCTGGGATTTCCCCTGGAAACAGACCCCAGAGCAACCCTTTCTCCCCACAGACACGGGGCCAAGGCCACACCATCTGCTCCAGCAAATAACTTTATTAGACAGCCACAACCCACCCAGGGGGAGTCAGGGCTGTGGCTCTTGTGCAGGCTCTGCCTCAGCTTTGCTTTTCAGCCTTTTCTTCCTGTTTCTCTCCTTCCTCCTCCTCTTCCCACTGGTGGTGGGACCTGGGGATGCAGTGGTGAGTGCCGGCACCTTGCTCAAGCCCTCCTGCACTGGGGCATTGCTGAGGATGGCGCTGACCACTTCCCCCAAGTCCAGCAGTGGGGCCTGTGGGTCCTGCCCAGTGAGGGCAGCAGCTGCAGGACTGCTTAGCAACTTGGTTTGGGAAGGGTTTTTCCTTTTCAGACCTTTCCCCTTCTTTTTCTTGTCTTTCTTCTTCCCCTTCTCTTTCTTGGCTGCTGTGGGGGTGGACAGTGGGTGGGCAGGTGGCTGATGCTCCCGTGGGATGGCTTCTCCACCTACGCTGCTCCATGGGGGGTTCAGAGGGACCCCCTGGGGGCTGGCTGCCCGGTCAATCAGCTCCCCACCGTACTCATACAGCACCGGCTCCCTGGGCACCGCAATGGCCACCGTGTTGTACGTCTTACACCTGCAGGACAGTGAGGAGGCATAAGATAGGACAAGCCCCAGTGGGGCCAAGGCAGAGGCCAATCCCCACAGCATGAGGGGGCACTCACCAGACATAGAGGTAAGGCTCCACACACTCCTCCCTGTAGGTGAACTCAAAGCAGGGCACCTGGATGACGTTGAAGAAGGCCTGGCCTACCACTCGTGAGGCTGTGTCGTTCACCTGCCGCAGGCAATCCTTCAACCTGCCAGGAGGCAGGGCTGGGGTCAGTGGGGTAGGGGGGGTGCCACCAGAGGGACCGGGGCCCCCCTGGGGTGGAGGGATGCTCCAGAGGCATGGCTGGGCACAGGGCTGCTTACTTGCGGTCACAGTCGCAGTGGCTGATGGTGTGCCAGCGCAGGTTGCGGTACCCGTAGCGGGCAGTGAAGGGGTGGATGATGTGTTGGCAGTGATCATGGTCCCGGCAGCACCGGTCCGTGTCCCGGTGCTCCCCTGCAGGGAGCAGGGAAGGGGTGGGAGGAAATGGATGCAGGGGTTGGGGCTAGATGGGCTGGACAGGGACTGCACTGTGCTAGGACTGGGACAGGACTGGGATGAGGCTGGGTTGAGTAGGTGCGAGGACTAGACTGGCACTTTGACAGGGACAAGGCTGCACCAGCACCACAATGAGGATGAACTGGGACTAGGTTGAGATTTGGATACAGATCTGGGCAACTGGACCAGAATCAAAAGAGGGAGCAAGCTGGGATCAGGATAGGAAGTGGAACAGATTGGACCAGCACCAGACCAGGCTGGGGACAGAGAGTGAATCAGGACTAGACCAGCAATAGGGTGGGGACCAGGATGGACCAGCCCTTTGATGGGGAATAGATGAAGGTGAACTGGAACTGGACCAGCACTGGGGTGGGGGCTGTACTGGGACCAACAGGGACTGAATTAGCGTGGGCATGGGAAATAGAATGGACCAGCACTGAAACAGGGACTGGGACTGGGTTGGGGTGGAGCAGCATCAGGCTGGGAATGGGATGGGAGGGGAAGGACAGATGGCAGCCACCCCGCCGCCCTTACCCAGCTGCTCGTAGGCATCCGCGTTGCTGCCCGCACCGCACCACAGTGTCCCGGGGTAGGTGAGCCCACGGCGGGTGCGGGGCCGTTCTAGCTGGGCCGCTCCGGTACCAGGGGTCGCTCTGGCGGTAGCTGCGAACAGAAGGAGAAAGAGGAGGAGGAGGAGGCGGCAGCGCAGCCCTGGGGCGCACATGGCACCGCACTGCTCCCCGTCGTGGTGCCGCCTTATAGCTCCGCGCAGCCCGCCCACGCGGGGCGGCTTGGCACGGACCGGTACGGCACAGACTGGCACGGCACCGTGCGGAGGGTCCTGGAGAGCCGAGGTGCTGGAGCTGCTTCCCAGAGCCGTGGCTCCCGGGCCCTGCAGCCTGTGGGGAAGGGGTTACCCCTCCCGGTGGGGCCGGGCTCCGTTGCTGTGGCAGCCGGTGGGGTGATGTGCCGGGGCCGGTAACGTGCCGGCCACAACGCGCCCGCCCCGTGACGCACCGACCCCTGCATGGCCCCCGGTCCCAGAGCAGCCCCACGACGGGAGAAGGATGCTCCCAGTGTCCCGTCGCACGGATGCTCCCCACAGCCTCTTGTCCCTTCCCGTGGATGCTCCCTGGATCTGCACGTTCCCATCCCACGATGCTCTGTGTGCCCCACCCTGTCCTGTGTCTCAGATGCTCCCTGCAGTCCCATGTCCTTGTCCCACTGATGCCCCATGATGACTGTCACAGGAGCAGCCCTGATGCCCTGTATGTAACCAGGGCTGCCAGCCCACAAGGGCCCAGCAGCTCCCAGTACAGCTGCCAGGGCTGGCCTTCTTAGCTGGCTTCTCAGCCTATTGACAATCCAGGCACGGATCTGGCATGCTGGGTGGCCGAGGAAGCCAGCACTGGCAGGGCAGGATGGTGCCCAGCCATCCCAACAGGGACGTGTGTGGCTTCTGAAAGTGTCTGCACTGCCCAGGATCCCCAAAGGCTGCAGAGCTTGCTGACCCTTGCACTTATGGGGTGCCTTGGGTATTGTGCCACCTGCAACCATGCCATGGCACCACTAGCGCAGGTGGCTGGGAGCTGGAGACATCCACATACAGTTTGACTACCCGGTGGGGGTGCATAGCTGGCCCACAAGCAGGGCTCTCATCTGGCACCAGCCCAGGGCCCAGCTGGCCAAGGGCACTGGCGGGGGCCCAGTGTTACAGGGACTGTTCCTGCTCAGCTGTTGCTGTCTGTGACGCTCCCTGTGACCGTCCCACTCGGTTTAGCCTTGCCACCGGTACCCAGGTATGGAGCCAGCTCGGGTCTGCTGGGCCCCCAGTGTGCCCACATGTGGGTGTGGGTGGGGAGGATGTGGGGCAACAAGCCATGGGGAGTCATGTGGGGACAGCTGGTGAGGAGTCTCACCTCTATTGCATGCTCAATGCCCACAGTATCTTCAGTCCTCACACATGGACCTGTGCCACGTCCCTAATGCCCAAGAAAAAGGCTGGTACCTTGCACTGATGGCCCCCAACGTCAAGGGTCCCAACTATGCTTGGCTGGACCCCTCCCGGCTCTACTGCCACCCGCAAGTACCCAGTGCCTGGGGCTGATGGCACCCACGGGGGTGCCAGGGTGGGCTGCATCTCTATGGGGCTGTTGCGGCACCTGACTGTGCCCACAGGCACTGGCACATGGGCTTCAGGTGCCCATGATGGGTTGCAGGGCCCCAGCACCTCTGTTCTCTCCCCAGGGCTTGCAGGACTGCTTGTCTGACCTGCTGCAGCCGTTCCAGGGGGACCCCATTGACATGGTGGCAGGCATCGACGCCATGGGCTTCATCCTGGGTAAGCAGGGACAAGAGTGAGCCCAAGGTCCTCATTCCTTGTCCCTGTGGGGCCTCACAGTGCCATGCCCACCCCAGGTGCTGCTGCCGCTGCCAGACTACAAAAAGGCTTCCTGGCCATCCGCAAAGCTGGGCACCTCTGCGTGCAGACACAGGCACAGCCTTACACCGACTACTCTGGCCGAGAGAAGGTGATGGAGGTCCGCACCGATGCCATCTCACCAGGTGAGCTGGTAGGGTGCTCCTTTCTCGAGGCAAAGCTTCTGGAATGGGCACCAGGCACTCAGCCACAGCCTCTGCCCCCTGCCAGGTCTGCGCATCCTCCTCGTGGACCAGTGGGTTGAAACCGGGGGCACCATGCGAGCAGCCATCCAGCTGGTGGAGCAGCTGGGAGGGGTTGTGACAGGTAGGAGGTGGGACATGAGGGCATCCCAGGAGTGTATCCAGTGTAGAACCACTGTCCCCAAACCCTGCAGTGAACAGAGCTGAGCCCTCTTTGTCTTCCCACAGGTGTCGCTGCCATCTGCATTGAGGACAGTGAGGGCGGGCAGTGGCTCCAGGAGCACTACAAGTGTGCCCACTGTGTGCCCCCACACCTGCAGCCCCGCTTCAACCACCACCAGCTTGACCAGGACTGGTGAGGGAACTGACACCTCACATGTCCTCCACCTCCCCTCCATGGGGCACAAAGTTGCTGGCTCTTCATGGCAGGGATGCCTGGCACATTAGCCTCCTGATGGAGGAGGCTTCCACCATACCCAAGATGAAAATCTCTCCTTGGCAGCAGTCACCCTCCCCTGGCTCCATCCTCCCACCTACTCACAAGCAGAGGGGCTGAACCCAGGAGCAGAGGGAGCTACAGACAAGCCCAGACCCAGTCCCCAGACCCACACGTTTCTTAAAAAGCATAAAAAAGGTTTTATTAAAACAAATGGGACCCTGGGGGCATTACCCCCTGTGAGCAGTACCTGGGTTTGCATAGCTAAGGGAGCTGTATGGGTGCTCCTGCCCACCCCAGCCATGGGTCTCTGGGCAGGTGGGAGGCTGGGGGTGCCGGGGGACAGCAGGGACAGCTCCTCGGGGCTGGCCAGGGCCACCCCTCTTTGGTCCAGAGGTGTAAGCGTGGGGTGGGCCGGAGGCTTCCCCCTCACTGGCAGCACTTGGGTTTCTTGCGCGGTGCCGACAGGTACAGGTCGCTCTCGTTGCTGCTGATCCCTGGAGGGGCAGGAGGGAGGGAGGGAGAGTGTGTGGGTGGGGTGTATGGGAAGGGCACCCACAGCAGGGCCAGCCGGGGGTACTCACGCACGGTGTCGCCGATCCTGCGGGTGCTGCTGCGCTCCAGCTCGGCCAGCACGCTGCTCTCGAAGGTCAATGCCGCCACACGGAAAAAGAAATCCCGCACGTTCTCCCCTGCCCCACAGGGTAAGACCCCCTGAGTGTCCCATCACCTGGCCAAACGCTGAGATCTGCATCCCCCCACCCAGCTGGGGACTCACCAGTGAGTGAGGACACAGCCCAGTACTCTGCCTGCATCTCCTGGGCCACCTTCAGAGCATCCTTCTCTATCAGGCTGTACTGCGCTGGCGTCTGCCAACCAAGCCAGAGGGGTTGGCAGGTGACAGTGATGGCTCTGCTGAGCCAGGGTGCAGGAAGGCCACAGAAAGGGGGACACACTCACACTCAGGTCCTTCTTGGAGCCCACCAAGAATAGGATCACATTGGATGGGTCATTCTCCTTTAGGGCATCAGCCAGCCACTGCCTGCAGGGGCAAATGTCACCACCTGGTGGCCAACAGGCCCATGCCCTCTTTCCTGGCTCTCACCCCTCCATTCAGACCTATTGCCCCCTCTGCATATTGCGAGTCCTATCTGTGCCCCTTGGCCATGCATCACCTACCGTGTGTGTTCCAGGGATGTCACATCATTGACATCAAAGACAATGACAATAGCTGGGGAGGGAAAGAGGGATGAGATGGGGACAGGGACAGACAAGCGTGGTGGGATGCAGTCAGGACCTCACCTTGTGCTCCCCGGTAGTAGGTGGAGGCGATGCACTTGAAGCGCTCCTGGCCGGCAGTGTCCCACCTGGAGGCGGAGGATGCAAGAGGTGAGGGGGGGGGGGGCATGTGGAAGCGTGGGGAGGGGGCTGGCACCTACTTACAGCTGGAGGCTGAAGTGCACCCCCAGCACCTCGAACCGCTCCATCTCGAAATCCACCCCAATGGTTGCCTTGTAGTTCTTGTCGAAGGTGTCCTTGCAAAAGCTGTCGGGGGGAGATGGGTGTCAGCAGCCTCAGGTCCCCCTACACTCCACCCCTGGGGACTCAGTGCCCCTTGCCCTGAGGGGTACCCAGCACCAGAGTTTGACAGGCTCAGCCCAAGTTGCTGCTGCCCTTTGTGGGGCTGTGGGGGGGTGTTTCTTTGCTGCTTCCTCCCACAGAGACTCTCGTGGAGAAGGTTCTATTACCGGTTGATCAGGCAGGTCTTGCCCACCGAGAGGTCCCCCACCACGATGATCTTGGAGATCTTGAACCTGCAGGGCAGGCGGACGCACAGTTGCTCAGCAGGGTGGAGGGAGGTCCTCGCCTGCCTCCCACTCAGCCAGCCTCAGGGGCAGAAGGGTCCATGGGGTAAGGGGCTGTCAGCTCGCAGCCCCTCCATGCTCAGCAGCGCCTTGCAGCTCTGCTCTCCCGCCTCGCCGCCAGCCCCAGCCCAGACCCCCGTGTCCCCCCCCCGCGCTGCATTCCTGCACCGTGACGCACGGCTCAGCACACAGGCAGCGTCGGCAGCCATGAGGTGCTCACGCCGGAGACCCCCAGCTGCGGCTGCTTGACGGGACCGTGAGTCCCATGTCAGCCCACCTCTCATGGGGCCTCGGGGCGGGGAACCTCGGATCACCATGGACTCACCCCACGGTGCCTGTCCGCTGCTCCTGGCAGGCGCTGGCAACTGTGGGGTGGAAGGCGTGGCGGGTGTGCAGGGCGGCCTCCTTCCGAAAACACTGAGGGAAGGGAGGACAAAGGGGGACAAAGGTGTGACCCTGGAGCTCAGCAAGGCCACCCCAGGACAGTGTCCCTCCTTCCAGCTCACCAGTGGCAGGTCGGAGATGACCCTGTCCCTGCGGACCGGAGCCAGCATGTTCATGGTGCCACGGGGCTGCCGGGGCAGGCTGGGTGGCCACAGAGAGCAGGGGACGGGTCAAGGGCCACCGCGAGGCCTGAGGGGAGAGGGAGGAGGGAGCAGTGATGACTCCATGTCTCAGCAGACCACATGTTCCCCATGCACGGTATCCCCGGAATATGGCTGTCCCTATGTCCCCAGGCAGAGGTGTTCCTTTATCCCAATTATCTCCACATCCCCAGGACATGGCTGTCCCTGCATCCTGGCTATCCCCACAACCCAAGCTTGGCTGTCCCTGTGTTCCAGCCACCCTAAGGTCCCTGAGTATGCAGTCCCCACGCTCTGGGGTGCAGCTGTCCCCATGTCCCAGTTGTCCCTGTGTCCCAGCCATCACTGCATCCCTGTGCACGGCTATCCTCTTGTCCCAACGATTCCCACATCCCAAGTGTGCCATCCGAGGGTACCGCTGTCCCCACCTCCCATCCTCACGTCCCTGCACACCAGAGTACTACTGTTCCAATGTCCCAGCTGTCCCCGTGTCCCATCCCCACGTCCCTGCACACCAGGGTACCGCTGTCCCCACGTTTCGGCACAGGAGGGGTACTACTGTCCCCATATCTCAGCTGTGCCCACATCCCGAGTGTGGCATCCCAAGTCTACAGCGATCACCAGCCCTTACATCCCCGTGGGTGCCTGTCCCCATGTCCCTCCAACATTGCACGTCCCCCATGCACATTCCCCCGCGCATCCCAGCCCACGGTCAAGTCCTCCTCGCTCCGTCCCGGTCTCCGCCGCGGGAGGCGTCTCCGTTACCGCCAATCTCCCAGCTCCGGTAGCGGTGCTCGGCGCTGCACGCCCAGCCCGGGAGGAACCGGCGTGCTGGCTCCGCCCCGAGGGAGGGATCAGAACGCTGGTTTCTCCGGGTCGAAGTCAATGCAGTGCTACCCACACCACAGGACCCCGGTAATGTCCCCGCCACAGGGGTTCGCCTTTGTCCCAGCCCTCCGGCCGGCGAGGGGAGGGCGGAATCGGGACTACAACTCCCATTAGTGCCGCGGGAAAATAGAGCGCATGCGCGGATGAGACAGAGTGCGTGCACTACTAATCCCAGCATGCTCCGCGGTAACGCGGCTGCTGGGGACACGGGGAGCTATCGTGAGATTTGTGGTACGGAGAAAATGTCGCGAGATTTGGAACTATAAGCCCTTGCAGCGCGGCACGGGAGACCCCTTTCGGCTTCCGCCTGACCAACATGGCGCCCAAGGCGAAGAAGGAGGGTGAGGGCTGGTGGCGCGGGGACGGTGGGGGGTAAGGGAACCGTGCTGAGCTATAGCCCGGAGTGCGGGTGTATGCGGGGGGGGGTGCGATCTGAGCGGGCTTAGGGGATGAGGGAGGGCTGCAGCTCGGGGCTGGCCCGCGGGCACGTGGAGGTGGCGGGAGAGGCCTACACCGGCGGGATCGGTTATCTAAAGAAGGGGGTGGGCGCCGGTCTCAGTGGTCTGTGAGGGAGCGGGGGAGAGAATGAGTGTTCTCATCCTTTGGTGAGGAGGGAGGCTTGTGTTCCTTTGAGGGGAGGGAGTGAAACTTTTAATCTGTTGGGTGTTTTGGGGTTCGTTTTGGTTGGATGAGGTAGCATGGGCCGCTTGGAAGGGTCTCGTTAATTGAGCTGCGTAATAGGAGAAACCATGGGCTGTTGGGACGGGCGGAGAAGCATGTATTGATTCTGTAGATCCTAGTTGTGCTGACTGAGTTGCCGTTGTAGCTGTGCCTCCGAAGACAGAGGCGAAGGCTAAGGCGCTGAAGGCCAAGAAGGCTGTCCTGAAGGGGGTCCACAGTCACAAGAAGAAGAAGATCCGCACATCACCGACCTTCCGCAGGCCCAAGACCTTGCGACTGCGGCGACAGCCCAAGTACCCCCGGAAGAGCGCGCCACGGAGAAACAAGTATGTGTGGAATGTTGGGGCCTGCCCTGCCACAGTGCTTGCAGACTGGGACCAGCCTCATGCATGGGCTGATGTGGGGACCTGTGCCCAGCTACAGGTCCCAGGGTGGTAACAGCCAGTGTGCTGACGTGGAGGTGAGCCCACATCTTGTGTCAGAGTGGTGGGGCATGTTATTTGGAGTGCAAGTGATGATTTCAAGCGACCAAAGCCTGAGCGGTTGTGATTGGAACTTTTTTTGGTAACTGATGCACCCCAGAGAAAGCCCCTGAAGTGTAGAGGGGTCATGTGCCAAGCTTCTGTTAACCATAGGGTCTCTTTCTTTTAGGCTGGACCATTATGCCATTATCAAGTTCCCTCTGACCACAGAGTCTGCAATGAAGAAGATTGAGGATAATAATACTTTGGTTTTCATTGTTGATGTCAAGGCAAACAAGCACCAGATCAAACAAGCTGTCAAGAAGCTTTATGATATCGATGTGGCCAAGGTCAACACATTGATTAGGTGAGAAGAGGGAGAGAATAAGTCACTGGTGGGAGTGAGATGCTTCAATAGCCTGGAGTGGCTTTTAGCAGAATGTGAGAACACTTGTGAGTCTTCTCAGGTGTGGGATTAAGCTCTGTAGTATTTTTAGTGTTAACTGTTTTGACAAACGTAACTTTTGACTAAGCCCATCTTAGTGGAGGTGGGAAATGCTGACAGACCAGAGGATCAGCTTCATCAGAGAGCTCTTTCAGCACCCAAAGAGTCTTGTGCAAATGATGTAAACTTTTTTGGTCGCTGACTAAAGTGATGTTTCCAAAGGAACCACTGATGCACATGGCTGTAGCGGGACAGTGGAGCAGGTGAGAGGAGTTTCTGTACTGATACCTCCTGTTCCTTTCTAGGCCTGATGGGGAAAAGAAGGCTTATGTCCGACTGGCTCCAGATTATGATGCACTGGATGTAGCCAACAAGGTGAGAAATCTTTGGAACTTTTGTAGCTTCTGTTGTCTTGTATCTCCTGCACCTGGTTGGTTGCTCTGGTGTACATCTGAGGTACTTGTGCCTCAAATGGGCACATCTATGTGTGAGGTACTTGTGCCACATCTGTGGGGTGTCCTTGCAGTTAGATGGGATCTGAGTGTTTAGAAGCAAGACACCTTGTGTAGTGAAACTGAATTTCACCTGGAATATCTTGAGGTTAGATGGGACAAGAGAGGATTGCTGCTATTCAGCTTCTCCAGGGAGGGGCTGCACTCCACTGCACTACAAGAACTCCAAAGTATTATTAGCTGAGAGGAAGCAGAAATTGCTTTGCAGCTTCTGGATGGAAAGAGTGTTTGTCCCAGCAGTATTCTTGGCCAGCACTGTTGGCAGCTGGTAGGAACAGGGAAAATGATGACTGGCATCACTGTGCCACTGGCCTGGGTGAAGGAGGAAGAGTTTCTGCCAGGCTGTGTTGCTGGAAGTGGCAGACAGCTTAGTCCTTCGAGGTGATTTTGAGGAAGACTGGAGGGAGTCATGGTACAGATCACAGAGGAATGTGGCTTACCATAAGGCTCATTGGAATAAATGTATAAAGCAGTTGTGTAAGAGGCTTGGGCAAGTCTGGGAGGAAAAAGGGTGTCCTTGGAGAACAGGAGCCCTGGGGAGATGGCAGCTGTGGCAGCAGCATCTATGGTGGAGGCTGTGTAACATCTTGCTTTAATATGCTTTGCTTCTTTACAGATTGGAATCATCTAAACTGCATGTACCGAGGACTGTACAGACAGGATAATAAACCCTGTGACACCACTGAGGGGCTCTTGTGTTTTGTGACAGCATAGCCCCTGTGAAAGAGCACCTAGCAGAATCTGGGGGCTTCATTTCGGTGAACTGGGCCCCCTCCCTCCCTTCGCAGCACTGGATGGGCAAAGTTGACAGCTTTGTGAGATGGTGGCACAGAGGATGGTGCTGTCCCACTGATGGGGTTTCCTGGGTCAGTGACCTCTCTGCTGTCAGTAGGCATGAGGTGATCCTGTGACACTCCCATTCTATTTACCTGAGACCTTTGATACCCTCCTGTATTTTTGTAATAAGTGTGTGTGGTCAGTGTTCCTGGTGTCCTATATAGCTTCCTTGTGGAGTGTACCACAGGCTGGTGAATGCCCAAAAATGTGTTCAAGGCTCAGATATGGTACAAGGGGGTGCATTACACCATTTCCTGAATGTATCAGCTATTTGCTTATGCTGCAAGTGTCACTTGATGAAACCCTCAAGCTTTCTGTGGTTATTTTCTGGCCTGGTCCTTTCTCCCCATGCTGCAGTGTGTGAATCACAGCCTGATTTCCCCAACACTGTTCCTGTTACACTGCCTGTAACCTCACAGGGTTCACCAATCTCATCAGGGCTGTTCCCAAACTAGCTGCTGTTGCCTCAGCAGTCTTGTGCTTCCTTAAACGTGTAGCTCAAGTTGCTTTTTGCCAAGGGTCTGGAGAGTCACAGGAGTGTGGAGTGCTGGGTGAAAGGTGAAGTACACATAAGACTTTTAGGGGTACTTAAAGATGCAGTTAGATGATGAAAGCCCTGAGCAAATATTGATCAGGGTAAGTGAGCTCTTCGGTAGCAGGACACTGAGTTCCTTTGAACGTCTTGCAGATGGTAGTGGAGTATTGGGGTGGTGGTTTGTATGCGTGTGGAGGATGGTAGTAGAGGGGAGATGTGTGCATTGCTACTGCTCTTAGGACCTGCGAGTGATGGTTCCAAGCTCCAGGAAGGTTGTGTCAGATGAGGTAAGGCTGAACAACAGGCAGCCTTATGACAACCCTGTGATGGGGGATATGGTGGGATAAGGACCTAGGACAGCCCCCTTCCTTCCTGGGGTCAGCTTTGATGTTTTGTTAGCCTGTGGGGTTGATGGCACCAAATCAGCCTCCTGTCTGGCCTGGGGAAGGGGATGAGCAGCGGCAGCGGGGGCTCCAGGGCTTTGCCTCAGCTGGAGTCACCCCAAGAAATACGCTGGGGGAGAAGTGCCCCTCTTGTGGCAGAGCTACTGTTGCCATGGGGCTGAGGAGCAGGTTTGTGCCGCAGCGTGGAGGGATTTCACATCAGCATGACTTGCAGTCTGCCCTGACCTCGCCTCAGCTTCACCTGGTGGCTGCCAGCACTTCGCTTCCCTGCACTTGCCTCTTGTTCTGAGTTGGCAGCTGGCCTGACCCACAGCTGCCCCAGCGCTGTGCTGCTGGGAGCTGCTCCAACTGGAAGCCAGGAGGGCAGCAGTGGGAAGCCAGGTGCTCCGCTTTGGGAAGCTTCGTCATGCCTGACCTTTCCCTGCTGCTGGGAGGCTGGTGGGAGCATGGGTTGGTCCCTCTGAGCTGGTGACCTGCTGGGGCAGAGACCAGAGATGACACAAGACAGACGAGGGCAAAGGTGCAGTGATTAGAGTGGTTCTCCTGAAACTAAGATTTGGGCTTGATTGTATGAGGTATTTGCAGCTGGGAAGATGCATACTCCTGGGATGTGCTGCTGCTGAGTGCTGCTTTGAGCAAAGAAGGGGCAACATGGATTTGAAGCTGGTGTTGGGTCTCTCCTTGTGCAGCATCCTGATTATCACGTCTCTGCTCTGCCTGACACTGGTCTTGGTGCACACTGGGGAGCCCCAGCAGGATCCTGGCTCTGTAGGGTGTTCCCCAGCTATCCAGAGGAAGGGAGGGTGATCTCCTGCTGCTTCCACTTCAGTTTATTTCAACCACAGTATCTTTCCCTGCCTGAGCTGGGCTGGTGGTGGGATTGGTAGGACAGATACTGCCCTGGAGCAAGTGGTGGTCAGGAGTATCTCTAAGCCCTGCTGCTTTACGCCAGTCTAGTGTGATCCTGGAGCAGTCACGTCAGCAGGATTTGCCTTTCTGATGCTCTAGTGCTCCACAGGACTGGCTGGGCAGGTTCTGGTCCTGCTCCCCCAGGGAGATGAAGACCCTCTCCTCCCACCAGTCTGTGGGAGGGGCTGCTGATCACAGCCCGGTATTGCTGCTGCAGGAGAGGGTCCAGCATGCTTGCAGGAGGCTGGAGCTGTGCTGTGCTGGTGAACACTATTCCGGGGGGACGTGAGCATGCAGCAATCTTCCAGGAAGAGCCTGTGGCCTCACAGGGCTTTCCCATGCCAGCTCCACTTCACATGGCTGCTGGGTGAGTCATGCAGCCCAGCCAGGCTCATTGCCGCCAGGCTGGAGACAAGCAGGTCAGGGACTGTAGCAAGGGTTGGTACCTCTCCTGGCTCCCTTTCCCTGATCCCTGGACAGCCCTGGGTCTCTGGAAGAGCAGAGGAGTGAGGAGAACCTGGGAGGGATGGGGTCTTGTGATTTAAGGCTTAGCACAGTGCAGCAGGGCCAGTAGGACCTAGTGAGCTTGAGTGCATCCCTGGAGAGTTTCTAGAACAAAGTCAGTGGCAGAATTGTGCCCTCACTCTCCCCAGGGGCTGACAACCCTCCACTGGGAACTGGCACAGCCTTTCCCATGGCTCTGTCCCTGCAGTCCTCCCCCTGACCCTTTTCTGCCCTACAGAAAAGCCAGGCCAGGTGTGCTGCAACAGCAGTAAACAGACCGATTTTAATGCACATAACACCCAGCATCACTGTGGGAGGGACTCATCCCTTCCCTCACAACCCCTTCAAGCCATCAGCTGTCGAAATACAGCCACCCTTGGCCCTCCAGCTGCCTGCATGGAAGCTGGCTTGGGCTGCTTCTCCATTGGCTGTGCCTCTGGTTTTGGTAGCATCCCTGTGGCTCAGCAAGGTTGTCAGGCTGGTCCAGCATGGAAGCGCTTTTAGGCAGCAGAGTGGGTGAAGGCAGAGCCTGGCGCCAGGGAGCGAGCCCTAAGGCACATCAGAGCAGGTTTGGAGAGGCCAAGACCTTCAGAAGCCAGAGCCGGGGTCCCCCTTGGCGTGCTCATCTCAGTCTATCAGAAACTTCTCACCATCCACATCTCTCCCTGCAGAGCCCTTGCGCAAGGACGGGAAGAAATCAGACCGGAGGAGGCGGGAGAAGTACATGAGGATCATGGCATCGAGCAGCAGGAGGTTGGCAGTGAGGAAGGCACCTTGGCCCTGCATCTCCACGTAGCGGAGGAAGTACCAGGTGAGGTAAGCCTGGGGGGCCAGGCGGAAGGCAAAGTACACCACCAGGTTGATGTACTTGTTGGCCTCGTAGAGTGCTGGGGAAGGCACATTGCTCATCTTCAGGAGCATGCGGATGGTGAGGAAGATGTTGCTCACCTCCACCAGCAGCAGCAGCACTGCTGCCACCAGAAAACGGCCCGTGATGATGAGTGAGATGAAGGCAGAGATGGCCTGGAAGTGGGGGAGGTACACACAGCAGAGTCAGTTCTCCACACCCTGGGGGAGGCAAGTCCTTCCCCACCAAGGTTTGATATACTTGGTGCTGCTCCTCCCCACCCAGAGATCCCAGCTGCCCCCCCAGGCACTGGAAAACCAGTCTGGAGAGCCAGTTCCCTTTAAACCAGTTACACCTCACAGAATCACAGGTTGGAAAAGACCTCTGACACCCTGAAGTCCAACCTATTACCTAACACCATCTAATCAACTAAACTAAACATGGCACTAAGTACCACCTCCTCGCACCAGGCACCTGGGACCAACCTCCAGCTCTTCCCTCATCCAGCGTGGCAGCCTGTCTGGCTCCCGGTGCTTGCAGCCAGCACTGGCAGGCATCCTGCCCCACCAGGCACCTTTACCTTGTTGACGCACAGCCTACCTGGCAGCCACCGCAAGGGGGAAGGTAGAGCTCCAGCTTGCTCTGACTGAGAGCATGAAACTTGCATGGGCTGAGCCCCGGGGTGTGTAGTAGCCCCGCCCTAGTCTGACCCTTCGCCTCCCTGGGGTCATACTCACCATGGCATGGTGCACCAGGTATTCCCAAGATGAGCGGGACTGATGGTTGAAGATGATGTCAAGGCTGTCGTGGATGAAATAGCCTGTGGGTGGAAGGAGAGCATTGAGAGGGTCTGGTTTGTTCAGCCTTGCCTGCTGTGGCAAGGGGAAGCAGTGAGGAGGAAGAAGGTCGTGTGACCATGTTCCAGGTGTCAGGAATGCCTCTGTCCTGGCTGAGCGTGGGGAGATGGCCAGGCCCTGGGTGCTGGCAGCCTGAGGGCTTCACACTCATGATGAAGGCAGGAGGCATGGAGAATTGCCCTTAAGCAAGGCAAGGCTGAAGAAGGAGGGGGCAGAGCCTGGCAGGGTGACCATAGCAGTCACCCCGTGGGGTTCCTTACCTGAGGAGAAACAGACCAGCAAGTGCCCTGAGACGCTGTAGCCGTCCTGTATGTCGGAGAGCAGCTCCGGGGAATGCCAGAGGCTTGGGGGAGAGAAGGAAGGGAATCAGCCTGGGTGCTGGGAGGGGAGGGACCTCAAACACCCCACCCATTGCCTCCTCCCCAGGGAGTCGTGCTCCCACAAGTGTCCCGAGTCCTGGCTCCCGCTGGGAGGGTGTGCACCGCGGCCGCCCGCCCTTACCCCCTACCGGTGCCCGGTACCTGAAGAGGGCCCATAGCCCGGCCAGCACAGAGTGTGCGAAAGAGACGAGGAGGTTCAGCCAGCGCCAGTCGCGGCTGGGGCGGCTCCGCACGGCAGCGGGCCGGGGCAGGGCTAGTGCCACCCGCCGCAACCCCACAAACACGGCCACGCTGCCGCCCACCAGCGCTGTCGAGGCCGCCCGCCAGCCCGGGCCCATCGCGCCCAGCTCCCGTGGCGCGGAGCGCGCGGCGGGGCGGATGCAGCCACGCCTCCCCCTGATCACGCCTTCCCAATTGGCCACGCCCGTCCATTGACCACACCTTTCTGCTGGCCACGCCTCTCACGCCGAGCCCGCGCAGGAGCGGGCTGAGGGTGCGCGCCCGTGCGTGCGCGTACCCTCGGGGGCTGCACGCACGTGTTCGCGGCGCTACGTGTGTGTTTGCACCAGGCGGTACGCGCGGCGGTCTCGGGCATTGTACACGTGCGGGATGGGGTGGCAATCTCTGCACAGCTGTGCTGGGCCCCGCACATCTGTCCCAAGGCTGCACAGCTGGCGTGAGGCCCTGCACATCTGTCCTGGGTACGGTGTGGCTGCTGCAGCACCTGGCACGGTGGAGGATGCTGGGAAAACCATCACGGCCTGGAAAAAGAGTCGCCAAACTGGCCACCGGTGGCCCCTACGGAGATATGGTGGGGAACGGGGTCGCAGGTGCCCCCCACTATCAGCATGGCAGCAGGGTGAGGCCGGGCACCCAGACACGGCTGGGTGCTCGTTCCTCCGCGGGGGGTGCCGTGTCGTGTCCTGCCCCCCCGTGCCAGTGCAGAACACGACACGGCGCTCGCTGACCTGCTGCCTTCACGGTGAGCGGGGCTTGGTGTCACTAGATGGCAGCATGGCCACGTGGAGTGGCCTGGGGGTGGCACAGCTACCGCTCTCTGTCCCTGCCCCAGGACAGGGGCAACTTATGGGTGTAGACATCCCCTTTCTATGCTATAGGTGCCACCATAGCCAGCCGCAGGGGTGTTCGTAGTCGTCCTGGAGGTCTAGAATGGGTTTGTGGGAGCAGGGAGGCGACCCGGAACTCTTTTCCCTGCCCCTTTCATAATGGGTGCTCCCACTGACTCGGAGCTGTGGAGCAGCAGGCTGCTGCTGGCCCCGCTCTCTGGAGGTGTGAGGGGTTCTGTTGGCACCCTCCAGCCAGCGGGCCGTAGGCTACACGTGCCCCAAACTTCCCTCTCAGGGTGCTTCCCAAGGAAATCTCTGGCTCCCCGCGGCACTCTGGTGCCCACCCAAGCCAGGGGCGCCCAGCCAGGCCACCTTGGGGTGGCATTACCCCCTTCTCACAAGCGCAGACACACATGGCGGGGGGCACCCGGACGCGGCTCGCCGTGTTTTGTCTGCCCGCGGCCGCCGTAGCGACTCCCGGAAGTGTCTCTATGGAGACGGGAGGAGCTGGGGCCTGGCTGGGGCTGCGATGGAGAAATACGAGCGGATCCGAGTGGTGGGGAGAGGGGCTTTCGGGTGAGGGCAGCTCCGGGGGGCACCGGGAGTGGGGAACGAGGGTGGAGTCTCCAGGCCTTTTGACCATGGCAAGGCGATGGGTTTGGGGGGAGCGCAGAAGAGTATGGCACCGCGGGGTGGGAGGCGGCCGGCTGCGTTACCATAGCAACAAGGCACACGGGCCCTGTCACCATGGTAACTCGGGGGGTCAGTCGGCGTGTGGCACCCTGGGGTGGGGTGATGGCCAGGCCCTGGCTGTTGCCAAGGCGATAGGATGACATGGCACTGGGTGTGTGACACTGGGGGGTGGTGGATTGCAAGGCTTTGTTACCACGGTGACAAGGGGCAGAGGCCATGTGCCACCCCAGCTTGGTGGCTGGGCCCTGTCCCGCCTCTGAGACCTTGTCCCCGTAGCATCGTGCACCTGTGCCTGCGCAAGGCTGACCAGAAGCTGGTGATCCTGAAGCAGATCCCAGTGGAGCAGATGAGCAAAGACGAGCGGCTGGCAGCACAGAATGAATGCCAGGTCCTCAAGCTGCTCAGCCACCCCAACGTCATTGAGTACTACGAGAACTTCCTGGAGGACAAAGCGCTCATGATTGCCATGGAGTATGCCCCAGGTGTGCCCTGATCTCCCTCATTATCTGCAGCTAGTTCCTTGGCAGGTCCAGATGTTGTCAAGCCCTTGTCTCTCCTTGGGTCATGTTGCCGTGGCCCTATGTTGTGCTTCATGTAAAATTCTATTCCCAGAGAGTCCAAGCATGTCTCTCTTGACCAGACAGTTTTTGTAGAAAAGGATCTGTGGTTTCTGGTAGCCAGCAAGCTGATTGTGAGCCAAGTAACTGAGCACTGGTATCAGCTACCCAGAGAGGTTATGGAGCCACCATCCTTGAAGATATTCAAAAGACATGTCATGGTCCTGGGCTGTTAGTGACCCTGCTCAAGCAAGAGATTGGACCATGTGACCTCCTGAGGTTCTTCCCAACTTCAGCCATTCTGTGATTCTGCGCTTCTGTGCCTTACACCTGCATATTATATCCAAAACAGATTTCTAACACCTCTGTCGCTGATAATTGTGCTACCATCTGCCCTTGGCTTAGGTTTCACATGCGTTTCCGTGTCAGCTCTTGGCCTTGCTGCTGGTCCCACAGCTCTGTGTGGGAAGGTGTGATTTTCTAACAAGATTTGCTGTGGAGTTTAAGATGACATCAACATTTGCATGAGGGTTTGTTAAAGGTTGTACCTGAGCCCTGAATCTGGACCTCCTCCTCAGGGGCCTCTCGGACTGCAAGAACTGTCTTTTGCAGAACAGGCTTATCTTGTTCTGCCATCTAGGTTTATGTCTTCTTCCAAGAGCTGTAATTTTAACGTTTATTTTCCTGCTGCCTTTGATAATATGTCAACAGTAACTTCTTTCTCACTGTTTCTTTGTCCCACCAACTGTGCTGCCATTGTTCTCCGCATGGTTTCAGGAACATTGGAGGATGTGCTGCGTGTCTCACCAGGACGTGCTTTTTCCCATGTGCTTGGCTTGTTAAGATGCCACAGCTAAATCCCCCTGGCCCTTGGGCCGGGTTTGCGCTGCCCTGTGCAGCCACCCTTACCAACAGCCCTTTGTTGCTCCTTGCAGGAGGCACGCTAGCAGAGTTTATCCATAAGCGCTGTAACTCCTTGCTGGATGAGGACACCATCCTGCACTTCTTCGTTCAGATCCTCCTGGCTCTCCACCACGTTCACACCAAGCAGATCCTGCACCGTGACCTGAAGACTCAGAACATCCTCTTGGACAAACACCGCATGATCGTCAAGATCGGAGACTTTGGGATCTCCAAAATCCTGAGCAGCAAGAGTAAAGCCTACACGGTGAGTGGCCTGACTTTACATGGCAGCTCTACTTACCACCATGGCAGCAGGCTGGAAACTCTGGGCTTGGCTCATGGTGGTCTTGTGGAAGCTGCTGTAAGCAATGAGGTTGTGTGTAGCATACTTGCAGTGGGTCACATCTATGTGCCATGATGCTGCTTTGCTCCTTAAAGTTTACACAGTCTTCACGCCTAAGTTTGCTGTAGCTTAGTGGGCTGTAGAAAGCTGAGAAAGACTTGTTTGGCCAAGCCTGGGAGAGGATGGGGTGTCTGGTCCTCCAGGGTTGCTCCTGCTGTCACAGTGGGAGGGGTGATAATTTGCAGGCTTGTCTGGCACATACTTGGCAACTGAGTTCCTGCCTGTGCTCTGCCGTCCTGTCTTGTCTTAATCTCCTCTCTCTGCTTGAGACCTGAGGATCATTCCCCACCTGGTCTAATCTAACTAGACATTTATATCACACTCATTGCTTTGGGCTCTGATTCTCTCAAGTGGATAAGAGCAAAATTAGAGGTAATCTCTCTATGTGCAAAGGAGGTCACTGGAAAGGCAAATATTCCTGTTTTTCACTGAAATTGTCAAGCAGATATTGACACCAGGGAACGAAGGTCCCAGCTGCACTAAGCTTTGACTGATGGGGCTCCAGCCAGCCTGCACACTGTACTCTAATCTGAGCCTTTCTCTTCCCACCTCACTGCCCCAGTTTCACAGCATCACGGTAAATTTCTTTGTCTCTTCTAGGTTGTGGGAACTCCGTGCTACATCTCCCCAGAGCTCTGTGAAGGGAAGCCTTACAACCAGAAGAGTGATATTTGGGCTTTGGGCTGTGTTCTGTATGAACTCGCCAGCCTCAAGAGAGCTTTTGAAGCTGCGGTAAGAGGGCCATGGTTTACATGTAGCACAGGGAGCCCTGGCCTCTTGCAGAGGTGAAAACATCTTCTCACTGAGCTTGGAGGGGTGAAAGCAGTGTGGGCAGTGCTGAGAACGTCTTGCTCCTTGGCCTCACCTCTGACCACCCAGCCGCTATATGTCTCTCTTTTGTTTTCTCTCCAGAATCTTCCTGCCTTAGTTCTGAAGATCATGAGTGGGACGTTTGCTCCAATATCAGACAGATACAGCCCTGACCTTCGCCAGCTCATCCTCAGCATGCTGAACCTGGATCCTTCCAAGCGGCCGCAGCTGAATGAGATCATGGCCCAGGCCATCTGCATTCGGCCTCTTCTGAACCTCTACACTGACGTGGGCAGTGTCAAAATGAGAAGGCAAGTGATCCTGCTACCTTGGCAAGGGCTGCCACAGCCCACTATGGATCTAACCGGTTTGCCATCTCTGTTACAGGCTTCAAAGAGAGTTCTTTTCACCGAGCTCTCCTGCATTACCCAAAGTGCAGCTGCTGTGGGCCAAGCCTGGCCCAGTGGCTCAGGGCCACAGCAGGTGCCAGGGCAGGTGTGGACTTGTCACTGCAGTAACACTGAACAGAGAATTGTGAGCTCAGGGGAAAGTGAATTGATGCCAACCCTTCTCTCTCAGGTGGCTTAAAGTACCTACTGAGGAAATTCTGTGAGCTATTCAGCTGTGGTTTACTCTAGCTTTGCCCAGGGCTTCTGTGATCCAGGGCTCTGTAGGACTTCTGGGGCCAGGCTGATATTAAGGACTGAATTTTGCTTTGGCAGGCCTGAAAAACCTGTGGCTCCAGTGCCACCAGTGACCCACAGCCGGACAGGGGGACGAGTGAGCAGTGCCAGGCCAAGGGGTGAGTTCTGGCACAGTGTATGTGCTTCTCTCAGCCCCAGCTGAAGCCTCCCAGCACCCTCTTGCTAGCCTTGGACCCGTGCAAATCTGGCTCTGCTGGTTGGCAGGCAGCTCTGCTGGCAGCCAGACTGGCTGGTGTCATTTCTCTTCCTGTGGGAGAAGTCAGGGATCTGCACTGATAGTTTCTCTTTGACCCATAGGTGTTCGAGGTGGTTCAGCCAGGACAGGAATCCCTCCTCCGCTGTCATCCATCTACACCTGGGGCAGTGGCATCACCACCCCTCTGCGCCTGCCCATGCTGAACACTGAAGTGGTGCAGGTGTCTGCTGGCAGGACACAGAAGGCTGGGGTCACTAAATCAGGACGTCTCATTATGTGGGAGGTGAGTGATGGGAATCCTGGAGCAGGTAGTGCCTGTGGAAGCTTCAGATGTGTGATTTCTGAGGAGACATTTCTGTTTACTGCACAGGCCCTGGCTTTGTGTCCCCCAGGACTACTGTTCAATCCAGGGTGTGGGTAACACTGCTAAGCCTGTGGGAAGAGGTTCATCCAAGTTCTCCAACCCATCCCTGACATGCCTTCTCCCCAGCAGGCTCCCCCAATGGGTGCTGCAGGAGGCCCTTCTCTCCCAGGAGCCACCGAGCAGCTCCAGCCTCAGTTTGTGTCCCGTTTTCTAGAGGGTCAGTCTGGTGTAACCATCAAACATGTGTCCTGTGGTGATCTGTTCACAGCCTGCCTCACAGGTGAGCCGCTGCCTCCTGCCTTTGCCTGGCAGAGTCCCAGACCCCTCTGTATAGCAGCTGGCTTACAAATGTGTTGTGACTGCCTGGGGAGCCTGCCCATAGGGGAACCCAGGAGATGCATCGGGCTGGGCTTCTCATGGAACATCAGGTGGGGGTCAAAAATGACAGGCACAGTCCCCCTGTGATGCCACACTGGTCAACTTGATCCCTAAGGTCTGTCTGGTGTGGGTAGGGCCACAAATTTCTTGTGCTGGTTGGACTGGTGTCACCTGAAGCTGGGTACAGTGGGGACTGCAGTGAGAGGAGGGTCTGGTAAGTTCAGCCTTTATCTGTCCCATACTGAGTGTGAGGCAGACGCAAGCAGTGACCAGCAGTGATTGGCATTGTAGTGAGCAGTCAGTGTGAGCTCCTGCAGGGTTGGTTGTCCTCAGCGGCAGCAAGGCAGGGTCTGAAACCCTTTTAGAATGGACCAGGATGTGTTCTGCCTGGGAGGGGACCACGCACACCAGCCCGAGGCTGTGTTTGTGGAGCCAAACCCACAGACACAAAAATGCCCTGTGGGAGCCCTGTTTGCACTTCTGCTAGGGATCAGGGCAGCAAATGACAGACATGCAACTGGCAAACTTTGTTGACATGAGTTTGTCCTACCTCTCCACGGCATTTCCTGCCACCCCTCTGCTGGGCAGCTGCTCAGTGGGTGCCTGTGTGTAATTAGCACCTTGACAGACCGTGGGGTTAGCAGCTCCTGGGTACACAGCTGCAATAATGTTATCTCAGCGCTCTCCTATCATCTGCTGTTTGCTTGCTGAGTTGTTGCAGCAGATCAAGGCTGCTTCTCTCTGGAAGCTCAGTGAAGGCTTCTGGCCCCTGCAGCAAGTTATGAGTCAGAGTGGGTCCAAGAAGAGCCACTGTGCTGGGAGCCATGACCAGCCCCAGGGGCTGTGTGTGCCTTGCAGGGCCTCACGTGTGCCAGTAACTCGACTTCCTTTCTGCTTTTCCAGACAGGGGCATAATCATGACGTTCGGCAGCGGCAGCAATGGCTGCTTGGGGCATGGAAACTTCACAGACGTGAGCCAGGTTTGTCATGAGGGTGCTGGGCATGCTGCTCCCCCAAGTGAGAGGATGGATTGTGCCTTCAGTACCATGTGAGAGGGCTCATCCCAGCTCCAGGGATGTATTTCCCAGGCATGCTCTGGTATCCGACCCCCTCCCCCTCCTTTCCCTATCACTGCAGAGTTTAAAAGACCCAACCTGCCTCTCTTTTTCTCTCTCCCCCCCTACACAATGATCTCTTTGAGTGTGGGGGAAGTCAAGAGCTGCCTTGTGGTTGCTGTTGGCAGGCACCCAGCTTGGAGGCTGCCTCAAATCACACACCTGCCTGCTTCACTCTTGGCCTGCAGCTGCCAGGGTTCACTGAGAAAAGTTATTTTTCAGAAGAGGCAGTATTTAAAGAAGAGCTGTGTGTTTCCGATTGGCTCTGAGCACCAGGGCTGAGGGCCCATTGCTCCCTTCCAACTTCTTCCTTGCCTGCCCTCGGATGTGGCAGCAGCCAATGGCTTCCAGCCGAGCCTGGGGACTGGTGCCATTTGTCACCGTGGTCAGCTGGCTCCTTCGTTCCTGCTCCGTCCAGAGCTGAGCTGCTCAGTGCTTATTGCTGGGGAGGGGAGGCCAGTTGGGAACAGCAGCCAGAGCCCAACAAATGGTGCTTTTCACTTGAGGAAGATAATGAGGATGAGGCTAGCTGGGGCGAGGTGTCAGATCTAACAGCAGGTCACAGCAGGGGCTGGGTGAAATGTGGATCTCTCTCCACCCTAACGAATATGTAGCTGATAGCTCACAGCTCCTCTGCACAAGAACCTTTCAGCCAAAGCATCCTGCACCAAGCCCCTGCCTGCTCCCAGTGTGCGTTAACAGCCCCTGGCACTCCCTACATGGGCAGGGGGGCAAATCCCAACCCTTCCCCCTGAACCTCTTCCCCCTCCAAAGCCTTGTGTTGGCTGCTTTCTTCTGCCCCAGAGATGTTTGCATTATCTTCTGTGCTGTGGGCACGTAGTCTCTAAACCCTTTGAAGACTGTTTGGAACAGAAAAAAAAAAAACTAAAACTTCTCTGGTGTTTGTGTTGGATGAAAACTGGGATGCTGCCAGCGCTGTGTTGAGGCTGGGGGGTCTGGGTGGGAGGGATGGGAGCAGCGGGGCAGACTGGGAGGTCTCGGCTGACGGCTGCTGCTCTTCCCCTGCCAGCCCAAGATCGTGGAGGCCCTGCTGGGCTATGAGATGGTGCAGGTGGCCTGTGGTGCGTCTCACGTCCTGGCAGTTTCCAACGAAAGGGAAGTGTTTGCCTGGGGCAGGGGGGATAATGGTAAGAGAAGTCTGCTTTGCAAAACAGGGCTCGTGCTTTCCATTGCCTGTTCCCACTCCCCTCACTGGCCCTGCTTGCCTGCAGTCCCTTCCAGATATGCCAGGCTAGGTGGGTGTGGAAGAGTTGCAGCTGCTTCACTGCATACCAGGACCCTCATGCTTTGGGTTTCACTGCCTTCTGTGGCGATAGGTCCCAGGCTGGGCTCTTGCAGCAGTTCTGTCACTGTTAGTGCTGTTGTTGATGGGGTTGTGCTCAGGTTGTGTGTTGCCACCAGCTCTGTCCTGCTCTGTTTCTTCTGCCAGGTCGGCTTGGGCTGGGTACTCTGGAGTGCCACAACTCCCCCCAGCAGGTCGCAGTCCCTCTGGAACATGAGGCTCAGAGGGTCATCTGCGGCATTGATTCCTCCATGGTCCTCACTGTGAAGAACCAGATTCTTGCTTGTGGAAGCAACAGGTAAGAGGGTCTGTGCTCCACAACTTGCCTACAGCCTCCTGGGCCTCTCCATCTGTGTCCAGCCCAGAAAGTAGGAGCAAGGGCCTCTAAAAGACATCTCTCTGTGATCCTTCTCCCCAGCATCCTGCTGCTGGTGTTGTGGTTATGCTAGAGCAGAACCAGACTGCTCTGAACCGTGCTTTTCTCTGTGCAGGTGTAACAAGCTGGGCCTAGATCGGATCAGCTCAGCCGAGGAGCCTTCCCCAGAGGACCAGGTGGAGGAGGCCACCATGTTCATGTGTGCCCAGTCGGCCCCCTTGAACCAGGAGCCAGTCGTGTGCGTCGACATCGGTACAGCACATTCAGCTGCTGTCACAGGTGAGAGGGCTGTGCCCAGATCCCTGAGGGGACATCTACATTTTTGCTGTTCTCCAGCCTGTTTCCCTCAGAGATGCTCAAGAGGTACCCTGCTCCCAGTGTTGGAGCTCTGTGGAACCTGATGCTCAGCATGGCAGAGAGCCTTCAGTACACCCTCAAGTGACACCCAGTTGTTTCTCTCATCTGTGTTGTCAGCTTCTGGCCAGTGTTACACCTTTGGGAGCAACCAGCATGGGCAGCTGGGCACCAACTCCAGCCGCAACAGTCGTGTACCCCGCTTGGTTGTGGGGCTCCAGGCAATGAAGGTCACCGTGGTGGCTTGTGGGGATGCCTTCACTGTGGCCATTGGAGCAGGTGAGGCTGAACTCCCCGTGTCCTGGGCTGCAGCAGGCTCTGGCTTTCCTGTGCCCCCTTATTCTGTGGCCAAGGTGGGCCTTGGAGACAGTCCAGGGTATTCCTGGGGAGCAAGGAGGCCTGTTTGCTCATGAGCTCTGTGTGCAGCAAGGTGTCTATAATCCCTCTGCAGATGGTGAGGTGTGCACCTGGGGCAAAGGAGCCAGGGGCCGCCTGGGTAGGAAGGATGAGGAAACAGGGACACCAAGGCCAGTGCAGCTGGAAGAGACACATCCATACCTGGTGACCTCTGTAGCCTGCTGCCACGGGAACACACTGCTGGCAGTAAAGCGTGAGTAGAGGCTTTTGTTACTGTGATTCCTACCATGAGGGCCCAGGCAGACCCAATGCCTTGTGACTAGGGCTGTACTGAGTAACCCTGGCATGTAAGCTCTGTGTTATTCTTGTCCCTCTAGAGCTGTAGATGAATAGAAATGACTTGAAGTCCATAAAAATTCCCCTTCTGCAGCAGTGTAGCACTGCCTCTTCCACTGGGCTGGGGGAGCAGAGGCATGGCAGAGACAGTCTCGTGCACTCCCAGACAGGTGGACTGGCCAAGCGGTGGCTGGTGAGGAACTGGTGTGCTGGCTGTCCACCAAGCATCCAAAAAGAGCAGCTCTCTAATTGAAGCTGCTGAAATAGAAGCTGAGATTTGAGGCGTCATTTTGGCTGCTGGCTTTCCATTGTGGTTTGGAAAAGATAGCAATGGTTTTTGTGGTTCTTCTCTGCTCAGGCCAAAAGCAGCATCAATGCACATTTAAAACGTGCCCATGGCATGACCTGCCCTTCCGTTGCCAGGATGTATGATGGGAGCCTGGGCCAGACTGCTGGAGGGGACCTTTTCTCCTCCTCTGCTGGGCTGCTTATAGCCTCAGTGCTGGGCTGAGGGATTCCAGTCTCGGCCCACTTCAAGGAGACTAATTACACCCTGGAGGGGAGGAGGCCCAGCTGACTGCCCCAGTGCAGCAGCATCAGCTGGGGCTCCTGTTCCTCCCCTGTGAGTGCTGAGCTCTCACATGGTGTCTGCTGCCATGTGAAGAGGACAGGGAACAGCCGAGTCTCTGGCCATGGGAACAAGTAGGGCGTTTGTCATGGGAGTAAAAGGGTTTTGTCTCTGCAGGCTGCTTTCCCCTTCCGCTGCTGGAGTCACCCTCTGCTCCTTGGCAGCTGGTTTGTGGCCTCCCACCTGCAGCACCATCAGAGCAGGGACTGAGCATGTAGCTCCAGTGCTGTCCCCCTGCACTGCCCAGACTGAAACCATCACCTGCCTGTCCCAGTACTGGGAGGACAAGCCCAGCAGCAGCAGTAGTATCAGGGCAGCAGCCTCGCCTGCTCCAGCACCCACTAGTGAGCAGGGGGCAAAAAGCATTGAGAGCTCTGTAAAAAGCTGAGGTCTGACTTTGGGCTTTCACACAGCTCAGTCTGCCTGGAAAGTTCTCCAGAGAGCACACGAGAGCCGGTGACACGTGTGGTGTCATTGCTGCTGTCAGCTCTGGCTGGGACCTGGCTTGGAGAGGGTGTGCTGGCACAGGCGGGCACCGCTCCACCTTTGGGGCAGCAGTTCTGCACCGCTCTGCGGTTTCCTCCTGTGTGGCCAGCACCATTTCTGACTGGCTTGGGCTTCTGCCCACTTAATCATGAGGCTGTTGCTGCGCCCTTCTGTCAATCCCACTACAGACAGAAGAATAACTGGGAGAAGCCAGAGGAGGGTGTAAGCCTCCAGAGACTGCATTTCCTTGTGCTTGGGCTCTGTGTGCTGGGCATTGCCTCCTGCTTGTGCCACTGCTGAGGCCTTCAGTGGCTTTCTGGGGCAGCGGAACAGGGATTGCGGTGCCCATCTGTTGTGTCTCTGGCCTGTGTGCGCTCTGCTCCCCACAGCTTTGTTGAGATGCTGGCTTATGGCTCATTCTTGGTCCTTGCCTTTTGTGTTTCAGCTGCCATGGAAGAGTCACCTTCCCAGTGAGTTTGAGTGGAGAGGGGCCCACATCCAGCCTCGCCGTGCACCCAGTATGCCTGTCCTCTTGCTGCTGCCTGCTATGGCCTGGCTTGGACCTGTGTCCCCAGGCTCTGCAGCTCCTCAGCTGCACTCTGAAGGCTGTGGTCTGGAAACTGGGAGCTCCTAACGGTTCTCCAGTAACAGCAGCCAGTCAAGAGTCACTGTGAGCCTCCAGTGTCTGAGAGGTGCTGCCTTGGACATGCCGTGGGGCAGATGGCCCCAGAGCTCTGGGGCTGGTCACAATGGGGCTCTGCTCCTCCCTGCTGGATGTGCCTGTGTGGAAGGGTGAGGAGCACAGAGGTTGTTTTCCCTGATGGAAACTGTCTCTGGTTACAAAGCCCAGGCTGACAGCTTGGTGTCTGAGCAAGCTGTCAGCCTCTGCACGGCAGTGTCTGGAGTTAGGGCCCCAGGCACTATGCTGGGTGACTAAGTGCAAACCTCTTTTCTAATTAAGAGGAGTCTGTCCTTTCCCATCCCCCCCTTAAAACCTTTCACCATTTGCTGAGCTGTTCATCACATTTTTGAGGGTCCTGGTCTGCACAGCTGGCCAAACCCAGTACAAACTGCAGGACAGCCCAGCTCACTCCCAAAATGCTTCCTGGAGCTTTCCAATTATGGCCTCCTTTGGCCCCAGGAGCTCACCAGAGCATCCTCCAGCTGACATTTGTCCTCAGGCCCCTAAATCCTGCTGCCGACCAGCTCGCTGGCTCCCAGCTGAGCTAGCGGAAGGCAGCAAAACACAGCAAGCAATTGTCAGGAGTTGAAGTTTTTTAACCCAGATCTCTCCAGGGAGATGATGAGTTTTCACCAGGGTTCCTTTCTGCAGGCAGGAAGGGGCATATCACTGTGTCACAGACAGGACTTAGGTTTTTTATCTCCAGAAGGGTCATTTCCTTTCCTTTCCTTTTTTTTTTAACTTCCATCTGCCCTGGGCCATTTTTTGATGAGCTTCTGTCTCTGATCTGTCTGACATTGCAAATGCTCTTGCCTTTCACATCCATCTTTGTGCTGTTGCCAATCTGTTGTGTATAAAGTCAGTGCTTTCATAAGCTGGCTGAGATGAAATCTCTCTAATTATTTTTGTGATTCTTTCCTGTTTTCAATGAGGGAAGCCTCGCTGGGCTCTGGGAGAAGCTGACTGATCCCTCTGTCATGTGAAAGGTAATGAATTTCAGCAGGTCTCCTTCTTTTTCCTCCCAGGCTCTGTAGCTGGGGAAGGGAGCAGGTCCTGTCCAGCCGGGAAAGGCGTGTGCAGCCCCGACTGCAGACACGGCCTCCCTCTCTGGCTCCTGGCAGGGTGGGTGCCTGGGTTTTTCCCGGCCCTTTTTGTTTCTGGTGGAGCTACCTTTCCAGGCAGTTACACCCTGCAAGCCCAGGAAGCCAACTTGAATTCAAAGGCTCTGCCAGTCCCTTGGCACTCACCTTGTGCTGCAGGTTACAGGGATGGCTCTGGCAGCCTGGTATTGGTGGAGGGGAAGGTGTTCTCTACTCCCAGACCAACTTGGGCACCAGAATAATTGCAGGGCTGGGTTAAATTACCTCAAAGCCCCTCTGGGCCGCTGTCGTTCCTCCCTGTACTGAGTTGGCAGCAGCACTAGCTCCTACAGCAACAGATTTCTTTTGGCTGTGTTCTGTTCATCTCCTGGGGCTCAGCTCACCCCACACCACGTGCAAACACACCCCGTAAGAATCCCAGAATCCCAGCATGGTGGGGACTGGAAGAGACCTGTGGAAATCATCTAGTCCAACTCCCCCTTATACAGCACATTCACCCAGAGCAGGTTGCCCAGGATTGTGTCCAGGCAGGTTTGGAATCTCTCCAGAGAAAGAGACTCCACAACCTCTCTTGGCAGATTGTTCCAGTGCTCCAGCACCCTCACAGGAAAGTTTTTCCTCATGTTTAGATGAAAAGAAGGGGTCGATGGTTCTGCTGTAGCTTCTCCAGGACTGAGGGCTGGCAGGAGAGCAGGCAGGCAAGGCACCTTTTGTCTTGTCAGTGGTGGCACCAAAATGCCACCTCTCCAGTGCATGTGCAGCCTGGAGAGCCAGGCTCTCCCAGCTTCAGCTGGGCTGTGAAATCCAGGGGAGAGCCACCTGGCAGCCATCCTGTTCCCACCGATGTGCTGGTGTCAGGTGGGTTGGTTTATGGTTTAACAACGCCTTTGCACAGCAGTGCTGGGGCTGGAGGTGTCACTACTTTGAATATCGAGACCCTTCACTCCAGCCAGGCAGGGGGAACCAGTACGGACCAGTGTGCTTTGTGCTGGGGGCTCACCGATGAGGGCTGGAGCCCTTGGGATTTCGCAGCCCGTGTGCTCCGCTCGGGAGTTCAGCTGTGAAGCCCGACGAGATGATTTGAATAATTTAATACCAGGCTGTGACCAAGCCTGGCGAAAGGGTAAAGGAAACAAAGAGGCCCCCCAGCCCCGAGCAACAATAGCTCTTGAAACGACAAGCTGAGGCATGTCGGCGCTGCCGGAGGCAGAGAGCAGCCCAGGCAAATAGGCCAGTTGCATTCCTCACGTCTGCTGCTTTGTTTCCCTGCAGAAGCTCCTGGTGAAAACTGCAGGTCTCAGGGCTTCTCCTTTTACCCTTGTTTTGTTCCCGTGTCCTGTGGAGTTGCTGGTGGATCAGCTGCATCCCCATGGCCTTTCCAGCGAAGACGGAGTGGGTAGGGAAGATGATGAGGGGATGAAGCTGCCTGGTCGTATCTTGTGCATCGTGGCCGGATCTCCTCCGGCCATTGTCACCCAGGGAAAGCCTGTCCCGGTTCCTGTGCTTGATAAGATCCTGCTGACCTGCGGCCGTCACTGGTGGCAGGAAACAGCCCAAACCACCTCCTGATCCTGGAGCTTTGATTTGATTTCAGCACCTCTGTCGTGGGTTGTATCCCAGTTCCCACGAGGCTTGGCAGAAAGTGCTCTGGCTGTCCATCTGTCCAGTTGCCTTGCTGCCCTTACCCACCTTCCCTGGGCAGGAGTCCCTAGATGCAGGGAGAGGACTCTTCCCACTCCCTTCCCCGGGGCAAAACGTTCCACCTTAACTTCTTTAGAAACTGGAGCGTCGGTTTTCTGTCCCTCCAGTTTAAGTTAAACAGAAGGCAGACGGATGGAGCCGGGGTGCAGGGCAAGGAGAGGCAGGGCGGGAGGGTGGGGAGGGGGTGAGGTGGGGTGGTGGCAGGGGTGGGCAGAAGGCAAGAGGTCTGCCGAAGCCCAGATGGGCTCAAGGACTGACCCATCACAGCGGACAGGGAACATATTGGGGGACAGAGGAACATATCGCCTCCACAAAGGGAATTGCCCTGCCTGGAGGTTGAGTGTCGCCTTTGTGTGAGACAAACGCCTGGCTGTGATGTGGAGTGCGGGGAGGGCTTTCCTCAGGGAGAGAGGAAAAGGAGGGGATCTTTGTTTGCAGGGTCTGACACCTCCCAGCCGTCCTGCCGGCACAGCCAGCGCCTTCTGATGGCTTTGTCAGCTCCTGGCTAATTAGCTGAGATGCTCTTCAGTGAGGCTAGGAAGGAGAAAATTTTAGAACATCAAAGAGAAGGAGTAAGTAATGATAAAACTCGGCTTTGCTTCATGCCTGTCATGGGAAACACAAGCGTTCAGAGCTGGCAGGAGCAGTGTGTCCTGTGCCTTCTGCAGGGGAGGCACAGGGGGTCCCCTCACCTGCCGGGATGCCAAGGACCCCTCCTTTGGGCCTGAACCGGTCCCACAGCAGTGCCTGCGGACAGGTTGTAGACAGATATTTCAGGGTGTTGGGACAGATGTCTGGAACAGAGACTTCTCTTGGCTGGGAGATGAACCTTGCTCCAGGGCAAGCTGTGGCTTAGTGGCAGAACCAGATCCTTGTAGATTCTGCCCTGGGGGGATCACAGCTCTGAGCAAACGGCCCGGGAGCATCTCAGCGCCCAGCTGCCACCCCCCAACCCCCGTTGACAGCTCGGAGGTGCCTGATGCACTTTAATGCTCTCTGTACAGTTGCCCACTGCCATATCTGTTTCTATGCTATGTTCCCAGGCTCTCTGGGAGCTGGTTAAAGTTTAGCCTGGTGCACTCCACCATCCAGACAGGCTGCCGTGTAGTCATGTCCCTCAGAAAAGACCCTGTTCCTGCTCAGCGTACACCAGTACAAGCCTCCCCACTATTTGGGTGTTGGGAGGTAAAGCCTTGTGACAGGGTAACCCCAGAAACAAGCCACCCACCCCCTTCTTGGCAGCTCTGGCAGCCAGAGCGGGCAGTCTGCTGCCTTCCCCCCAGCCCCAGGCTGCTGGAGGATTTTATTTTAAGCAGAGCCTCTCAGGGAGAAGGGTAACGTGAGCTCCTTGAGTGACAAGTGATAGAGCTTGACTTGCTTAGCGTGTCCCCCAGGAATCCCTCTCCTCTGCCATTTGCTAATTGAAAACTGCTAACATTTGGGTCTGGAGCAACTGCCGCCCTTTAATGGGAAGCTGGCTGGAGCGTGCGTTGGTGGGACTAACACATGCTTGCAGCCTGTCATCTGCTCGTCTCCATCTCCAGGGAAAGGGGCAAATACTCCCATATGTTGCTCTGCTTTCTGAAAGAGTGACATGGGGGCTGGAGCCAGACAGATTTGCTTTTATTCTTTCTCCTCCAAGCTCCTGATAGGAGATTAGAAACCAGAGGCTGAAAGGCTGCTGTTGGCTGCAGCCTGGGCCAGGAGTTCTGAGTGAGATGAAGCCATAGGAGCCTGTGTTCCCCCCTGTGCCTCTGGCATGGGGTGGGCGGCTCAGAGCAGCCCCTCTATGTCACTGCTCCGTTGTTGCCCGCTTCAGACCCTGCTGGGACATGACTGGGACACGGGTGCTCTGCAAACTCCTGGGGTATCTGTCCCCAGCACTCACGTTTGCCGTCCCCAGTGCAGAGGGTCCGAAACCCCCCATGATGGTTGTGTCTGCTGTCACGCTCCCCCCCCGAACTCCTGTGCTGACTGTCCCTGGTGCTGTGGGTTTCAGCTTCCCCCGAAGAGGCTGTACCACTCATCCGTGGGGTGTCAGGGCCGCAGCAGCCCCCGGTGCGGGGAGGCGGAGCCCGGCGGGGAGGCGGTGGCTGTGCCCGGCCCCCGGCTCCGGGCGCGGGGCGGTGTCAGGCGTTTTCCACCGCCCCGTCCTCCCCCCTCCCCGGGCGGAGCCGGGACACGGAGCGCGGAGGAGGCGAGCGGGCCGGCCACGGCGGAGGAGGCGAGCGGGCCGGCGGCGGGATGCCGGGCTACGACTACAAGCTGCTGGAGCGGCCGCGGCGGCGGGTGCTGTGCCCGCTGTGCGGGAAGCCCATGCGGGAGCCCGTCCGTGTCTCCACCTGCGGACATCGCTTCTGCGACACTTGCCTGCAGGAGTTCCTGAGGTGAGTCCCGCCGAGACTGCACTACCCCCCACCGGGACTCCACGCCGCGTACCCTTCCTCCATAGAGCGCGCCCCAGTCACAGCCCCCCACCTCCATCCCGATCTGGGGTTTAGCAAATCGGGGGGCAGAGGGTGCCACCCACCTCCACCTCTACCGGTCCTGGACGTCGCTGCTGGATGCGGGGCTTCCCGAGGAGGGCTGCGGGGTGCGCTGAGACGGAGCGTACGGAGGGCTGCGGGGAGAGGTGCGTGGATGACAGGGGCGAGGAGTGCCTCGGGCCGGAGAGAGCATGCGGGGTGCCCCGGGGGTTCCCCAGGCAGGGGACAGGGTGCCTCGGGGGTGGCCCGGGCCGGGAAGAGGGTGCGGGGCTCGCCCAGCCCCTGACAGCCGCCTTACGGGGTGCAGCGGCCCGTGGCCCCTCTCGGTGAGGAGGAGGAAGAGGAGAGCCGACTGAAGCCCGGAGCGGCGAGTTTCAAGCGCTTGCAAAGATTTGTGTTTAACTCGTTCCTGCCCCGGCCCGGTCGGGCGAAACGACCTCAGGTGCGGGGAAGTTGATGGTGCCACCCTCGGGCCCTCGGGTGAGCGCTACCCGGAGGTGTTGTGCGCTCTGGGAGCAAGGGGACGCGGATTCTTCCCACCCCGCTGCGGGTTGGCAGCACCGGCACAAGTACCGGCAGCGTACCGGGGCCACGGGAGTCCCACGGTGGCACCGAGGGGGAATGTCGGTGCTTCCCGGGCCGGGCGTGCGGCAGTGGGAAGCGTCACCCCGGGGCCCCGGTTTCCGCTGCGGCCTCCGGCTGCACCTCGCCCCTTTGAAGCGACCTTTGCCCGGGCCGAGGACCCGCGGGCACGGGCCGGTTTCTACGAAACCAGGCGTTCCCCGGGGCCCGTGCCAGGCTGCGCCTCCTCTCCTCTCTCCTCCCGCACCCGCCCAGAGGGTACTTCGGGGAGAGGGTAGTACCGGGGAGGCCAAACACCGGGGACCCCACTGAGCCCCTCCATTTGCACCGGATCAGGTTTGGGGAATCTGACGGGCGGAGCCGTTCAGGCAGATCAACCCTGCCAGGGTGGGTACTGGGGAGTGCTGGGGGTCTCCTGCCCGTCACCTCGCAGCGCCCCGCACACCGTGAAGGTCAGAGGCAAGGACGGTGCCCCCCAGGCGCTGCCTCAGCACATTCCCTGCCTGCCCGAGCGTGAGGAATGGGGAAGCTTTGTCGAGGATTAGGCTGTGGCTTCGGGTCACCCTCCCATTTCCCTGCCAGCTCCAGCACCCCGACATCGTGCACGGGGTGCAAGCAAGGCCAGCTGCACTCAGAAAGATGAAGGCTGCTGCCAACTGTGGGGTGATGCCAACCACAGGGCAATGCCAGCCGTGGGCTCCCCGGAAAGGGCTGGGTGCCCGGGAGCAGCTTATCTCGGTGGGTGCCTGGTGACTCCCACGGAAACACCCACTGCAAACACACCGGGCACGTGGCAGGGCGGGACGCGGCTGTGCCCTGTGGGGCTCACACCCCACAGCACAGGGCTGGTATTCCTGGTGGGTCCCTTGGCCCCCCAGAACAGGGATAAAGGCTGCGGGGGATGTCACCAAGCTGTGCCCAGTTGTCCCAGGCCAGCAAGTGCCAGGTGGCACTGTTTGCTCTGATGTGCCATCTCACATCCACTTGGCAGCCCCGGTTGAGGCTGTGCCAGTACCTGCCAAGGGCATGCAGTGATTAGACATGCAGGGGCTGCACAAGCAGGGTGACCTGGCTGCTTTGTCCAGAACCATCCTGGGGACACCAGAGTCCCAGTGTCCCTCCTGTGTGTCCCTGCGGGAAGCACCCATGGCCCCACTGTGTGTTAGGGATGGCATGGGGGCCCCACTCTCATCTGTCCATGAGCATTGTCATGGGGGGCAGAGGCGACAGTGGCTCCTGGCCAGCTGTGTCCCAGACCAGACTGTTTGTTTGTGTCTGTCTCCATCCCTTCACCCTGACCTGCAGAGGGGCAGCGTGAGCTATTCCTATCTTGAGGACAGCTCTCAGGAGGAGCACCCAGTGTTGGGGGCCCAGTAGAATGGGGACCCTCCCATGGTGGCTGCCTGTCCCCCCTCCCGGCTAACCACAGTGGCTGGCGGAGCCGTTTCCTGTTGAGTGGAAGACCCAGGGCCATGCATCCGGACTGCACATCTGGCACCCAGCTGTTGCCCACCCCCCCCTACCACTGGGCCCCAGCACCTGGGGCTGTGGGCACCCATGTCTTAATCCCAGGGGGCCAGGGCAGGTGAGGAGGCTGCCAGGGCTCCAGATGGTGCCATGCTCCAAGCCACTGGCCCAGGCCCCTGGGGACCATAGCTGCCATGCCAGGCTCGGGGCAGGGGGGGCCTGCCTAGGGGGGTGTCTGGGGGTGGAATTTCCCAGCTCAGACAGATGGAACAGGATTAGAGCAGCAGCTCCCCAAGGGCTGCGGCTGGCTTGAGCGGCAGAGGGTCAGTGCTGATGTCCTGGGGTGGGATAGCCAGGACCATGTGGGCCATGGTGTCTGTGTCACCAGGGCTGTGCTGTTCCCTAGCCTTGAGTGATCCTGGGCCCTCTGTGTCTTACAGTGAAGGTGTCTTCAAGTGTCCTGAGGATCAGCTGCCCCTGGACTATGCCAAGGTGAGCCCAACACGTGGTACCCAGCTGGGGGAGAATATCCTCATCACCTGTGCCCCCTGCCAAGGGGCTGGCACAGCCACCTGGCACAGCTGTGACAGCCTGGCACAGCCGCCTGAGCAGAAGCAAGGGCCCTTTGTGCTGTGGGGCCAGGGAACGGAAACCCACTCCCGACAAAAGGCATTTGTTCGTGTGCCCGCGAGGGGGATCCGGCCCCGGGCAACATGCCCATGGCTCCTGGCCAGGCTGGGGTGGGGGGTTCATATGCCTTCACAGCCTGGCACGGGATGCTGATGCCCTAGTGCTGCCTCCCCAGATCTACCCTGATCCGGAGCTGGAGGCACAGGTGCTGAGCTTGGCCATCCGCTGCATCCACAGCGAGGAGGGCTGTCGCTGGAGCGGGCTCATCAAACACCTCCAGGTAGGGTCTGGCTGGAGGCGGGGGTGAGGGCAAGTCTGTGCCCTGAAGACCCCTCACACACACACCCCCCCCATTCCTGTGCCACTCAGGCCCATCTTGGCACCTGTGGCTTCAACGTCATCCCCTGCCCCAACCGGTGCAGCACCAAGCTGAGCCGTCGTGACCTGCCCGAGCACGTCCAGCACAGCTGCCCCAAGCGCAGGGTCAAGTGCGAGTTCTGCGCCACTGACTTCACTGGGGAGGCCTTTGAGGTGGGCAACAGCATGGGGACACTGCTGGGGGGTGTGGCTGTGGTGGGGTACTGTAGGGGGGACAGCTGGTAGGGATGTCATGGGTGGGGCAAGGCCTGCCTGGGGGTATCATGGAGGGTACAGCCAGGTTTGGGGCGGGGGGGGGGCAATGTGGGGATCTAGGCACTGCAGGGCACCATGAAGGCACAGCTTGGACATGGGACAGAGCCTGGATGGGGGACACCATCAGGGTGTAGCCAGGCTGCCGATTAAATGAGGAATCCAGTGTGGCCATGGGCAACCCAGATGCAGGGCACCATGGCAGGCACAATCAGTCTGTGGGGATAGTGCATGGCGCTATAGTGGGGAGCCTGACCTGGGATGGGGACAGAGTCTGGGTGCCAGATGTGCTGGGAGGCACAGCCTGGCCGTGGGAGGGTACCATGTGACCCCATCCCTTGGCAAGGCTGGCTGGTGAGGGTAACCAGAGGGTGACGATGCCACCACCATCCCCAGGGCCACCAGGGCACGTGTCCCCAGGAGAGTGTGTACTGTGAGAACAAGTGTGGGGCCCGCATGATGCGGCGCCTGCTGTCCCAGCACAGTCTGGCTGAATGCCCCAAGCGCACCCAGCCCTGCACCTACTGCGCCAAGGAGTTCGTCTTCGACACCATCCAGGTGAGATGGGGGCCTGTAAAGACCCTGTCCCCACCGGCTCGTGGCCACAGCTGACAGCCACTCTCCATCCCCAGAACCACCAGTACCAGTGTCCTCGGTACCCCGTGCCCTGCCCCAACCAGTGTGGGACGCCTAACATTGCCAGGGAGGATGTGCCCACCCACCTCAGGGAGAGCTGCAACAGTGCCATGCTGCTATGCCCCTTCAAGGAAGCTGGCTGCAAGCACCGGGTGAGTGTGTCCCCATCCTCATGCTGGCATTCCCATGCTTATCCTATGCTGGCATCTTTGTGCTGTTCTCACCATGGCAAACCTATGCCCCTCAGCAGCCCCACGCCTCTGCTGTCCTGATGTGTCCCATCTCCTGTGGTGTCCTTTTGCTCTATCCCATCCATGTGCTCTTTGAAGTTCTTATCCTTGTCCTGCCTCATCCCTGTGCCGCTTTGCCACCTAAGTGTCCCCGTGCTATTCCAAACAGATGTCTTTGTGCCACCCCTGTGTCCCCACAGCACCCCGTCCCATCTTGCTCCAGTATCCCCATGCTCCAATGACATCTCTGTGATATCCCAACGGCATCATTCTCTTGTCCTGTGCCACTCTGTGTCCCCATGCTGTCCTGTGCCACTGGCACCCCCTCTGCTAACAGCTCCGTTGTCCCCACAGTGCCCCAAGCTGGCTATGGGCAGGCACCTGGAGGAGAGCACCAAGGTGCACCTGGGCATGGTGTGTGCCCTGGTGAGCCGGCAGCGGCAGGAGATCCTGGAGCTGCGGCGGGACGTGGAGGAGCTGTCGGTGAGCAGTGATGGGATCCTCATCTGGAAGATCGCCGACTACAGCCGCAAGCTGCAGGAGGCCAAAGCCCGCAGCAACTACGAGTTCTTCAGCCCTCCTTTCTACACCCACAAGTATGGCTACAAGCTCCAGGTCTCAGCTTTCCTCAACGGCAACGGCAGTGGGGAGAGCAGCCACCTGTCTGTCTACATCCGAGTGCTGCCAGGCGAGTACGACAACCTGCTGGAGTGGCCCTTCTCCTACCGAGTCACCTTCTCCCTGCTGGATCAGAGCGACCCTTCGCTCTCCAAGCCCCAGCACATCACTGAGACCTTCCACCCTGATCCCAACTGGAAAAACTTCCAGAAGCCGGGAGCCTCGCGAAGCTCCCTGGATGAGAGCACCCTCGGCTTTGGCTACCCCAAGTTCATCTCCCACGAGGACATCAAAAAGAGGAACTACGTGCGGGACAACGCCATCTTCATCAAAGCCTCGGTGGAGATCCCCCAGAAGATCCTGGCCTGAGCCCTGGTGCCCCTTGGGGGACAGGACATGAGCTGGGCATCCACCCAGGGGTGCCCCAGGTGGTGCTGAGCCCCTGCCCACAGCCAGTGCCTGTGGTTTGGAGATGCTGCTGTGGCTGCAGCCAGCGGCTCTCAGGTGGGCAGGGGATGGGGCTGCTCCCCCACTCCCCTCCTGGTTCCTGGACTCTGCTGCAGCTCCAGCTGCCTCCCAGGGCAGCCCCTTCTCAGGTGCCTGGGGTGCCAGGGGGCTGGGCCCCCCCCCAAACCCCTCACTGGGGTGCATGGCAGCCCCACCAGCCTCGCTGGGGGCCCTGCTGGACCCCACTGCCCAGAGCCATATTTTGTAAGCTGGTGCCCCCCGGGTGCAGGGTTCTTTGTTATTTATTACCCTGGGCCGGAGCCTGCTGCCCCCTCCCCACCTCTTTTTTTTTTTTCTTTTTTTCTCAATAAACTTTTCTTGTATTTATTAGGGCTGTCTGAGCTCCCTTCCTGTGAGCTGGGGGGCTGGCTGGGGGGACCCCTGTCCCCAGTGCATTCTAGCACAGCGGTGCTGGGGACAGGGGTGGGCTGGGGGGGCACACAGCACTGAGGTAATCCCTGACCCACATCCCAGCAGTAGACAAGCTCAGATGGAGCCGGTTTGGAGCCGGTTAATTCGGTAATCACCGGCAGCAGGGATGTGCTGGGCAGGGTTGCTGTTGCCAGCCCCAGGGGTCCTGTGAGCCCCCTGACTCCTGCTCCACCAGCCCCTTGCTGGGGCAATTTCAGCCCCAGGAGAGGGCAGGGATTTGGGTGAGAGAAGGGTGGGTGGGCAAGGGCTAGGGTGTACAATGGGCACTGGGGCACTTTGGGGGGAGCTGGATCAGGTCCCAGGTGTCATTCCCTGCCTGGGAACTGGAGGGGGGGTGGGGTGGGTGTCGTCGTCTCTGCAGGCTAATCCCACAATTGCATTAGTCCTGCCCCAGCTTATCATAATTAGCCCCTAATTAGCTGCACCCTGCAGCCCTGGCTGAGCTGGACGGTAGGGGCTGCTGGGGGGGGGGTGTCCACTTCCCCTACAGAATCTTCGCAGGGGGTGGTCTGGTGCTGCCTTGGTCCGTGGCACATCCCCTGGGCCAAGGGTGACACCTGCAGCCCTGTGGGCACCAGCTGGCCCTGGGAAGCTGGGCAAGCCACTGCCTGTACTGGTGTCCAATGCAAAGCTGTACTCTGGTGTCCAGTTCTTGCCCATACTGGTGCCCAATACTAGCCCATGCTCCTGCTCAGTCTTAGCCCCTGCTTTTGCTTGATGCCAGCCCCACACCAGAGCCAAATGCAAGTCCATACTAGTACATGATGCCCTCCAATTCTGGTGCCCAGAGCCAGCCTGCATGGCTGCCTAATGCCAGCCCTGCCTCCTACAGAGGGCCAGTTCTTGCCCATGCTGGTACCCAGTGCTAGCCCTATAAGATTGTCAAGTGCCAGGATGCACTACTGCCTGGTGCCAGCATGTCCTGGAGCCAGCCCACACCAGTGCCCAGTGCTGGGTTCAGTTCATTGCCACATGGGGTCTGTGGGACCTCTCTCAACACCAAGGCTGGGGATCGGTGGAGGGTAAGAGGTTTCACCAGCAAACAGAACCACAGCCCTGCAGAGGCTGCAGCCCTCTGGTGCCAGAGCCACTGCTCTCCAGCACGTTTCCTGTTGTTTTGGGGTTTTTTTTGCATGTTTAGAACTGACGTGGCCCAGCCTAGATAAGGGTAAAAGCACCGAGCCTGCCCTGCATGTATTTTAATGTTATATATTTTATTTATATGGTTTATTCTATACCTGGTGCTTATACATTTCTGTATTTACACACACTATAGGAGCTGTTCCCTTCCCACAGCCTGGCAGCACAGCTAGGGGCTGGCAGCCTCTCGTTGCTCTCCAGTTATCTTTAAAAAGAAAAAAACTCACCACAACGCACGATACAATAAAATCCATAGATTATTTATGAACAAAAAGCTTCAGCTATTGTGCTGAAGTGCTGCTGGTGAAAGCTGCACACGGCAGCTCCTGGCTGTGCTCCACAGAAATTCTAGCACCGAGAAGCTGAGAGAGAGAACAAACCCCAGGAGCCAGGGGCTGTGCCACCGCCCTGCCTGGACCCCTGCCCAAGGAGCCATTCACAACCCCGTGCATTCCCTGCTCGGGTGGTTGTTCCCTTTTCCTTTTTCCCTCTCCAGTGACAGAGGTGAATGTTGCCATCAGGTGCCGCTCTCCAGTAGCTCCCAGTGCTGGTACTCCACCCTGCGCCAGCCTGCGCTGCATGACAGCTCCCTTCGCTCCGGTGCTTTGCAACTGCAGCCTGACTGGAAATGTCAGCAGCGTCTTCGAGCACCTCTTAACCTTCATGTGTTTGTGTAAAATGGGGAAGAAGCTCCTCTGCAAGACCTGGGCTGCGAAGCAGGAGGTGATGCTCTTCATATTCACAGAAGAGAGGGAGAAAAATCAATTTGCTGCTAAATTTAACTTCTAATATCTAGTTTAAAAATAAACTTCCTGGAAACTTGGTGGTTTAAAGATTTATTCTCAAGACCCAGAACCTGCCAGCTTTCTCCTTCCTCCATTGGTCCAACAGGGCTTGGACAACAGCCAGGTGTTGCTCAGGATGCTCAGCCAGAGAGGAGAGAGCTGCTAAACACCCTGAGAACCCCAGGCTGGAGGGCAGGGGCTGGACTTTGCTTGTTTATTACCCCAACCACATTGGAGAAGGCAAAACCACACCACACTGGAGCTGTCCTAATGTAACTACACACCAAATCCTTTTCACACCTTCCACCACCTTCAGGATGGAGACAGGGAGAATTTTTGGCTTATGGCTCATGCAGCACAGCCCTGATTTGTGCTGATTATCGACGCTTCCCAGCCCAGGCAGCTGAACCTGACATGAATATTTCATGGGGAGGAAAGAAGAGGACACAATCACTTTACACAGCTTTAATTAACCACCCAACCAGGCTCCCCTCCCAACCCAGTCCTTTACCTCCCCAGGAACGAAGGGGTTGAGGGTGATGAAAGAGATGGGGTTTTATGGTAGGACCATTTTATGGTAAGAACAGGTTGGATGAGGTTTTGAGCAACATGGTCTAGTGGAACATCCCTGCCCATGGCAGGGCAGAGGGGGGTTGGAACTAGATGATCTTTAAGGTCCCTTCCAACTCAAACCATTCTGTGATTCTAAGATTTTTTTTTTTTTTTGGGTGTGCTTTCACCCCTTCAGCTTTAGCACACCTCAGGCTAGCAGTCGGTCCAGATGAGTTAGCAGTTTGTACTCAATTGCCTTGAAATTACCTTAAAGTAATTAGATAAAATACTCCAGCAATTTTACTGCAGTTTGGCCTCGTTGAGCACTGGAAGAGCATCCAAAACACAGCTGCTGCTGGAGTATGTCCAGCAGAAGCCCCTCCAGACAAGACCCAAGGAACTGACTTCAATGTAGCCCTTTCCTTTGGCTCCTCCACTCCTGTGGACCCTCCAGGACCCCCACATTGAGGACATTTTTCAGCTCTGATTTGTTTTTACAGCACCTGCATCAGTTTTTCCTTTCCAAATGATCTCCACCACGAGATGACATCTTGCTAGTATTCGTCAGTCTCACTGGTTTTGCCTACCTTGGGTGAAACTTTGGGTTCGCATACCCCCGTCATCTACTGGGGTATGGCAAGCTCAGTGTAGGGAGAGAAGACCCAAATAGAGCAATGAAATCTTTGGAAGGAAATTCTAAGAAAGAAGTTTTAAAAGGTTGGGCCCTACTCTGCCATCTGCCAGAAGCCTTCAGCTTCTTTAGCTGTGGCTGAGGGTGACTCCTTGATAGCGGCAGCAGCTGCTCATGCCAGGTCCCCACTGGCTCATTATCACACCAGCTACTTGCTCCAGTAAACTGGAGCAGCAGAGACTATGGAAAACTCTCCTGGAAAAGCTTTGCAGAGAGATTTCTCCTGTTGTAGGGGAAACATATGAAGAAGCCAGACATCAAAGAAGCTCCAGGGATGCTGAGTCAAAGGAGCGGAGGATCCCAAAGCTCTTCACTGTGGAAGGATGGAGAGGCTGCCCTTGGCACGATGTTTCCAGAAGCTGGAGCCAGGATGTGGCAGCATCTGTGGGCAGAGCTCTTCCCAGCTAAGCTCAGCTGGGCTAAGCTGCTCACTTTAGCCCAAATTCCTGGAAAAGCATGTGGGAGCCTAATGTTTCTCAGTATCTGGGGAACACTGGAAACAGTATGAAAGGTATTAGTTTGGCATCCGAGGGATTCAGACACTCAGCAGCAGGCACTGAGGAGATGGGTTTGGACTTGCTGTGTGGCTCTTGGGGATGAAAGCAGGCAGGTTAAATTAGATGTGGGATCACTGGGAAGGGCAGAAACCCCTCATGGCTCCAGTCCCTGGAAGGGGTCCACAAATGTTACCAATTCCCTTTAAAATTTTGTATTTAGTTTCATGTTCTAAAGCAAAACTTGGAGTTTGTGGCACACACTATCAAGTGAGCACTTTGAAGAGCAGCTGCTTCATTGTCCAGCTTTCGGAGCAGCCCTGGCTCCCTCTGGGCCAGGGACAGCACTAATGCTCAGACAGTACCAAACCCCACTCCAAGTTCACCTTAATGGGACTTGGTAAACCTCTCCAGCTCCTCCTCCTCCTTTTGTTTTATGAATCATAATTTCAGCACCTTGCTGTCTTTCAGATTTTGTCTGTTTTCCCAGACTTCAGTGTTCTTATTGGAGAAGAGCAGCCAGGCTGTGCCCAACTCATTAATACCCCAGAAACTCAAGAGACCCTTCCCCAGATTCCCTCTGGGACAAGCACCCACCCTGTGGCTCCCCACGCTGCTGGCCACAGCCACGCAATCCCCATGCACTTGCACTGCATGAAACCAGCAGAAGGGGCAGAGGTACCAGGCCTCCCTTTCGTTTTATTTTCTTCCTGCAAACAAAAATCAAGAAATAATAAAAAGCAATCCTCGTTGATACCCGTAGCACACAAGCAGCAGCGTTTATAATCAGTCTGTGGTTTAATGAAATACAGCAGCAATTCCCAGTTCTCTCCCCAGTGAGCCCCAGCAAACATTTCTGTTTGGTTTCTATGGGAGCGGCTGAGTCCCACGGAGACATCTTTCACATCATGAGCTTAAAGAAAATTCATCACAAGTGTCTTTATAAAATGTTAACTTTGGGCTGTAACAAACTGGGCTCGTGGTTTAATAGCTTCAAAGCTTCTGCTTGAAAAGACAAGACACGTCAGAGATGGAAGCTTTCTCGGGGGTGTACACCATTTTCATCTTTATCCCTCCTAGGAGCTATCTAACATCCACCTCTGGCTGCCAAGGGAGCTGCCAGAAACCATCAGAGCAACGATATCCTGCTGAATCTGTGTGGTGCTGGGAAGGGGACAGAATTCAGTGGTGATGAGGAAGCATTAATAGTTCAGGAAAGCATCCAAAAAATCCCTTACTCTTTCCTCAAGAAGCAGAACTGCTTTCTGCAAGTACACAGGTCCATTGGGGAAACCCTTCTGAAAGGAGGTTGTAGACGAGAGGGTTGGGCTCCTTTCCCAAGTAACAAGCAATGGGACAAGGGGAAGCAGCTTCAAGATGCACCAGGTGAGGTTACGGTTCAGTGTTACAAAGAAAAGTCTTCCCTGAAGATGCTGTCAAGCCCTGCCACAGGCTGCTCAGGGAAGTGGTGGAGTCCCCATCCCTGGAGAGATTTAATAGATATGTAGACATGGTGCTGAGGGACATGGTTTAGTGGTGCCCTGCCACTGCTGAGTTAATGATTGGACTTATCTTAAAGGTCTTTTCTAACCTGAACAATTCTGATCCTGCAACAAAAGCTTTGTGCTGGAGCCAGAGCTCAGGAAGCCACCGACTCACAGATGAAGAAAGAGGGAGGCAGCCACGTTCATCAGGGAGAGCCCAGGGCAAAGAGGGGCCCTGGCCTTTCTGCCCCATGAAATAAACCTGTGCACAGACCAATCTCTCTGGGAGAGGACAGCTGCCACATCCTGGAGCACCAGAATCTGCTCACCTGCTCTTTTTCCTGTGTCCCCTCACTGAGTGACAGTGGCACAACTGGATTCCCATGCTGGGCACCTATGGTGCATGCAGTGTCTGCTCTCAGAGGTTGTCTCTGGAAATGAGGCAGGTCAGTGTTTATTTCTCTTTAGAGAAGATGTGGTGGGGAAGGAGAAGAAAGGAGAAGGAAGGAGAGCCCACCAGCGACAGGCTGCTGCAGAAGTGAAAAGGGTTGGTTTAAAGAAAAAACAAACTCTCACTCCTAGGACAAAAGGAAATATTTCAGTATAGTTTAATAGTAAAATGATTTCTATTTTTCAAGCAATGTCCCACCTGGATGAGTCTCAGGAGTATTTTTGCTTCCTGGTCCTGCTGTACTGGGGCAAAGTCTCTGAGGCTGTAGCTCTCAGGGCAACAACCCCCAGGCACCAAGACCACCTCCACAACCACCACAACCACCACAACACAGGATTCTGCTCAGACTCTCTCGCAAGAGAAGAGCAGGATTTTAAAAAATCAGCTTTTGATAACAGTCTGGGTTGAGATTTGTAGCAGGCTACTGAAGAGGGGAGCTGGCAATGGTGTGTTTAGTAAAAAGGTCTGAGTTCAGGTACACCTTACAGGGACTAACTCGGCAGGACAGGTTAAAGTCACAGCACAGCCCTGGATGGACTGGGGACAGCAGGGAGGCTGTAAGGGAAGCAGCATCAGACCCAAACCTTGGCTTCCAAGAGAACGTGTTCAGAAAAATATTGCATGAAAAGCCTCAGGATTTTCATTCTTTCATAGCTGTATATTTACCAGTTTTTCACAAAGACTGCAGGAATACGATAATAAACAATAAATTAGGACTTTATGTTGCTATCATTTGGCATAACACAATCAGGCAAGTTTCTTTTTTTTTTTTTCCTTTTTTCCTTTTTTTTTTTCTGTTTTTTAACATAAGGCAACACAAGCCAACACATCATTTAATCCGTCTTTAGTCAAATTGCTTCACTTTGCTAACCAGAGTTACCACTAAAGAACGGCTTCTAGTACACTTAAAAAAGAACTTAAATAATGACAGAAGTGTACTAAATCTTATGTGAGGAGTCAGGGAAAGGACTCTGCTAAGCTTTGAAACCTAAAAGATTTGTTACAGCCCAGGACTACACCTCTAAATTAAAAAAAAACAAAACCCAAACCAAAAGAAATGTTTCCTAATTTATTTTTTTTCTTCTTCCATTTACCAAAAAACTTTTAAAGAATCTCTAAGCCAACTATGACATCATTTCAAAACTTAATTAAATTCTTCTGAGATTTTTTTTTTCTCCATTTTGTATGATGTCTTTTTTTTGTTTTTTAAAAACCATGCTTGTTAAGGAAAGTTCAAGGAGCAAATACTTAAGGCTTTGTTTTTTGTGGGCTTTTTTGTTTTGTTGGTTTTTTTTTTTAATTTTTTGTTTTGTTTTGTTTTTTTTTCCAAGGGCTGTGAGGGAGGCCAGTGGGTGGCAGAGGCCAAGTAGGTTCACCCATACACAATGCTACTCAAACCCACACTACCAGGCGACATTCATACAGAAATATTACACTTAAAAGTTACAGTGTAGAGCAATAGTTTTTAGCCAGTGTACATAGAAAGAATCAATGCTTTTATATTGTTTTTCCTCCATTATTTTCTTTTTTTTTTTAATTTCCAAACTTGCTGTGATCATTACGTTCAAGTATTAAGTCTCATTAACAGAGATGAGGAAATTTCTACTTACAGCAAATTCAGCTGTGAGAAAGGAAAGGTGTGTTTGGGTACACTGAGGGGGAAGGAGATGCTGAGGTCACCCCATGGTTAGTGTCCTGCGGTCACTGACTTGTCTAGCTGCTGGAAGTGATGTGGGAAAGGAACAGGAATTAGGCACTGAGTCCCTGGGAAGAAGGGATGTTATGAATAGCTTTGCTAATTCCCAGAGAGGAGAATTGTTCTGTTAAATCCGTGAGGTTTGGATGGAGAATATGGAACCCTCTGCCCCACAGCAGCTTGTGAGAGGAGCTTCACATGAGATCAACTGTGCCTTGTCAGTGCTGCTGTTGCAGCAGAACACTGCCACTTGCCCCCCACACCCTCTTACTGCTCTGCAGATGAGCTCCAGTTAGGTCTCCTCACCCTGAAATCAATTCTAGCTACCAGAGAAGTGGCTGAACCCTTTTGGAGTAGTTGTCAGTGGGTCTGGATTCCCTTCACATCAGGACAGCCAGACTCCTAGCAGCGAGGGGTCCAGGCAAAATTAGCTCTTATGCTGTTGAAAGAAGAGAGGGGAAGGGAAACATGATGCAGGAATAGGGCAGCTCCCTATGGCAGCTATGCTGCCTGTGCCCCTAACTGGCCAATCTCCCCTTCCTCCATACCCTGTCTGCTTGGGAAAAAAAAAAAAAAAAAAAAAAGAAAAGCAAGCGTCAGAAAAATCTGCAAGAGACTTTTGACTTTGGACAAAGTCTAAATGATAAATGCAGGCATCTCAGCAAGAAACAGCTGAAATGCTTCCCTCTTATTAATGTCTAAACACATACCCCCAGCTAGCTCTTCTCAGACGTAGGCTTCTTTTTCAATTAAATAGGCCTCTAGACAGTGCAAATGGTCAATGTTTAATGCATTAATGAAATGGGCTTTCGAGTTGAAAATAAGCCCTGCTTCCTGACAAATTCTGGTGCTCTTAATCTTCAGAGGAAATTGAGATGGAAATGTAAGCAGCTACGCTACCTCGCTCTTGACAGAGCCGGCGAACAGATGCGAAACCCTGCAGCAACTCAACATCAGTCCAGCAAGGAGCTACGAAGCAGAAGGCAAAAGCTGCACAAAGGGGGATTCTGTGGTGAGGAAATAGCTGTGGCGTGAAGTAGTGTAATGAAATTCTTTGACACAGAAGGCATGTTAAATATTTGATGCACAAAGGAGACAGATAACATGTAAGCAAAGCTTTCCAATATACAGGATGTTGTCTTCCAATGGTTACTATAATGATCACACAAGTTTGCAAGTTAAAAATGCCTTGCTTATTAATTAAAATTAAGACTAAACCTATTTTTTTTTAATGTTGGTTTGTTTTTTTATGTGTTTTGTTGGTTTTTGTTGTTTTTTTTTGTCTTTTTGTCTGTGAAAGTGACTGCAGCCTATCTATACCCTGGGTGTTGAATATGAAGATTTCGACTATCGGTTGGTTCAGGTGCTCGGTTCATGGGAGGCCGATGGACTTTTCCCAGCACGGCCATGCTCTGATCTCTGAAGCAGGACTGCTGGAAGTCCCCACTTAGGTAATCCATGGTCTGCATCACATTATTCTGGCTGGATGGACCAGCTCCAGCTCTGTAATGAGTTCCTCCTGCACAATCTAGTGGTGCTCCTGCTGGCTGTCCCCCATGGAAAGGCATGGCGAGGTCCTGGGACCCAGAGCTGTCACTGTTGGGTGTGGGCAGAATGTTATTCCAGATGGGCTGGAAATAGTGCCCGTTGGTGTATGGCAAGGGTCCCTGCAAACCATTCACGGGTGGAGAAGGTGTGGGTTTCTCGATGGGGGGCTTCAAGCTGAAGGACTGGCCCATGCACAGTTCTTGAGGGTAGTTTGAAGTTTTGCCAGAAAAATTCTGCCCTGCAATCTCTCTCTGAGGGTGCTTCCCTGCAAGTCCAGCAGGCCCAGCAGCATCCCCACACATCTGCTGCAGATGTGCGAGCTGGTGCTGGTTCCAGGCGACCGGTTTGATTTCGTTCTGGTAGGCAGGTGGCACCCTGTTGATATTCACCATGGGCACATTAACAGAGGCAGAAGGAATAGCAGCAGCATGGTCGACAGGGTTTACTACACAGGAAGGCATGGGTGTAGGGACATTGTGAGTAGATACCCTGGTACTTGCATTGATAAGCAGGTTACGACTTATAGGGCTGGGGTTTGCAATCTGTCCCTCGCACACTGAGGTAGTGCTAATGCCAGCTCTGGCCTGGCAGAACTGGTTAATCTGGTGCACAATGCTGCTCAGGTCTGGTGGCTGGTTCTGCTGCAGGGTGGCAGCCATAGAGAGGGGAATGGTTGAGGTAGACACGGTCACATTCGGCGGCGCGTCTGCATCCGGCATCTTTCTGCTTCCATGTAAACCTGGCTGCAGCAAAGGATTCGGGGGGTGCTGCAGAGTCTGGTGTGCCATGGTCTGAGGATGCTGCAAGCCCTGCGGCTGCTGCATATTCTGAGGGTGCGGCAGCGCCTGCGGCTGCGGTATCCCCTGAGGGTGTGGTAAGCTTTGTGGCTGTGGGATCCCCTGAGGGTGCTGCAGAGTCTGTGGCTGTGGGATGCTCTGGGGGTGCGGCAAAGTCTGTGCATGCTGGAGAGCCTGCTGGCGAGCAAGCGCCTGGGGGTGGGTTAAAGTGCTAGGTGCAACGTACGGCGTGGCAGGGGGGTTCATCATCGCCTCTGGCAGCAGGCGTGCGCGCGTCCCGTCAAAGTCCTTGACAATTCCTTTCGCTGGGGATTTGACTATCGCCAGCAGGCCTGTCTTGGTGGTGGCCTGGGATGGGTAGGGACTGTACCTCTGGCCCGAAGTATCAAGTCCGTTCACAGTACGGCGAATGTGTTTCCTCTGGGGAACCTTGACGCTGTTTGGGAAAATCTTTATAGTCAGTGGATTGTTGGCGACCTTCTTAGCATAAGCATCCAATTCTGCTGGGGTAGGATACTGTGCAGATCTCATTTTCTGTGTAGTGTCCCCTGTGGAGAAAGGAAATTTGTCAGTGTGGATTCTGGTAAGCAAAGGGATCAACCTCAGGGCAAGACAGCTGCACAACAAGGGTAGAAAAATCTCCGAGGAATCAAGAAGCAAGAACTTCATCTTCCCAGACCAGTGGATGGTGTACCAGGTACCTCATTCCCTTTATTACCTGGTGACCAACACAACCCCCAGTTCAGCTTAAGGCAAGACCTGCCCAGGGAAGCAAATGAAAGCAGTGTTTTCATCAGAGGATGTTTATAGTTGGACAGAAATAAGTAACACACTAAAAACATTGGATTGTCTCCAGCTTGGAATATTTCTTACAGTGGTGGTGGGATAGTTTCTATTCTCTTAATTTAAGGCTGCCTCCCCAAGGCTCCTCAAGTAATTCTCAGTAGCTTCAGTGTGCAACTCAGAAAGTTATGAATTAAACGTTAAACCTGTGTGATGCTGAACCATACTGCAATGGGCAGACCCTGGCTGGACGCCAGGCGCCCTCCAAAACAGCTCTATCACTCCCCTCCTCCACTGGACAGAGGATAGAGAACAGAATGGAAAGTTCACAGGTCAAGATAAGGATGAGGAAATTACTCACCGTCACAGGCAAAACAGGCTTGACTTGGAGAAATTACTTTCATTTATTACAAGCCAGGGTAGGATAACAAGAAACAACACTAAACCTTAAACCCCTTCCTCCCAGCCTTTCCTTCTTTCAGGGCTCAATTTCACTCTCACTTCTTCACCTCTTCCCCACAAGTGGCACAGAGTGACAGGGAATGGATGTGATACTCAGTTCACCCCACGCTGCCTGTCTCTCCTTCCTCCTCAGGCAGAAGGACTCCTCACTCTCCTCCCCTGATCCAGCATCTTCCCACAGGAGACAGTCCTCCATGAAATTCTCCAGCCTGAGTCCTTCCTACTGGGTGCAGCTCTTCACAAGCTGCTCCAGCATGGTTCCCTTCCATGGGGTCACAAGTCCTGCCAGCAAACCCACTCAAGCATGGGCTCCCCTTTTCATGGGTCCACAGGTTCTGCCAGAAGCCTTCTCCAGTGTGGACTTCCCACAGAATCAGAGTATTCTTCAAACATCCCCCTGCTCTGGCATGGGGTTCTCCACAGGCTGCAGGGGTACAGCCTGCCTCACCATAGACTTCACCAGAGTCTGCTGGGGAATCTCTGCTCTGGTGCCTGGAGCACCACCTCCTCCTCCACTGGCCTTGGTGTCTGCTGAGTTGTTTGTCTCATGTTCTCACTCCTCTCTCCACCTACAGTTGTGCAGGTTTTTTCCCCTCCTTCTTAAATGTGTTCTCCCAGAGGTGCTGACACCGTCACTGAGGTCTTGGCCAGCAGCAGGTCTGTCTCGGAGCGAGCTGACATTAGCTCTATTAGACATAAGGAAAGCTTCTAGAGGCTTCTCTCAAAAGCCACCCCTGTGGGCCTCCCCCCCTTTGATTACCCAAACCTTGCCACACAAACCCAATGCACACATGAAGCACTTCAGCTCAAGCCTCCATTTACATCAGAGTTCTTTTCTGGATGCTGACATCTGAGAGCACTTTGAGTGTTTTTTTGTCCATTAGGAAGCCCTTGTCAGTCCAAGTTCAGCAAATGGAAGGAGGCTACAGGCACATTATTTTATGGCTTGCAATTATTTTTTCAGCTGAGTTTTCAGTGTGGCACCTTGCTAAAGACAGCATCCTTGTATCACACAGGAAAATTACCTGATTACCTCGTAAGATTAAAAAAAAAAAAAAAAAAACACTTCCCAGACAGAGAAAAGACTTCTGGAGACAGGGGTATGGTTTCACTTGCTCCCATTTACTGAATACTTACCTGGACCACAACCTCAAACTGCTTCTGCAAAAACCTTCAGAAATCTAGGGAAATGCTTGTGCCTCTCTTGCTATAATCCTATTCCACACAATGAGTTAGGCAGTTCCCCTGCCACAGCTTTGCTGCCTAACTCCTACATGAGTGCTGCTTTAGAAGTGATTTTATAATCTTCAAATATCGGCTTGAGGCTTTGGCAATCCGATTTTCCTTTTGCTTGATTCTCCCACCTCACACCCCTTTGCAAACAGTTCACTGGGGAAAATCTGCCCATCTTTTTCCTAAACTTTTTAGCATCCCTGAAAAGTTTATCAAATTTACATCATCTGTTGCTGGGCTGAGAGAAGTGGAAATGTGGCAGCCAGCTCCTCCAAAGCCCAAGACCACCCCAGCCCCACATCTGGCCCTCTGACACAAGGACATCTAATGCTCCAGCAAAGAGCTTGATGCTCCCAAGTAAAAACCTCTGATTCTTTTAAAGCAAATTGCCTCTGAAAGTCTCCTGAACATGAGAAGCAGCCATCTCTCTCTCTACATCCTACAGCTTCCAGTCTTCCCAGGTGAGGTAGAGTAGCACCGCTCTAAAAGCACTCACTTTCAGAAAGCACAGGGTTTGAAAATAGGATGGATACCAAAAGAAAGGATAATAATTATAGAAATATTGAAAGAACCTTTTGTGAAATAAGAAGCTTGGCAAGCAGGTTGGCTGGCATCTCTAGCACAGCATGTGCCACAGCAGTGGTTATACTCTTACTCCCCATGCTGCCCAAACATGGCCACATACCACCCTTTCTCTTAATCAAAGAAAATGCTCATTTGACACTAACCTCAATATTCTCCCTGTGCATATCCCTGCACCTGCCACTGCAGGCAAGTGGTTCCTATCTATCCTTTTGAGCAAGCTACTATGCTCTTACCACAGAGAAGAACGTCAATAGCCAAGGCCTTTGTAAACTCCCAACCTTTTAGTACTGCCCATGCTCAGAAGTTCTGTTTCTTCCCCAAGAGATGACCCTTAGAAACTCACCTTGAATCAGAGGAACCATCAACAATGAACAAAAGAACCCACACCTGTCTGTAGTATGGTTTATGTTATGCTTATAGCCATTGTCACATAAAGCTTTTCTTTTCAGATGAAAAATCATGTACACATTTTAAAGACACCTTTACCATCAAAATTTTCCATCCTGGTTTACATTTCCATAGGCATATCAGCTAACTGGGTGGAAAATATAACCACTGAACAGATACACTAAACAGTCTTTTACCCAAGCATCTACTTCTGTGTTATATGAGATTTTGATGGAAACTTTTACAAAGCAGCTAAAGCACTGGAGTTTGAACAGGCTGTGGCTATCAGTTATAACACATCTGCAACTCCAAATCTGGAAGAACTCCTTCCTCTGATGAGAGAAAACAACCCTTCAGTACAGCTTAAATGATGCACCAATTTCAAGCTTGGCATCCTATCAAATGGCAAACCATCTTTTAAATCCCTTGGGCAGGATCTTCTGAAACCAACCACCATTGCAAACAGCATCTGTTTTGCATGCACCAGGATTATGCTCCTTTACTATGGTCTACCTTAGCCATTCTACTCAGGCCTGAAGGTAATGTATTTTTTACTGCCCCGATGTGCTGCTTAAAATGTGCTTTGCTAGTAGTTCCATAGGCAACTGTAATAATTAAGGCAGCAAAAAATTAGGAGAAAGGCATTATGGGGCAAGCAAGAGTGACTATCCCATACAAATACCTCACAAACCAGGAAAAAAAACAATAGTTCTGGTACCTAAGTGAAGAGAAAAGCAGCTAGAATAGACTGAAAGCAAATGCTGGTGTTAGAACATGTTCATCATTTGTGTGCAAGAATTCTAGATCTGGCCATCAGACAAAGAGGTGGATGGCAGATGAAAGAGCCATGTTAAGAAAACAATGAGATGAGCTTCACAAAGCTACCTAATAGTAAATGCGAGGCAGAGTACTATTGAAAGGTAATTATTTCATGTTTACTATAAGGTAAAGCTGTGCATATGAGCAATTATCCCCAAAAATTGGTGGGCTGCAAGTTCACGCTCCTGCTAATCGCGTGGCAACCAATTCCTCTGGTCGCATTCTGGTGTGCGTCTCACCGCCGGAGCTGTTTTTATCATCAAATGAGATCATTCTCTGTCTCACCTCAGCACCACTGCACCGTCTTTCCAGTGCGTTTCACGGGAAGGCTTTAAAGCCCCACTGATTTTAAAACTGCCTATGGTTAGATTTTCATTAACATTAAACAAAGCGCAAAGAGGCCTTCAGGATTGCAGCCCTAATGAGAGCATCCGCATTGGGATGAGTGAAAAACAGCTGTGCCCATCTTCTGCAGAAAAAAACTCAACTGCAGCAGTTTCTCTGCAGACTTTACAGAAAGAGCTCTCACCCCTAGAAGGGACTCGAGTTCAACAATGACCCCAAATTCAGTCCCAACCTGCTCTTCTTTATTTGTCCTTCTTGTCCCTCCAGTAAGCATCTTTCACCTTGACTTTAAAGCACTGCCACAAAAATTCACCCCTTGTGGCACTGTTGCTCCATCCAACAGTGGCTGCGGACACTGCCCAAACAGTCTTGTCTCAAGTATCCCAACTGACTGGTCAGGTTTATATACCGGAGTCATTGGGAGGAAGAAAAGAATATCCATATGCAGTCAGTGACAAATCCCGTGTGTGAAGAAGGATGAATTTCAGGGTTAGCCTTTCCTGTGCTGCAGGCTGGAATCCAAAGAAAAATACTGAAACCAGAAGTCCCGTAGTGATCAGCTTCTGAAGGAAAAAAATATGTGCATACTAATCTACAAAATTCCTACTGCACAGACTACCCTTCAGAAAAAAGCCTCTTATTTGAAAGAGAATAAAGAAAAAAAAAAAGGAAGATAATTGAGCTAATGTGGATTTTAAAGCATTAACAAAAACTCTGATCCAGAAAGCGACACTTAAAAATTATTAATACAAACACTGTTAGTCTGAATAAAAGCTATCATGTGGAGTTCTGTGCCTTTGATAAGAGCAGCAGCACTATTATTAAAGCCTGCTTCCAACCCCCCATCAAAAGTCACAAGTCACTGTTCATTAAAAATGCTCATTAACTCAGCTTTCCCTTGGCCAGGGGCGAGACTACTTGTGCATATACAGTATGGAAAGCAATGCACCAATTAATCTTACACACATCTGCAGCAGGGGTGAGCGAGGGCTGCACGAGCAGTTTCATTTTCCATATAAATCAGAGCAAACTGGAACAGCTGAGCATTACCACTGCCAGCCAGTGCCTGCCAGCTACTTTACGTCCTAAATTCCTTTAAACACAGTACCTGGAGCTCTTCACTAAGCAGGATACAGCAACACTTTCAGCACAGGGATAAGCAGTTCTCAGAAACAGGATCAGGTACCGTCAGATTCAGGAACTGCCCACATACCAGCATGCTGCCTCATAAACATGCAAGGAACAAATACCTGATTTGTGCACAGCTACCCTCATATGAACCTCAACAATTTGCTTTCAGAACTAAGCTTTCCCATTCACTGAAGACACTTCACGTAATGCAAGGACCTCAGTGCTTTCTCACCACAGCTGCCTACCTTTCAAATGAGCATGTGTTAGTCAGCAAAGCTTGAACTGGAAATGGGAAAGAGAAAGGAGGGGAATGCCCAGTTTCAAGTCAAGTCATCTGAGGAAGTCCTTTGGTGAGAAAAACTTTTTACTATTGCTGTTAAAGTTAGCAAGCCCATGAAGCCCATTGCTGCACAAGTCGCATGGGGGAGCACATGTGTGTATGCAAACAGCATCATTTGCTTCTGGTAGGACCAGGGCTTTGAGCAGCCTTAATTGCAAAACTATCTTACCTATTTTCAGTAGCATCACAAGCCTTAGCATCTTAACAACGTAGCCAACCCGTAGCCAACATTTCAAATACAAAATGCAGGTCACAGCCCTAAGAGCCAAGTACAGAAACCTTACACAGAAACCTTGATCGTTCAGCTGAAGTTTCAGGAATGCCAATGTGCAGCTCCAGTGATAAAAAGGAGAGACAGAGTACGATTTAAAAAATTATCTAGCCAGTCAATTACATTCCCAAGCATAAGTGGCTCTTAAAACACGAGTACAACTACCAAAAAAGTGAATGAAGTTATCAAAAAAGAATTATCAGAGTACTCTGCAGATGTATTTTCAGAGGCATCAAAGAGACGTCAGAAAGAAGACAGAAACTTTGAACTTTAATAATTTGGTCTAGATCACTAAATGTTTGCAATATATGCCCCAGGTATGTGGAACAACAGAGCTGCTGACCTCAAAAGGTTTGCTTTAGCAACTTCTATGGGTGTCTACAAGTAATTAAATGAATGGAAGTGAAAGAGTCAGGAAAAAGTGTTAGAAGCAAGTCAGCTGGCACATTTTTAGCACACAATGTTTTCAGCATAGAGGCACAAATCTGACAGAAACCTCACTTGCATTTCATCTTGCTGTGGTTAAAATTAACCTTTATAAAGCCGGGAAGTGGGGGAGAGAATTTGCTGTGCACACGTGAACCTCCACAGAGATTTCTCAGAGCCATTACTGATGGATGATGCCTTGAAGGCACAACAAAAGAAAGAGTCTAACATTAAATAGTTTTTCCACCTTATCCTAAATGTTTGTGTCACAGCTGTACCAGAGCCAGATTTAACAGTTAACCACATCCTGCAGACAAAACGTCACTCACATTTCTGAAGTCCAGTGTTCATCTGCGTGTAAGAAAGAAGCTGAAAGGAGAGGTCACCTGGTCCTGGCAGACAGGCCAGCATGGCAGACAGGCACTAACACAACATGGGGCATTCACTCCTCTGCACACTGCAACAACAGAGAGACAATTCAAAGTTATAATACAAGGAGGAACAGAGAAAAGAAAGCGGCAGAGAGCCAGCACTGGGAGAAGACCTGACCAAGCACAGATGCACAGCTGCTGCTCTGGCCCTCACTGCACCTTGGAACAGCAACGGAAATACTTCAAGAAGTGGGTCAGCAGCAGGCTTAAAACTGACCCGGTCGTCTCGCTGTCCTCTGCTGCTTGACATGCAGAGGATAACCCATAACTCTGTCCTCAGATTTCAAAAGGGGTTGTTATGACTGGTAAAGAAACCACCAGCGTTCATTTTACTATATATTGCAATGTGCTGGCTATCTACCAGGTATGGCCAGAGCACGGCCTCTGGAGAAATCCTGTCAACTGCTCTCTTATGTTTAATAAAAAGGCATGGCATGCAGAAATGGAAGGCAAAGTATGCAGCACTCTGCCTCGTGGCAAGATTAAGCTGCATGCTACAGCTTGTAATTTCTGCGGTCCATTAGACTGAAAGATGAATGGCTACAACTTCCCTCATGTCAGAGGAGACTCGCTAACCTGCTTGGCTCTGGGTTAGACAAACAACAAGACGTGTCTCCTGCACAATGGAGATGCAGAGGTGCCACCAGCCTCTATTGTGGGGTTCAGCATTTAGGACATCAAACCTTGAAACGAATGCAGGGAGCACTAAAGCTCTTTACATCCAAACACTGCACAGCTACCCTCAAATCTCATCATGGCATGTGAAGGGGGTTCCCAGCAGCAAAGTTAATGCAGGCTCAAAGTCCCCCAACCACTACTAGCATGACAGAGAGAAATCTGAGATGGAATAAGGTCTCTAGAGGGCTCCCAATGCAAGCCCCTGCTCAAATCCCCTCTGCCACAGCTTCTGGGACAAGCCACAGCCAGCCATAAGCACTTCAGAAAGCTCTAGGAAACAAAGTGTCTGAACCAAGCTGGAGAAGGCAGCTGACTTCTCCTTGCCCAGCTCTCCACAAGATTAGAGCTGCTATACTATGGAGTGCTTTAGCCAAAACACCTAAGTAGCAGCTACAACGGCCTTGGGGCTTGTGTGTGACCCCCAAAATACGGGAAGAGTTGAAGGCTTCAAACGTTATAGACTGATTTAACTTCAGTCATTGTTTCACAACCTCCAATAAAAACAGAGATCAGAAGAGGTGAAGCAGAAAGCTCAAGGCCGACATGAGAAGCCATGGCTGCAGGAACCCTGCTGAGGCCACTTCTGAAAAAGTCACACTGCTGAGGACTGCACAGGAAATGTGAATGAAACCTTTGGATGACACCTGACACGGCAACGCTGTGTCCTGGATAGCGGCACTGCTGCCTTCATGCTCCAGAAAGCTCTGAAAGCCGATTTCTCTGCAGGGACGTTTTAAAGACATTAATTTGAAACCTAACCTCAGACCATCGTCACAAGTCAGATTGCCCAAGGAATATCTGCACCACTACAGTGAACAAGCGTGGACTTAAACCTTTCCACAGCACAGCAATCACTGGGCAGAATTAGCTCCTTGTTTGCATGCATCTCTGTGGTTCAACACACTAGGGCTGATTAAACCAACGGCCAAGAATATTCATACAAATACTAATTTAAAAAAAAACTTCTTCATCTTCACTGTGTGAGTGCCCTCAAAAGCTGAGTGTTGCTGAGCGAGCTCATTAAGTGCCACTGTGACTAACAATTAAAAATAGTTGTGGGAACTGAATGTCAGCTTGACAACTCCATGCTATTGCCCATTCATCCTACCAACAGTGACAGTGCCAGGAGAAACACTCATACCAAGCTAGAGGGTCTACAATGCAACTACCAAAAGAGGTTTACATCATTCTCCATGTCAGCCCTAGGAGACAGTGATGATCTGCACTACCAGAAGTTCAAGACATGTATTTGCAAAACCTTGTAAAATAAATCTAAACTCTGGTTTTGTTCTTGCCCTCTGTAGGAGGTGGAGTTCTTGGGAGTCTTTCAGAAAGGAGTTCAGAAATGATGACTGAAGAGCTGTCACATCCAGAACTTAAAGGAATTGTTTTAGGAACTGAAAAGTTGCTTGACCTTTAAAGAGGATTTTCATTTGTGAACATAAGCATGCAATGTTCAGTGAAACTTTGCAAACAGCCTGTGGGCAGCAGTTTCTTGCCCAAATTATGCCCAGCAAGACCAAAAAGACAAAACAAGAATCCAGTTGCTTTTAATCAGAAGGCAAAACCACTGTGAGTTGCCAGAGCTTTACCTGAGTAAGCAACATAAACACTCACAGTCAGCAAGAAAAACAGTAATTGTATTCTCCTTTTTTCCTCATTTCATCAACTTCAGAAGACTGGCAAAAACAAGACCTATTTCTCAGTGAAAAGCAGACAAACAAAATTAAGAGCCCTCACTGCAGTCAGAAAAATCATCAGATCACACACCATTCCCATGTTCACCTACTTTTTACTCTAGTAATGTCTGATGCCAGCCCAAGATTAGTTCCCACCCTTGTGTGCCCAAAGGAGCTCAGTGGCCAAAACATTACTTAAGTGATGGCAAATTTGTGTGCAGCCCCAAGAGAGAGAAAAGGGCTCAGCATTGAGCTCAGCATGCTCAGGAGCATGTCTGACAGCAAGATACACAGAGGATTTGCTCACCTGCCTTGTCATTAACGGTCATTATAGCCTGAACGCTGCGACTGCCGGAGTAAGCCTCTTGCTGAAGTGCCACAGCGAGGCTCAGCAATAAACAGGATAATGGCACATTAGGAGAGAGAACAAGTGATTAAGAGCAGTCACAGCATTCAACTCGGAATAGCCAGGCTCCAGCCACAGACAGCAGCATTTCTTTGAAGGTCAAAACAGGTATTTACAGAAGCTTTAGCTCCAATACAGAGAGAGATGTTTTCGAGAGGGCTAGAAAGGCAAGATCTTCCTGCAGGCAGATAATCATTTTAGGCAATGCCAAAGGTTCATAAAAGGCTGGGGTGGCATAAAATAATTCCTTTAGCTTGATTTGCAATAACCAAATTGATGCCATCTAGGTCACTACTGAACATTAAAAAAGGAAATTCAGACTTCTGTAGAATTGCTGACCATAACGCCATTGCTGGATTACATATCATAATTAAAATCCTACTCCACTTTTTCTTCTCTACGAAATTAATAGTTTCCTGAAATTGAGACCCCAGTATTTGCAAACAAACCCATTTGAAATATATCTGCAAATAAATCTGTTCATTTCTTCTGTTAGAAATTAATTAACATTTATTCCCTCTCAGATACTCAGCATCTGACTACTGCTTTCTGACCTGATTCTTCTTTGGCATGAGCCAACACAAACAACACCAACCCAGCTAAAATGAACTGAAATCCTCCTATGGACTGCATCTGGGACTGGGGTGGGCATTAATGGCTGACTCAAGCTGCTGTCATGCTGGGGCTCAGGTCAGCAGCACAGGGTCCTGACACAAAGGCAGCTGGGCACAGCATCCTCTCCTGTGCTCTGCTTTAGTGCTTCTAATTAGTCCAGAGCAAGAGATAAACAGAACTTGGCACATCAAGACTCCTCACCAGCAGACTTGGCTCCATAGCAGCAACTTGTGTGGGCACCAGCACCTGCACAGCTACCCATAGGGCTGCTGGCCCAGCCCCTCTGAGGATGGGCAGCATGTTACTGGGGGAACTGGAACAGACACAGGCAATGAGAAACAGAGGGTTTTTTTTGCCCTGTAACAGGCTCAGTAACACTGTCTAAATAAGTCAGCTGCAAACTGGAGAGCAAACTGACGAGGAGGCTTTGACACCTGGACAGCTGTAAAAGCCTTTAAGTTTTTAAATTGTATTCTAAACTGATCCTGTATACTGCCAAACACAGCACAGAGAGCTTTGTCTTGAAAATACATATAAAAAGATAAAGTACATTCCTAAAGGAAAACAAACTTTAGACTGGAATAAATAAATAAATACCTCCCTTTGAAGTCATTTTAATCTAATCTGGCTGCAGGATATAATCTTAACAGCACACGTACTGCAAGATGCTCTAGGAAACAGTCAGCAGGTTTAGACACATGAACAGATTTTTCTTTTTCATCCCCCCCCCCCCCCAGTTTATTAATAATTAAATCAAAGCATGTTCAGCTTAAGAGGGATTTGCAGTGCTTGGGATTTGGGGGTAACTGTCACATCCGCTACAATGACTGTTACGTTCAGCCTTACCTGCACATCAGGGTGGTTTTTGGTCCAGGCAGCAGTGTCCCCTGCACTGATTTTTCTGATTAAGTTCTGCCACCACCAAGGCTCACTGGTGGAAGGTAGGACAGAAGAACTCACCTTCACTCATTACCCTGGAAACACCTTCCCTGTGGAGCTAAGAATGACTTCCAGTAAAACTTATGATATTGCCTTTGCAGACTAAAAAGACATATATTTTCTGGCTGATATTCAAAGGCTGACCCAGACTTGGCGCTCCTCAGGCTAGGGGGTATTTTTTATGAGCTAGAGTAAAACCTGGGTGTAAAGCAACTCAGTACTACTAGGAAATTTCTAATATTGTAACAGAGCTTTATCTTTATATAAGCAGACCACATATACAGAGTTATTGCCAAGCTTTTAAATACACCAGTCTCTGAAGCTCCCAAGAGACCTTACACAGTAAGCACACAAAGGAAACACTCCCCACAAACTATCCCTGGCCACTGAAATATGGGAAACTGAGCTGGGTTCAGACAAAAGCAAGCTGGTGAAGTCTAAAGTTAGGTCCTGAAAGTAAACATGCATGTTTGAAATTCCATGAAATTCCACGATTAACTGCAGGCTTGTTCACAAAGCCTGGGGCCAAGAGGAAGCAGGAGCATCCACCCACATACAAAAGAAAAGCTCCAAACTATTCCAAGTTTCCAGCACCCTGGGGTCCCGTGAGCCGTGCACGGATTGTTAAGCGCTTGTGGCTGACTGCTGCGCTTCACTTCTCCTCCCTATTCACCAGGGAGCCCCCATGAAGTTCCAGAACCACTGATGGGATTTATGGCAACCCCCAAGCGCACGCTGCACATTCCAACTTCAGCATATATAAATGCTGCAAACAAAACCAAAAACTAACTCGGGTTGTGAAGTTTCTCTGGTACAAATGTCTGTAAGAGCTTGCCAGGAAACATAATTGAATCCGGGCCAATTTTCATGCTCCAAGGGAAACTCAGTGTCTCATTTACCCCCTGGCAGGCTGCTCGAGACCAAATGAGGCTCATTCTTTTTCCCTCTCCTAGAGTAAACGAAAATCTAGGGGTTTCAGAAATTTGTTTGTGTCAACTGCAGAGGCTGAACCTCCACCACCAATCTCCATGTTCAATATGACTCCTTGCAGGCAGCCATGCCTCGCTTGACAGCATCTAGACTGATCCTGCAGGCTTCCTGCCTTTTTTCTCCAGCCCTAAAACTTCCCTTTATTCTTTGGTGCTTACCAGAATGGCCCTTTCCCAGGGCTGCTGAAGAGCCAGAGATAAATCTTACTGTTTCCTGGAACAAAATTTCCAGACTAGCAGTGTATTCATCACTGGCCGGTAGCGCATCCTCTTAATGTTGTATAAGTGGAAAACTGCAAAATAACATGGAGGGGGGCGGTGTCTCTGAAATGGCAATAAATCACACCAGCACCGAGTGGACTTGGGGATAAATAAATAGGAAGAGTGAACAATAGGAAGTCGCCTTTTTGTAACAAGCAGAGTGCACAGTCAGCATCTGCCAGCACAGGATCTTTTGGCTTTCCACGTTCAGGTGGACCTTTTGTAGAGCCCCACAACAGTTTCAATCAAAATCAATTTTTGCTTCTTGCAGTTTAATTAACTATGATTTTTGCTTGTAAACCATTTCACCTTTTATGGTGACCTCCATTTAGAATGTTACTGAGGCAACCAAATTAAATAGCTGGAAGGGAAAGGCAGAGAGAATTTAAATGTACATGGGGGTGCTTTGGGAGAGGCGAGGCACCTGCTGCAGCACAGCTCTGCTCCTCTCCCAGAGCTGGGATGGCAACACTCAACAAGGAACAAAATTAAGAAGCTTTGGGGTAGCAGGACTTAAACTGTTCATATCACACTCCTCATGCCCTAGGGCCACCACTAAAGGCTTCTAGGCATGCAATCTTGAACAGGATGTAGTGCAGTAAGAAATGCCAAGGCAGCAGCTCTCAGCTCTGGGTACTGCCACGTGTGACAGCAGCTCCATCCAATTTGCTCTTCAGATAAAGCAGCAGCAAGCTCAAGGTTATGATCTTAGAGTTTAAAAAGCCTTTTTTTAGGTCAGCCCCAAGAGATTGTTTTAAAACACAGTACTATGCATCTGCTGAAGAGTAGAACAGTTGGCTTTAATTGTAAGATGGATTTTTACATAGCTTCTGACCTTTCATCTAATTGAGGCCTAAAGAAGAAAAAAGAAAGAGGAAAAGCTATACGTCACTTCAGTTATTAAAATCCATCAAGCTCAGGCTTTAGCCTTGGGATAACCACAGCCAAAAATTGACTTGCAAGTAATTATCACTGCTATCTGCAATAAAAGTTAATTGGACATAATTGAACTAAAGTCCTAATCTGAATGAAGCTGTTGCTGGCAAGAAGCCTGCTCCTGCCTGCACTCTGCAAATGAAACTGCTCGCAGTAAAATGGACAAACACAAGGCCGGTCACACAGTCCAGATTCTGCAAGCAGCTCCTCAGCCAGGCCAAGATAAAGGCATTAAGAGGACCTGTCCTCACCAAACACACCCTTCAACACTACCCAAACACAGCCAAGGTGTAGACCTTCAAAAACAAGTTTCAGTTTTACTGACCTCTCAATGACACCGACTGAAACATAAGATTCATGTCACAAGATGCCAGTTTCATCAGCCCCCAAAAGCTGCACGCACCAGTACAAATAAGGCACTTTCTGAGCAGGTTGAGACACCAACTCAAAAGGTTTTCAGTGCTGACAATCCACCACCTTCAAGCAGTTCAATAGCTGTTCCTGTTGTAGGACCAGCTTCTTTCATCTCTGCAGCAGAGCAGACAATTAGCTGCTTTTTGTGCTCAGCTCATGCAGGTGGTTGGGGGAAAGGAGTGTTAAAACTAAATTCCTGCTGATACATCCATTTATATTTTGCATTTTTGTTAACTAACAGACCAGAAAGCGTCCATCATCCCCAAACTACTTTAGAACTTCCTCCCAATTTTAATTATTAACACTCTGCCCTTCACCAAAGCATATCAAAGCACTTAACAAACATCACTGAAGCCACATAACCACTCTCAAAACGGGCAAAAATTGCAGATGACTCCTTTTATAATGGCTTCAGGCTTTTTGACCAGATTTATGTTAGGAGACAGGTCTCCTGATTATGGGCTAGCCTATGACAGAAGAGACTGAGGGAAGTATCTGGCTCACCACAGGTTCCTGATGCAATTTTGGATGAAGCATTTAATTGCCCAGTGCCGCGGTCGCTCCGTCTTAAAAGGACAGTAGTGGGTGACAGGTTCCTACCACTGAAGAAGACTGAAGATAAATGAAACTGCAGAGCATTCAATACCACCTTGACATTTCATGTCTGGCTTACAAGGTCATGGTCCAGGCAGTCTCCCTGGGAGAACTGGAAGCAGACCACCCTTCCCTCAGTGTCATTTGCTCACCGCTGCTCCTCCACATTTTCATGGCTCAGAACAGAACTTTGTAGCTCAAGATAGCTTGCAACAGAGAACCAGTGACATCGATTCCATTTCATGACCCAAATCAGTGGCTTATTTTACTTTGCTCCAAGCCCTCACCTCTTTTTGGGCCTATTTTTAGATTTAACTCTGTATTCTGCAGCATGGCAGGGAGCTGACAGACAGCACAGTCGTAAGTAGGTCTTGCCAAGTGTTGTGGACCACTTCTGAGGCAAAGAGAAGATGGAGAAAAGACAAGTCGGGACGATTATAGGGCCTGGCCAAAGCTTCAAAGGAGCATTTCTGGCTGTGCTTGAAACACGTACACTAGTGGTCAGTTATGAGACAGATGAGATGCTACTTTTACCATGGGAACATATGCAATAAATAGGAAAATGGACTTGCCTGAAGTCAGAAGTGATTTGAATAACTTTGTATCTGCCTCCTCTGAATTTTCACTACACTAAAGCACTCTGACCTTTAATTAATTTTCTTTCTCCTTTTATATGGTAACTTCCAACTCCAAAATTTTAATGCTTTACTGGGATGAAGAAACAGTCTGGGATGTACCTTAGTTATGTTTCACAGTGTCTACACCTCCACAGTCATTTCAGAGAGGGAGAAAAGGCAGCTGTAGCAGTTAAGAGCAGAAACCAGGTAAAAACAGCATTGTCAGCAAAATCCTAACTTGCTCAGGATGTTAGGCTAAAATTTTTATTTTCAAAATGCAAAACAGACTCCACTACCCACCACTGCAACAGTCACAGAAGATGCTGTTTTCTTCAACAAGATATCAAGAGGTGCAAACAAACATTCCTTCCTCCAAAGAATACACTATCCTCAGGGCAAACTTAAACCCACTTTCTTCCTACACGCCTGAGCAGCACTTATAAAATCACAGCAGCTACTATAAAATAGAGAACAGACTTACAGAGATGAGTGTGCATGTTCTCATGTGAACATGATGGTATTAAGGTTAGCTGAGATGACTTCCATCCAAAGCAAACCCAGATCAGCCCAGCGACTAACACACTACAGGATGCTGCGAACACATACCCCGACGGAGGCACCATGCATTCCCACCAACTGACGTTCTCCATCCTCACACGCAACTTCCTTCTGCCTTCAAGTGATAAGAAACCAAAATACACATTGACCCCTTTCCCACAGCAGAGTCTGCAGTTATAACCTCAACATCTGCAGCAGAAACATGCACCTTGTCAGTGCTATGTGCAGTTTTCCTATATATTTGACATCTGGGAGAAGCATGACGTTGCAGTTCTGGGGTATACCTCACCACAAAGGGCATGTAAGAGCTGTGAGCTTCCTCATGTAACTCTTATCCAGAATTCCTTCTTCTTGACTTTCTTGCCTTCCTGAATCTGAAAAGGAAGCTTAAGTATAGTAAGCAGTTGCCTAGGGAAAGGAAACATGAAACAGTTCCCTCTCCAGTGGCTGCTTTGCACAGATCACCATTATCTTCTCTCATTCCACACTTACTCTATAAAAGCCCAGAATTGAAGTCTTAATCATGACTTACAGAAATCCTTGTGGCTGCACATGACAGAGGGATGACAGTTTTTCCTTCTAAAATGTTGTTAGAAGTTACAGATTATGACAGTTCCCTGAGTAGGAAAGTACCTGTCTTCCCCTGTTTATTACAAGCTGATTATTTCAAAACACTTTTTTTTTTCCAGAGGTAACTTTGAACAAATTTTACCTCTACGCAACGCAGGAACAACAAACCAGACACTTGCTAGATATTGAAAAATACGCTTTGAGTCGTGTTTTAAAAATAGATTCACTTGAGAAATATTTGCAAATAAGATGAGGCAGAATGAATTAGAATTCATATAAAACAAAAAAATGAACTTGCATATTAAGAAAAAAAAAGTGACTCACTTGTGGAGCAGGTGTGCAGGTGGTGCATGAACAGGAAAAGGCAGGCTAATGGTGGGGGTTCAGTTTGCATTGGTTCTGCGTGCGCACCACTGCGACCTGTACAATCACCCTGAGAATTCTTTGGTTTAGTATTTAGTTCTTTGGATACTAAGTTAAGGTCTCATACGTGGTGGAATTTCAACAGCCCATTTACAAAGCAAGTGGAGAAACGAACAGCAGATTTTTATTTCAGATACAAAATTGGAGATCTCTGTCTAATTGTGCACAGTGATGCAGCTTCCTGTTGAGCCACAAACGCATCAGCTCTTGGATACAGATTTTACCACTTGTAACTGCAAGATAAGACCTTCTTCTACAGCTGGAGATATTGTGCAGCCTACTGTAAAGATGAAAAGCATTCAAAGAACCTCAAACAGAAGCTGCAACACAAGTAGAAAACACTCACCAGCAGAAAGTACAAGCCATCAGGTGAATACCAAAGAGCTGGACCAGACACTTGGGGACAGTGTTATCCTGTTAACCTTTATAACAAGGTGCTGGTGCCCTGCTGGCTTGTTCTGACACAGACCTAGTGTCCTTGAGTTTCTTTCCAAGAAACTCAAAAGACTACTTCATAACAATTCAGCACAAGGAAGGACAAGAGATACCTTAATTGTGAGCTACTGTAAAATGGTCTCTGCTACTCTTGGTGCTTTCTGGGAAGCATGAAAATCAGCCAGTTGCATGGCTGGCAGTTCAGAACAGCCACAAGGAAAGCAATGTGTTTTCAAAACCTCTGCACACCACAAGCACCAGAGGCCTGATAAAACATTTCAACACGTTCTCACATGATCCCTCCAGAAGCCACCAACGTATCACTTTTATCCAAAGTTTACATTTACAAAACGTTTTTTTTCCACAGTAAGTTTTACTGACTGCAGGTGAGCAGGAGATTTTTTTGTTTGCTTTTTTTGCATCCTTCCTCCTCTGCACTTGCCTTTTTCTTTTAAAAACCCCAACACACACTCAGAGCAATAGATAAATTGCATGGATAGGACACAGAGGCAGCTGTGGCTGTACTACAGTCAGTGAGACATCCCTCTGCATGGTAAACACCTGTGTGGGCAAGAAGAGGAAAAAGTACTGCTAACCACAGCCTGTACCTCAACAGCAAACACAGAATGAACCTGCCTGCACTAAAATTAAGCTCAAGCTAACCTGGGCAGGAACACCTCTGACCTTCACGGGGCATCTTGCATTCAAAGGCAGCACGCCCCCTCCAAGCACTGTGTGAGAGGCTGCTCAAGTGCATACTCCAGACAGGTACTTGGGCAATCCCCAAAGTATCACTTGATTTTCATTCCCAGCCAATTTGTCTTTCCAACCACGGAACTGCTACAGTCAACAAATTCAAAAGGTGAATTTTTCTACTTTCAATTAACTCCATTAGCACTGTTTATAACTACGTGATTGATAAACGCTCTACAGAAGCTCTAATTGATGCATTTTTTTTCCTTGGAACACATAAGGAACCCCTTGGAGCTCAGACACTTAATGAAAAGCGATTTATCAGCTTGCTTTGTATAGCTGAATCTGACTCCTTACTGCAGAGAGGAACACACTTTGCTTTAAGCACTACTGCTTGGAAAAAGTAAGGCACAGCATGACATTACAAATGCCATCAGACATGGTTTGGATTTTGATCCGGGTGACAGTGACCAGAGCACTCCTTAGGCTGAGAAACTGGGTATCATTTAGTACAGCTTAGCTGGGATCCTCTCCCCCAAGAGATTCGCAGATGTGCCTGTCCAGGACAGAGGTCAGGAGTGTTGGATAAAGTTCCAAGTTCTCCAACATCTATGGGGCTGGAAGCCTTCTGACTGTTCCTTGTGCCAGGTGGTACTAGGGTGGATGTTCACTGGGAAGCAGCAGCTCAGTGTTTCAGCCTGGACATGTGTTCAGCTGCTCACAAAGCAGACAAAAATAAAGTGCTTACAGAGTGCTGGAATGCTAATTTCTCAAATTGAGTGTTGCTTTGTATAGTTGACATATGCAAAAAAAAAAAAAAAAGGCATTTAGAGGGAAAGGTTTGACATCACAGAAAATGTTATGTTGGTATTAACTGGGGGGATTAACCAACCTTCAAAGCCTCAAATCTAAACTCCCATTTCGGGGAGTGTAGGCTAGAGATTTCCAGCATAGAAACTGGTCTCTGCTCCATGTGACAGACTGAACCTAAGGATTACATATTTCCATTGCACACGTGAGTCTGCTTCCCATTCCTGCAGTGCCTTGCTCTCTTCCATTTGTCTTTTGATGCAGATAAAAGCCAATGCAGATTGCAACTGCTGATACAGAGAAAGGCGCAAGACACAGTGCGCTTTTGGACTAAGGAAAAAAAAGGACTCGGGTCCAGGCTGCTCGAGCATGTCAAGAGATTGTCTTTGAAACTACAAGACTAGAAATGAAAGCACTGCGTTTTTATTTGATTTGATCAAAGAGACTAGAAGGGAGGGGGAGAAATCACATCCTACAGATGCAGGCTAAAATTTAACTACTTCACACATAATGTGGGACCAGCTGATCCCATACAGACATAAATAAAGAGAGAAAAACAAAGAGGTAAAGTCACTCTCGCTCTGAATACACTGCTTCCACAGATCGCTGCTTCAGGATCTGCCAAAGAGCAACAGGAGCCCATTTCAAAGCCAGAAGGACAGAGGAAGCACATACCCAGCACTCTCACCAGGGGCACACATTTTCAGTCTCCAGGGAAGAGCAGAGGAGCAAGCAGTCACAGAAAACAGACTCCAAAGCAATGGCTATTTGAATAAATAACCAATTACACCCTGTGTGACACTGCTCTACTGACCTGACTGGGACACAGGAAAACTGTGGCAATCTTATGGAGCAGGGCTTAGTACTGCAAGCGGAGAAAATTGTAATTCTCCTGGAGTGGAGCATCCACTTCAACACATGCCCAGCATCAGGAGAATAAGGTTTTGCAGAGGTACAGATACAGGTAGCAGCAGCCTGGCAGATCCCAAAGAGGAGCAGAGAAGAAACAGATACCTATTGCTGCCATGCTATCTAAGATAAAGGATTTTAAATACCTGCTGGATAGGCTATATACTCCTGGAAATTTTGAACAGCAGAAGGTGAACTATTTAGATTGCCTCTGGGCTAAAACGATCTAGGTCTTTGCCTTTCACTAAAAATTAAGCAGAAGTCATTTTAACGAGTGAGGCAGACAACAGCCTTGCACAGGAGATCAAAAAGCTCTCCAGATGTTTATTTTAAATGACATTCAGAAGCCAGTACAAACCAGATTTTAAACATGGAATAATCCTTACCATCATTTGCATGAGAAAAAATGAAAAAAGGTTCCATCCTGCTGCTCTGAAACTCTCCAGGAACGTGCAGGGTTAGATTTTCTTCCTAGACTCTTCAGACAGGAATTTGAAACAGAACAGCTCCATGCTGCAATCTGATGGCTATTAATTGCATTTCTCCCCTGAACTATACGCTTTGATTGATGCCTAAAATACACAGAGGGACATACCATGTGATGGGAACCTTTGACCTTCCTCACCAAGACTATTCAAAATTCTGGACTGAAAAGTGTCTAAAAATGTCAGTCCCAAATCTTGAACCTTCTTCTCATCTTGCTGCTTCATTGAATGCCTCCTGATTGCGCAAAGGCAGAATATTCAGGCGTCAATCTAGGTAGCTTGGGTGTTAACACTGACAGCGTCTGGAAAGAGGAAGAGAAGAGAGGACAGATTTCCAATAGCTCCGACACTGCTCTGTAAGTAAAGCTGCTACATATCAAGAGAGATAAATAAAGACGGAAAGTAACACACCAGAGAACTTTTACCAAGGTCACTTCAGGATGCCGAACACTACCCATCTGCAGGGGAAGATTTAGATGCCTATTCCACTACAAATATCCATTCACTTGTTGGCAGCAACAGTCCTCATTAAACCAAACCGGTTCTAACCATCAGAGAAGGACACTGGGAAGATGGTATTAGCTAACAAATAGAAAAGGAAAATCAACAGATCCAGTGTTGGATGGGTGTCCTCTGCAGCAAACCACAGCCTGTGCAAAGCCCCTGCGTGCCTCAGGAACAGGCAACACAAGTTATGCCAGTCAAAAGGATGGACAACTCTGCTCTACTCAGTGCTAACAGTTCCTGGTTTGCAGCAAAGGAGATTCTGCACCATTTGGGCACAAGCAGAACCAGAATCCTACCGGAACAGGAGCTTTTATGACTCTGATGACCTACACATTGCAGTTCCCCCTTGCTCTGAAATCAGGGCTGTGGACACATGGCAGATTCCTGCACAGTACATGCCATGAAGAAAACGCCCTGCACCCAAAATATTTTATCAGTCAGTGCTGTGCCCTTAAGAAGAGTATTTCTTGCCTGTTTCACTGATCTGAAAGACATGCTGGGCAAAATTTCAAGCTATGACAAAGTGATCTTACCAGTTCTGTGCTGTTCTCGCTACACAAGCCCCTGATTCAGCAGCGTGTAATAAAATCTTCATTTGCATGAAAAGCACTCTCTGATCACAAAGTCTTCTGTTCAACAGTCCTCTTCCCATCTACAGTGTGGATGTGCAAGCACCACAACCATTTTGCTGGTGACTAAGGTGGAATAATTTATTTATGCTTTATTTGGAGAGGCTTTCAACATTTTAATACTCTTTTCCCAAAATCCTAACAGTATTTCTGAGCAACACAAAACGTGCACACATCCAAAGCATGCAACGCACTGCAAAGTTCACACACTACACTTTCACCTGGACTTTTAGTAACCATGTCACATAAAGGACATTTCCTATCAGCACACAGTGACCATAATGTCTTCAGCATTCAAGAAGTCCAGTTTTTTCCAGTTTGCATTTACAGTGTTCTGTGTCATGACACAGAGCACTCACAGAGGATCCATTTCAAAGGGAAGGAAGGTGTAGCCATGCAAAGAACAATGCTCTGCCTGCAGTAAGATTAATCGCTGTCATGGGAAACCAATAAAAACAAATATGTCCTTATCTTTCTTTACAAAGAGACTGTTAAAGCTTAACTATGTTAGGAAATTTTTCTCCTTTGGACTAAATCATGAGCCTAATGTATGTGGGCCACACACATACCAGCACATGCAATTAACTGGCTCTCCTGATGCTGTAGGAGAAAGTCCACTGCTCCAGAGGCAGGTTGAAGCCTCTACACAACCAGCCTGTGCCCTCTCCTGATTAGAGATCTCTCACCAAGGCCAGGCCCAGCTCCCTGCTCCAGGTTAACACCACCTCCCACTTTCAACTGTTTGCCAAAGTTAATCACTTCCCACGTGTACACCCCGAAAACCACACCAGGCTCTGAGAAAGCTCAGTCAAAACAGAAATACCTTTTATCACATCAGCAGCGCAGTCCCCATTTAGAAACGTTTTCCTCCATGCTAATCCAGTGCCAAAATGTTATGATGTGTGCTGTGCTGATCAAGGAACAGTGCTAATGATGCTGCTGCCTCCTGTCTATCACCAAACATCTAACCTAGTGCGTGGCCACGCAGCGATGGCCCTGCGACAACAGGCACTTGAAATTGGGCAGCTCAGCAGCACTTGCATGCTGAATTTTTGAACGAGCTATTCTAAGCTGCTTCGCTTGCAATTTCTGGCCTGTACAGTTTGAAAGCACACGGTTCTGGCCCTCACAAAGAGCAGACCTGTAAATGACATCTTGAGGATTAAGCTGATTGAGATGCAATTTGCCTAGCAACCATTCATTAAGCAGAGTTCAGAAACAGGCCAGCAATCTATTCCACCTCCTTATCTGAGCAGTAAACAGATAACAGTCTCTACTGTGTCCTCCATCCTCCAGTTCAGACACATTGTAAACAGATTTTTCAGAAGTTTAAACTCCTACAGTAAATCTCAGAGAACAATCCTGCTCTCCAAATACGAGGGATTCAGTTTCACCAAGCCTTACAAGCATGAAACAGCTCTAGAACAAGGGGAATGCAAATCAAATTGTGAAAGCATTTGCAGTTCCTGTGCCTCTAATATTTTCTCATATCAAGCATTAAGAGCCTATCCTAGCTGTTAAATAAATAAAAAAAAAGTTAATCAGGCAGGCATTTGGCATTGCTATTCTGATCACTGAAAAAACACTCAATAAAAATCTTATTCCCTTCCTTCATCTTCTGGAAGGAATCGATTGGCACTTCCGAAGTCTTTGAGAGAGATTCCCCCCTTCAGAGAAGAAAACAGAAGTCACGTCCTCCCTCCCATTAAGCATTTTTCCTCATAGAATAAGCAAGACAACGTAAATGTCACCAGCCAAAAATCAAACTAGCTATCTGGGCTGGAAGAATTTAGCTGAAAAGATTAAGCAAAATCACGCTTTTGCATAACTGTTTCTCCACAAGAAACATCTGATAATATCCCATTCTGCTCCAAAATTAAACAACAAAGATTAGCAGGGACATGTTTAAGACTATATACCTGAATGATTTTCCTTTGGTGTACAGTTCTTCTGGGAAATCACTGTGACATACAGCATGCTATTGCAATTAAATATGCAAGAAAGAAGAATTAAACTGACTATGAATAATTAATACCCTGTAATACTACTTCATAAGGAAAGTCTGGCTGACTATTCCCGCAGATGAGCTATACCTAAATCGGAGGCACATGAGAGATGGGAGCTTTACTTTTATGATGTAGTCTAAAGCACCGAGTAACTTTATGGCTGCTGCCCAATCCAGGAAAAGGTGCCAGCCATCCATGCCACCCTTTCTGCTGTGTGCTGCACACTGAGCTCCAGAAAAGCTGGAAGAAATGCAGTGCTGCAATAGTTGCTGCACTGCTCATATACACCTCAGAGGTAAGAGGCTTCCTAGACTCTTTCCATTAAAAAGTATAAAGCGATTATCTGGCTTCCCAGTAGAGAGAATAAAGCAAATATGATGCAACAAATACTTACATGATAAGATCAAGCTAAGGTTGAGAGAAAAAACAATTAAAAAGGTTTGCAAGAGCTAAGGAATGCAGCTTACTTTCCCAGAATCTATCTTAACAAGAAAGATACCATCAACTCACAGAGTAGACCTTCCTGTTTCGCATTTTCTGTTTTGGAGACTGCAGAACATCAACTGCAGCAAAGCTACAGTTGGGTGGCTGGCTACAAACTCTCCTACCTCCAGCACAACTTCCCATCTGAAAACAGCAATCAAAAATATGTTTGGGTTTTTTTCACCAATAGAAAACCTTAAATCACTGAATATTTACTGAAGTCCTCATACAATTGGTATTCAACTCTTGGCATTTTCCACCTGATGGTGGTGGTCAGGTCAGCCTCTTGCTAGCTAATTGACATACAGCACACTTGTTGCGCACATTTGGCTGCAAATCCCCAGTTCCCCCCAGTTTATCCAAGCAGCACGGTGTGCAAACGACACCCCGCTGCAGAGTGCTGCTTTGGAGACAGACATTTGAAATCCAACCAACGTTTGTGATCACCCAAGTGGAGCAGAGCACTGCTGAAGGTGTTTGCTGAAGGTGACAGCCCCGCCAGGATGTGACCCCCAGCTCAAAGCCCTGTGTTGCTCCAGCTACCAGCTCTGCCACAAGGATCTGGACTCCTGCAAGATCCACCATTCCTCTCCTCCAAAGCAAACACAAACTGGGGGTCTGGAAGTGTGCTAGCTCAATATTAATTTTCTATTAAAAATTAATAGGATTAAATGAAGCTTGCAAGCCAGCAGACATCAAGACACTTATTTTACTGACACACTCGCTGCCTGGAGGAGCAGGAAAAGAAGGATGGGCTGAGTGTTTTTCAGAATAGTGGCTGTGAGGTCTGATGTGTCAGCCAGAACAGGGGGCAGGAGGCTCTTCTCCACATCTTCAATGGGTCCCTGTGTTCCACACCAGTGCCACACCACTCTGCTGGTGAGTGGCTTGTCCTCCCAGTCAGAAACTGGTGGGGAAAGTGAAGCCAACTTAAACCATTCTGGTGAAAACTCCAGCATCTTCTCAGTGGAGATCCAGTCTTTTGGGCACTGGCTCTGACCCTCACTCATGTGCATGCATGCCCCTTCCTCACTGCCAGAATTAATCCCCTCACCAATAAGCATCCTGCAAATACCCAGAGTTTACATAAGCCAACTTTAACCTTCACTCCCTATTAATGTTAACAGAACAGAAAAAATTAACCATGGTGCAACGAAAACCCACTGTATCTGCATTTCTAATTATACAACAAAACATACCACATGGCAATATTTCCAAGCACCTTGCTGGGAATAAAAATCACCAACAGACTATGGCTTCCATTTTGAGCAGTGGATAAAAAAGCAACCATCATTGAGGTCATGAGCATTGAGTGATGAGGACATGAGAATTAAGGAAATGAAGTGACGTACATAAACAACGATAACAGAAATGTTAATAATTAGAAAAACAGACACCTTAAAAAATTTTAAATTTCAAGATCTTTCCTACTTTTTAGTGGCTTAGCCTACTTTTCCCAACCTAATTTGCATGATCAAAATAGGCCTCCTGCCAGGAAGCATTAAAATGGCAGCCCCCCCATTGAGACAAAACTCCCTTCACCATACGAGACTGAAGGACTAATCACTATTCCCAAAAACATTTTAAATCCATTAATGTTGTTTAGTAAACATTTATTTAGAATTAGTGCAGCTATCAGAATTGTTTTATCACGCTCTACTAAAGCATTTCATAAAAGCTTTTGACAGAGGAGCAGACAGCCCCACGAACACTTGTACCTCGTCCAAAAAGCCAAGCACCCTCCTGCGCTGCAGCACTCAATGTTTTCCACTCAAAACCCCCAAAGCATTCTCCAATATCAACCAGACAATTCCCAACAGCTCTCTGGGGTGCCTGGCTGGGCAGCTGGAAGCACCCCACACCAAGATGCAGGGAGCAGCCAGATCAGAGTACCCCAACCCTGCTGACCTCCACACTTGACAAATAATTCTATATGCTGAATAAAACCCAGGCTGGTACAATCATGTATAAATCTCAATATTACTGATGTACTGAAGATTTGGATTCTTGTACAAATATACATTGCTTTACACAAATTTATCTGAGCTATGTGTTATCCTTTCAGTGCCATCTGCACAAAACCAGAGTTTTATCTAAGCGCTGGAAACTAAAATAAATCATTTTCTCCGTAGCTGTGATTTTGTTGGAGACAGACGCCACAAACCTGAGAGCTGGCTAGTGCAGGCTTGTCTAGTTAGAAATAGAATTATATCTGCATCAATATGATTTATTTTTAATAAAAGAAGAAGGCAAACCAGACCCTTAATATGGAAACAGTCTCAGCCAGCACCCTCCCAGTCATGGAAGGCGTAATGTACAGTGTGAATTGTCCAAATCAAACCAGGATTGGCGTTGTCATTTCCCCTAATAAGAATCAAGAGATACATTTTAATTGCCAAACATAATGAAAAGTACCTGCTCATTCTCCACTTGCTGAATTTATTGCTAACACAATACAGGGCTGGAAGGCTTGGTAGGTTATTCTCTGGGACGATGAGCTTATCAGCAGGCCTGTGCCCCACCAAATCATTAAGACTGAACTTGGCTCCCCAACACCACATAACATTGACATATCTGTCCTTCCTGCACCGACCGTCCAAGGTTCTCGGGATGTATTTCTCAAAACATCTCACCCTGAGCATTCCCTGTGAGTGGGAGACCTCACAGTAATTGGCATGTTCTGATACTGGAAACAACTAATAAAGCCCCGGATTTGAGAAATGTGAGTCCTCGAAGACTTTTTAATGTCATTAGTCAATAAATGTTATTCTCCAAAAGCACTGCAAGCAAAAGAAATTCTGTTCTTCTGGTTGAATACATTCTCTAGCCCAGAGTTGTGGCTAAAGGTTCATATAAGATCCCTGAAAATACCAGAGTGCTGTTTCTTTACACAGAGTAACTTCTAACATCTGAACTCACTGCTGTGAGGCTGCAATAGATTTTCTTTGGCAAATCAAGCCCTCTAAAGCACAGATTATAAAAAATAAACACTCAACATTTTTAGATCAAGCTTTCCTCCACAGACTACATTTTATGCACTTTCCCTGGAAATGTTACATCAGAATAAAATCAGATTTAATTGGCTCTTAAATAACTGAACAGCCACTTTAATTTTATTTCAATAGCAATAATTCATAACTCAAGCAGCTGAAATTCCAGCAGAGAATGACAAGTAAATAGAGCAGAACACACTGAAGGAGAGTATGAATGCCACGCAGTGAAAGGTGATTTCTCTTAAACTTCATGCGTCGCCATTTTATGGGCATCTCAAAGCCACAGCCACATAAATACTCAGAGCTAAAAATCTGTCAGCCCTGGGATGCTACACAGTTCATCAGCAGGAACGCTCAGCAAAGACCAAGAGATGAGGTGATAGTTGCCCAACTGAAACTGCTGGGAGAGTGGCTGGGATTTTAAGCAGGGATGCAATTTCCCTCATGCACACTAGATGGAAGTGTGCAAAATCTTAATTCTTTCCTGCCTCAACTTAATTTTAAGGGGTTGAAACGTTGCCTCACACTGTCGTATTTTGAGAAATCCCTTTTTTTTTTTGGCTCCTTCACTCACGGATAATCAGTATGTAAGGAGATGCCCTAAAATATTCATAGAATGGCTTAGATTGGAAGGGACCTTAGAGATCATCTACTCCAACCTCCCTGCCATGGACAGGGACAGCTCTCAACTACGCTCAGCTGCTCAAGGCCTCATCCAGCCCGGCCTTGAACACCCCCAAGGAAGGAGGCATTCACACAGCCTATTCCAGAATTTCACCACTCTTGTACTGAAGAACTTCTTCCTAAGAACCACTCTAAATCCAGTCTCCCTCAGCTTAAAACCATTCCCCCTTGTCCTATCACTAGACACCCTTATGCTCTGTTGAAAATGAATAATGAACATGAGAATATCCATCAGAAATAGTAGAAATTACCCTGGATAATATATTTAAAGTATACACAATCTATTTCTAGAGTACGCAGTAATTACTAATGATTTTTCACATGTTCAGGATATTTTAACAATATAACAATTCTAAAAATACCACTTCCTCAATGAATAGAAAAGGTATTAAACACTTCATACATGCTGTTGCAGTTTTGACTGGGAAAAAAAAAAACACACACTTTGAAAAGATATGGGAAAGGTATAGGGAGAAAGAGCAACTTGAGTCTTGCAGAATGAGCTAAACACAGATGAGAGCAGCAAACCTGAATGGGATTAAATTACACACAAACCTTCTGGAAACTCTTAAAAGTGACTTGTTCCAAAACAAGACATTTCTAAATTTAAACACTGAAGAGTTCACAGACAGGAAAACTCAAAATCAGGCAATGGTGTGATCACCAAGAAAGCACTGGAAAAGCTGTTTTCTCTTGCCTGCTCTGGCCTTTTCACATATTGATTTTCCTCCAGGCTCATTCACAAATGCTCAGCATAGTTGTGAACAATTTAGAGTAAAAGCCTGCATGAATTACCAGCTCTAGGAACACACCACCCATTCCAGGCAAAAGCTGGGGGCTTTTCTGTACCCGAAGAAAAAAAAATAAACTACCCAGAATCAGAATAGACTGATGAGGTAGAAGGGCAACCACATACCTCTTTCCCTGTCCACAACGAAGCCAAAGCACACAACAGAGGAAGAGAAGAGGAAGAGAAGAGGAAGAGAAGAGGAAGAGAAGAGGAAGAGAAGAGGAAGAGAAGAGGAAGAGAAGAGGAAGAGAAGAGGAAGAGAAGAGGAAGAGAAGAGGAAGAGAAGAGGAAGAGAAGAGGAAGAGAAGAGGAAGAGAAGAGGAAGAGAAGAGGAAGAGAAGAGGAAGAGAAGAGGAAGAGAAGAGGAAGAGAAGAGGAAGAGAAGAGGAAGAGAAGAGGAAGAGAAGAGGAAGAGAAGAGGAAGAGAAGAGGAAGAGAAGAGGAAGAGAAGAGGAAGAGAAGAGGAAGAGAAGAGGAAGAGAAGAGGAAGAGAAGAGGAAGAGAAGAGGAAGAGAAGAGGAAGAGAAGAGGAAGAGAAGAGGAAGAGAAGAGGAAGAGAAGAGGAAGAGAAGAGGAAGAGAAGAGGAAGAGAAGAGGAAGAGAAGAGGAAGAGAAGAGGAAGAGAAGAGGAAGAGAAGAGGAAGAGAAGAGGAAGAGAAGAGGAAGAGAAGAGGAAGAGAAGAGGAAGAGAAGAGGAAGAGAAGAGGAAGAGAAGAGGAAGAGAAGAGGAAGAGAAGAGGAAGAGAAGAGGAAGAGAAGAGGAAGAGAAGAGGAAGAGAAGAGGAAGAGAAGAGGAAGAGAAGAGGAAGAGAAGAGGAAGAGAAGAGGAAGAGAAGAGGAAGAGAAGAGGAAGAGAAGAGGAAGAGAAGAGGAAGAGAAGAGGAAGAGAAGAGGAAGAGAAGAGGAAGAGAAGAGGAAGAGAAGAGGAAGAGAAGAGGAAGAGAAGAGGAAGAGAAGAGGAAGAGAAGAGGAAGAGAAGAGGAAGAGAAGAGGAAGAGAAGAGGAAGAGAAGAGGAAGAGAAGAGGAAGAGAAGAGGAAGAGAAGAGGAAGAGAAGAGGAAGAGAAGAGGAAGAGAAGAGGAAGAGAAGAGGAAGAGAAGAGGAAGAGAAGAGGAAGAGAAGCAGTGACAGAAAGGAAGGCTGAATGAAGAGCAATGCTGGATAGAATAACCAAGTAGGCATGAAGGGCTCCCATTTCCAGATGTTTAAAATGTATGCCTTTTCCATTCCAGATTTTAAAAGATTAGCAGAGGAGGAAGCTTACTTTGGAGAGTGGGAGCATCTGTGTACATTTTTTGGAAGAAGGCTCATACAAAGCTATTTCCAACCAATACAATTTACACTGTACATACACACACAGCACTGGCTCAAGACAAGGAATTGCAGGGCATTTTTCAAAGTGTGCAAGAACTGCCTATGCAGAGGAACAAATGAGGGGCCAGGCAGCTGCAACAGGAAAGGGCAGGACTGTGATATGCAAGCCCTCCACAACGCACACTCCAAGTTGCACAAGAGGGATAGCAGGATACAGCAGGGGATACACCAGGGTCAGGAAACGAGGAAAATATACACAGTGCTCAACATCAGCTTATGCAATATTTTACCAACAAAAAACATGCACTATTTTCTTTTCTGCCCCCCTCCCTGTAGCAACAAATCTTTATTTCTCTGCAGCAACAAATCTTTATTTCTCTGCCAGGAACCCCACGTTCACAATACAGAAAGAAGTCACCTGGGAAGGCTGTGCACGGCTCCCATCTTAGCTGTGAGGCACGGGACAGGGAAGTTGCCTGAGGAGAAGAAGTGACATTACAGAAAACAACTGGATACCATATTCACTCCAAAGAGCCAAGTCTGTCATTTCACCTATTTCCACTTGCTCTCACGTGGCTCTGAAATTAGAAACAATCAGAATCCTGCTGGAAACAATATATGGCACCTTAATTGGGTTGGCTGCACTACAGACGTCAGCAACGTATCAATTGGTAGATCATTTTTTGACTTCTGGTTTTTTTGTGTTTTTTTTTTTTTTAATACTAAAAATAGCTTCACTTTCATGGTTCACCTTTTCAGCATCACATTACTACAGACATCGTAAGAAATGAAGAAAACCTCCTCACTCATCACACACCAAAGATGCTACAGAGACTGCTCCCGCTGGAGGCAGGGTCTGCCATCTGATTCAAGAGAATGTTACTTAAAGGTTTCTCTCAGCTGCACTGCCATTTAAAGAAAACCTGTTTTCTAACACATTTCCCTATAGGACACCCATCATTGCATCTACTTAAAAGCCTGCAGCAGTCGAGTTATTGCTAAATACATCAATAACCCAGAGGTTCAACTCAACTGCTCCACACATTTCCAAGCACAACCCCGTGCCCAGACTCTACAATGCTGCACGGGACATCAAAACTGACAATAAAAATCTATCTCAGTTTTCATCCCAAGCACTACACCCCTGCACTGTACCCAAGCCAGACTACATCCAAACTACATTCTTGTGAAATTATTCCAATAAGGAAATATCACCTTTTTCTTCATGAACCCTGGAAACTTGGACTAATCTTCAGATATAAACAAGTTAAGCAATGGAAACACATAACCTGCGTGTAATTCCTGAACACAACTGGAGAATAATTATACCAACAACACACCAGACACAAACTGAGCAGGGAAGCATCACGAGACACCCTGCCAGAAGGTACTGAATTTAGGAAAAGGGATCTATAGGGTCTATGAAGCCAGATCAGCCACAGGTCACAGTGGTTGTCATTTTTTTTTAGTGCCTATTTAAATGTAATTACTAAAAACCTGGAAACCAGCAGCAGATGAACACACTGGTCTCTGTCAGCTCCATGCGTAGGCAAGACTGAGGCTAAGCTACACCTGTTTCAGACAGCAAGCTTAGCTTTTGAGGAATAAAGCTTGTTAGCAAAACATCTTTGGACAAAATTAAACCCATCTCTTCTGGATGTCAGTCAGCAGAAGGCCTTTTCAGGAGCTCTGCTCCTCAGCAGCTGAATCAAGATTTAGAAGGCTTTTTTTTTTTAATAGAAAGAAAAAAGATGAATAGTGTGACAAACTCATTTCAGCATTCATATTCAAACTAACGATCTGCAATTAAAAGCAAAATTGCTCAAAGAGCGTTATGGTTACGAGTCACAAAATACAATGGGAAAATGGGAATATGGCACACCACACAGGGAATAAAAAATTTAACTGTTCACTTATCTTCTCAGTTTGAAAACGTTTAAAGTGCTGAAAATTGAAAATGGTGGGGTGATGCACTCCATTACAGATGCAGAAAACTGTGAAACCTTTACTCATGTTCTGAAGCATCTTACCCCATAAACAGCTGTAGAGGAGACAGCACACCCTGGTTACAGGCTACAAGATGAAGGAGTGCCCTGTTAACTCAACTGAGTGAATATCATGTTCTTAAAGCAATTATTTAAAAGTTCTTGATCATCAGTGAAATAAATCAAGCAAGTCAAGTTGTGGCTATGATCTTGATGTATTTAATAATTCCATAAATCCCAGAATCCTGGAAGTCACCAAGCTTTAAAGGAACACAGAATGGATGTTACTTCATCTCCCATCTTCATAAATCAATGACTCCCCTCACTATTACCTCACTGACGATTAGTGAGACAGCAATATATAGGACATAAAACATCTCAGTGATGGAGGCTTTGGGGAGGGGGCACACAGGGCAATTCCCCTCTCCCTCCTCCTCTCCCCACCTCCACATGCTGGCCAGTAATAAGTAGAGGTCAAAAATAAGGAAGAATAAAGATGAATGGACAAATCAAGGTGAAAAAGAACAGTATTGCACTGGGGAGGAAACACCTACAGAAGTTTCTATCCCATGTTCAGGCTTTTCAAGGAGTGCAGGTGCGGCCACAAGCTGAGGGTCCCGTACAGTGAGGAGCAGTTGGTGTTTCTGGGAACTACTGAAAATTCAGTCCTGACAAAAATCCTGACTCCATCTCTTGATCTGGTAACAGTTCCCAGATGCAAACGTAGATATAAAAGCTTATGTATCAGAGGACAACTTGAAACAAATACAAATAAAGACTTAAATGAAGGCAAATACGCAAGTTAGAGAGAACATAAGGGTTCCTTAATTTTACATACAGAGAAAAAAAGAAAACCCAGCAATACTACATGGACATTCTCCAATGGATTTTTTAATGTTATTAACAGAAATAGCACCCCAGGCTGTGCTCAAGCAGAAAAAGTGTGAATCTGTTTTGCAGTGTGAAGCAAAAGGGGGATCAAAAATACCATCTTATTAAATGGGTACTTATTTGGTGCCAAGCACATTATTTATTCAATTGAGGAGTTCAGAAAATGACAGAGAGAGAACCACAAACAAGGTCACTACTTAATGTCAGTATCAAAGCTGATCCTTAACGCAATTTAAACACCTGCCTTTTCTTTTATCTCAGCACAAAATGAGGGGTTTTTGCTCTTTTTTTTTACACTTCAAAAGCCATGTAACACAACAAAATATACGCCAAGCATGAAGGAACAGAGAGCATGCCAGCATCTTTCAGCAATCATCTTTCCCTTGTCATCCATTATGTCAGATTTATCTATTTTTGCTTAATTCTTGTTCCAGCAATACACATCCTTCCTCTCTCTAGACTATCAGGCTGGCTGGGCTTGAACTCAATATGGCTTCTTAAAATAGTTGAGAAATATTGAAAATATTTGAAGCAATGCTTGCAAATTACAGCCTATTAATCAGCCCATCTTCTAGCTCCAGCTCGACCTGCAACTCTCCCAGAAAAGAGGCAGCCTCTAATTCCTTCACCTCAGAAATTCTACTCAGCTACACAGTGTAAAAAAACACTTTAAAAATAAACATACTTTTTTTCTTTTATGGAGGCATTTTTTTCCTAAAAGCATGTATTAACTGCAAATCTTACCCTGTTTGTTCCGACACCTATTTGCTTTTGACACAGACATCTCCTCAACTAAAAATTCTCTATCAGTTAGTTCATTGTTGCTTGCTTTCTGCTGTCGCTGCTTCTTTCCCCAAGTTTTCAGACCCTCTGGACTGGCTCTACAGGACACCAGACCCACCTGGAAGCTCTCCCTACATCTTTCACCCCTCAGCAGGCTGATGGTTTTGAAAGCCTGCTCTTTCCACCTCTAAAACCTGCAATATTCTTAAACAGCATATTTTCTTACTGCTTTAATGGATTTAGGTAAATGAACAGACTCCCGCAAGTTCAAACTGTTTAGGTGAAAAAAGACCTGATCAGAAATACATGTGCTGAGAGGAAAAAGCAGCAATCATCGCTATCCTCCCTTCCTGCCTGCGCTGCAGCCATCACAGAATTTTCTCAGCTGGCTGCTGAATCAGATGAAGTTTCTACAGCTCACACGCACACAAATCACAAAGCCCGACACGTCCAGGAGGATTTATTCAATCACAAAGTCATCACCGTTGCTCCAGCACAAATGACATCACTCAATAACCCAACCTCACCTACTTAGAGCGTGCTCTCTCCTGCAGCTACCAGGACAACAAAGAACTGGGTTTGGGCAAGAAAGAAGCAAAAGTGTCGTGGCAAAAAGTTTTCCATGTAAACTTATGTTTTCTTGAAACGCTGTGATTAAAGAGAAGAAATAATTAGGGCTCTGAGAAGGAGTGAGTGCAGCAAGTTGTAACTGAACTAACTAACCTGCCTCTGTGATTTATGCTAAAACTTATAGCTAGCAATTAGAGGTGATACCAAGAGGAGGATAAAACACATTCGTAAGCCCTTGCAGGTGCTGCTCTGGGAAGATCATCTGCTGCATAACCAAGAGCAGGGAAGTACTCTGCTTGCAGGAGTGGACTGAGAACAGAGAAGTCAAGCTCCACAGCTTTCTTCAGGCTTTAAGATGCTTGGGAAAAAAAATGGTCGGTAGGAAATAAAAACGACGCGTCATTTATTAACAATACGTCCTGCAAAACGACACTTTTCCTCGGGAAAAGCTTTACACAAAGGATTTGCAGACATCGCAATCGCATATCCATCCCTCCCCCCTTCATTTTTTTCCTGAAAGCACTTCTCTGTCGCGACGGCTGACGTGTTATCGCGATTCCCGCCGGGTATCTGATATCAAGGGAAAGGTATTTCACAGCTCTAGGTGGCGGGGCCAGGCTGCTCCCCACAAGGACAAGGCGTGGAGCTCGGGACTTAGGGGAAGAGGCCTCCAGGGAGGCCGGTGGGCTGGGACCGCTCCCGGGAGGGGGATGAGAGGACGGGACACGGGGGCGGCTGAGTCGTCCCCACGTCCCGTTCCCTCACCCCTACTCCCGGGAGCGGCCTCGCAGTGTTATCGCGACAGAAGGAATATCGCGACAGAGGGGATACCTCACATTGCCTCAGAGAACGGGGGGAGGGGACACCCAGGAAGGACAATGAGGAAGGGGGGGGGGTGCGGGCCGCCGCCGGTCCCGCCACCCTTGTGTGAGAAGGTGGCTGCCGCTCCTTGTACTTACTCTCGGTGCCCCTGCCCGGGCCTCATGGCGCCGCCGCCGCTGTGCCCGTGCCGGCCCCACCACCACCGCCACCACTGCCGCTGCCGTCGACTCTCCTCGTCCCCGTCCTCCTCCTTCTCCTTCTCCTCCCGCGCCGCCGCCGCCCGCCCGCCCGCTCTCGCCGTGGTGGCTGCGCCAAAGCCGCTCCCGCGCACGCGCGCTGCCCGCCAACGGGGCCCTGCCGTCCCGCCCACCGCGCACGCGCGCCGGCCTCCCAGAGAGGAGGGGGCGGGGAGGGAAGGGCCGCACCGCGCCGCACCGCGCCACACCGCCCCCTGGCGGTGCTCAGTAGCGCGTACAGCACAGGGCCGAACCCCGGCGAGGAGCGGAAGGGCTGAGCAACGGCTGTTGTGATGGCTGCGCCAAGGAGAGGATGGACAACCCCCTCCACATGCCTTCCTGAAGTCAATTAAAGCAGAGCGGCCGTTTCCACTGAAGCGACGGGCTCGCACTGGGATAATTAACTAGTTATCAAAGCTCATTAGAATCACAGTACCATTCAGATTGGAAGAGACCAAGTTCGTTATTGAGAGATCCATTTAAGATCTTCAGGTCCAACCATTAACCCAGCACTGTCAGGCCACCACTAAACCATGTCCCTCAGCCCCGCGTTTCCCTTGTCCTTTAATACCTCCTGGGCTGGGGATTTGATTACTGCCCTGGACAGCCTGTTCCAGGGCTTGACAAACCTTTGGGAAAGACATTTTTCCTAGTGTCTGACCTAAACCTCCCTTGATGCAACCTGAGGTCCACTTCCTCTTGTCCTATCACTTGTTCCTTGGGAGAAGAGACCAGATTCCATCTGGCTCCAACCTCCTTTCAGGGAGTTGTAGAGCAAGAAGGTCTCCCCTGAGCCTCCTTTTCTCCAGGCTAAACAACCCCAGGTCACTCACCCACTCTTAGAATCTGTGAGCTGCAGGGCTGCAGGTCAGTGAGTGGAAACACTTAACCTCTTCCCATCTAGGGAGCATTTCAAGTGCTATGTGTGCTTGGCTCCATCCCTCTCCTGCCTTGAAGAAAGCTGGGACAAGGCTCAATGCTAGCAGGAGGATGTGACCTTGACCTTCTACATGCCAAGGGAAGAACTTCACCTATGTACCTCCACCTCATGTTGTAGTGAGGTCGGGGTATGTCTCCCAAATAACTAGGGACAAGACGAGATGAAATGGCCTCAAGTTACACCAGGGCAGGTGTAGAGTGGGTGTTAGGAAAAATGTCTTTACTTGAAGGGGTTTGTCAGGCATTGAAACAGGCTGTCCATCCCCAGAGGTGTACAAAACACATAGCACTTCAGGACACTGGTTAAGGGCAATGGTGTGTTGGGTTTGATAGTTGGACTCCATCTTAAAGTTTTTACAACTAAAACGATTCTGTAATGGAATGCCCCCAGCCCCTCAAAGCTCACCTGGCTTTTTACTCCTGCAAGGTATAACCTTTAAAAGTCATGGCTCAGGAAACAGGATCCAAACTCCACTGGGAAGGAAGAAAGACACAAAAGTGTCCTGCTTTTAGCTGAAAAAAAAGGGATAAAAGGTGGCAGCGGCAAGTTCCAGCTGACAGGGAGCAAGAAAGGAGATGAGAACAATTGCTTCTGCTGGGACTTCATTTTATTCCAAGGAAAACACAAAAGTCAGGTAGTGGCAATCATGAGACCACAGTGTCCCCTGAAAGAGGAAAACAAAGCAGGGCACTCCATGGAGGCTTCTCACCCTGGCTTTCAGATGACTCCTGACAGGAGAATCCTTTGCAGCTCCAACATAGCCAGTAAAACATTTCCTTGATGTTGCACCAGAGAAAAACAGTGGATGCAGGATTTGCTCCACAGGTTTGAGTTCCAGGCAGGAGCGGAGAGTCCCCAGCAGCCCCTACCAGATCACTTCAGTGGGAGCAGCAGCCCAGCCTTTCCTCACTCAGGGATGTCTAACAGCACACAGGGATTTACCTGGAACCCTGGCAAGAAGCTGCTCAGTGCTCCAAGGACCCCACTGGGCAGCAGAAACAAGATGCATAGAGGCAGAAAGATAGCTATTCCCTGCTCCATTTCACTTCCTAATTAATACACTCCAGCAAGTGCCATTCCCTGACCTCCCTGCTCCTCTCGCTGCTGGTCAGGGAAGCAGCTCATAGACACACCTAGACTGGACCACAGCTCCATTTCTCACCTCTTCAGCAACCCACTGGGATCAGTCTGTGACTGGACCCAGCCTTCTGGAGCGAGTACCACAAGACAGGAAAGGATGACAGGGGAAAGAGAGGGAACAAGAAGAAGAAGTCAGAATGAAGGCAGCAGCTGGCAGTCATCTAAGAGGATGGTACATGGCAGCCTGCAGGAAGAGCTCCAACACTAGAGCTGGAAACAGCTGGCCTTGAGTATCTACATAGAGTTTGAGAGCTTCCTCTGTCACACCCAGTCACTGTGGGGTGTTTCTGCTAGCCAGCAAACTCCTCTGCTCGGTCTACCTGGGCAAAACTGGCTCCCTGCACAGCCATCCACTCATACTCAAACATTTCAACAGGTGACATGAGACACCATGTGGGCCAGGGTAGCCTCTTCCTCCTGCCCAACCACTGCTGGGGTGAGTCAGCCTTCAGAAGAGATGACAAACATGCTGATAATCCTTCACTGAAGCCTTTTGTCATCTAAAGAGTTGAGATGCTCCTGAACTTCCAGGCACAAACACTTGACAGTAAAGACTTGGGACACAGCCCAAAAGTTGATGACAGCTCTGTAATTGCAGTGTTAGAATCATGTGTGTAGCTGGTCCTCTAATGCCCATCCCTCAGCTTCCACCTGCCATAGGAGACCTGCCACAGGAGGTCTTAAGATTTTATTTCAGTTTGGGCTATTCCCCCAATGAAGGATACATTCTACTTCAGCCTGCATTCCATCTTTCTCTGTTTCTGGATTGGACAAAGGTTCAGTCAGGACAGCCCTGAGGGAAAATGGAGCCAGTTTCTTCACAAGACCAGAGTGTTCAGGAGATGTTAGAACATATGCAAAGAGCTCAAGTCTTCAAGTCCACCTTGAGCTTCAAGCGAACATCACACAGGAAAGCATTCATCAGGTCCTGGCCAGCCTCCTGAGCAATCCTGCTGATAACCTTACCTCCTCTTCCAATCAACATCATCTGCATAAAACCCAGAGAGAAGATGATCATGTGCACCCTCACATCACTTAACTGTGCAGAAGGATCGCCTAAGAAAACAACAGTGCAGCCACAGCAGCAGTTTAAAGGGGTAGAACAAGCAGAGAAATCCCAAGATCAAACACAGGCCACCTCAGAAAGGTGCAAGCTATTACTGAACAGCCTGTGACTGTCTCAGGCACCCTGCTCTTCCCAGCTGAGACACGCCTGCCAAGCTGAGGGAGGGGCAACACAGCAAAGCTGCACATGGCTGGACCCAAGGAAACTCCTTTCACGCTCCTCAGCATCCAAACTCTCTCTTGTTACTCACCATATGAGACTTTCTTGGGACTAAAAGGCTCTGCACAATGAGCAGCTCCCCACTCGGTCCTTCCTCCCACACCTCTGTCACCTGCAACAGCAAGTGCACACTCAGCACTTCTCACAGCACCTCGGGAACCATCACTCGCTGAGATGCCAGCTCAGCTCCCCTACATGAGCACACAAGGGCAGCCCCTTCCAAGCACACAAAGGGTCTCACAGCACCCAACATGCAAGTTCCAGGTCACCTCATGGGGCCTGTAGAGAGCCTTGCAGATTGCACAGGTTCCCACAAAGGCGTTTCCCTCACAGTCTGGCATTTCCCACAGAACAGCTCAAAGCCAAGCCTGCTTGTGCTCACTTCCCACCTGAGTCACACCATAGGGCACTTCCAGCGGCAGGTACTCCAGGATCTTCTCCCTGATGATATTGTTACAGATCTCCTGAGGTGACTGGCTGGTCAAGACTCCACTGTGAAACTCCCAAGGACCTGGCTTGGCTTGCATCAGGAGGTACCGCTGTCAGCACAAAGCAGACATTGCACCCGTCAGCTGCCACAGGCCACTCTGGCAATGCCACCAACCCCTCTGCTCAACTTCCAGTAAGTTGCTATGAGGATACTGCTCCTGGTCAGGCACCAGGGCAGTAGTTGCAGTAGTTTAGTGCCTTTGGCACAGAAAGGAGAAAGGGAAACTTCTGGAACTCTACTCTGCCCTGGTGAAGCCACAGCTGGAGTACTGTGTCCAGTTCTTGGCTTCCCAGTTCAAGAAGGACAGGGAACTACTGGAGAAAGTCCAATGGAGGGCCACAAGGATGACGAGGGGACTGCAACATCTCTCTTATGAGGAGAGGCTGAGAGACCTAGGGTTCTTTAGCCTGGGAAAGAGAGGACTGAGAAGAGATCTTCTCAATGCACATAAATATCTAAAGGTAGGAGGTCATGAGGATGGGGATGGGCTCTTTTTAGTGATGGCTAGTGACAGGACAAGGGGCAATGGGTACAAACTAGGAGATTTCACTTGAACTTAAGGAGAAACTTCTTTACTTTGAGGGTGCTGGAACACTGGAACAGGCTGTCCACAGAGGTTGTGGAGTCTCCTCTAGAGACTTTCAAAACTTGCCTGGATGTATTTCTGGCAACCTGATCTAGACAAGCTTGCCCTAGCAAGGGAGTTAGACTCTGTGACCTTCAGAGGTGCCTTCCAATCCCTACCATTCTATTCCTCAAGCCCTGCCAAAAGGTCAAACCTCCCTAGAGCTGTTTCTATGAGTTACAAAAGCCCACAGTGTCCCTTGTAGCTGATAATGCATTGGGTGGCCTCATCGTTATGAGCAACCTGCTTTCTGGAGAGTCCCAAACGAGAGTTCTGTACAGAACACTCTGAAGATACCACATGAACATGCTTCACATTAACAGACACCACTTCCCCCAAACATCCCAAGCCAAGAACAGCAGCTCTGCTACCTCCTCACAGGAGAGGAAGCTCAGTGTGAAATACCAGGGCCCCACAGGGGTAAGAGTATACCAGACTCAAAGCACAACAGAAGTTCAGACTGCAGTTACCTTGAGTGTATCCACCTCCTCCCCATGGACAGCTGCCAGCATGAAGATCTCCTGGAAGCATGGCCAGCCTGTCTTATGTTTTCGATCTCTGGCTCCATAGTGCTTTGGCCCTTGTGCTTCTTCTGCGACCAGCCTGGACTCAGAAGCCCTTTCATCGCTGCTGTTGTCCAAGCTAGAGCCTTCTTGAGCTTGATCTGCTTCCTGCAGACAGTGAGACTCAGGGGCCCTGTTCTCAGGTGGAGAAGCCTGAGTAATCTGATGAGGAGACATTGCTGCAGAACTGGAATCCTGTTTAAAAGCAGATCTCACTTCCAGTTTCTTTCCATTCACAACTCCCTCTGTTAGCTCAGTTACTAGCTGCAGCAGAAGAAATTTATTTTTTAGCAGATCCACCTAAAATAAGAGAAAGAGACAGAGAGAGGTGTAAGAAATTTGTTACAAATGAGGTTGGCAGCTGGGTCCTGGACCCAAAGGAGCCAGAAGAAACCATCCAAGGCAGGCAGCTGCTGGAGGACAATGCTTCTGCAACAGAACTATACTGTTTCCCAAGCAGAGGCCAAGCCAGAGTGTGTCAGCAGCTCCAGCAGAGTTTGTCCAAATACTGTCAACTTGATAGTAACACCTTCTCTGGCAGCCCTGCTGAGATTCTTGCCAGCCAGCCCCACTGTGGTGCCAGCTCCTCTTCCCAGGCTGATTTAACCCCCTGTTTGCAGCATATAGCTTCAGAGATGATTGTGCACGCACCACACATACACACTTAAAACACTTTGGAGCAGAGGGGCAATCTGGTGTCCTTTAACGCACCCAGACTCAGGGGCCTAAAACCACATCACTGCTGGTGGCAGTGACAGTTTGAAGACCGCAATTTACTCTAGAAGGCAGGAAGAACAAGCTCCTCATTCACCTTGTTCAGAACCAGGACACTGGGGATCTGAGGAAACTGAGAAAGGCACTTCAGCACCTCCCTGCTCAGAGAGTTTCGTGTCCAATGATCCGACACATCCACCAAAACCAGAACTGCCAGAAAAGAATAAGGGAAATATAATGAACCTGCATGTTCCAAAACATTCATTTTCAGTTTCTCTACAGTTTATGGTCCCTTTCCTCCTACTGCTACTTCTCTCTCTTCTACAGGAGAGCACACAGATGGAACCAAAACAGAGCATTTTGATAGAGCAAGAAAACACAGCTTGTCACCCTAATGACATCACACATGCTAAAACTTAACATCCAAGACAAATTACTATCCCAGGCTGCCTTCCCTAGGCACCAAGCAATTTTTATGCCCTCCCTCAGCTTGGTATTTCAAATTTTTCATTGTCCTTCTCTCCTCATTGAGATACCAAAGCTACAGGGCTGTAAAATTCTGTGGCAGATAAAGAGTTTGGCTTGATCCAAGAGGAGTCATGTACCCACCTAAATCTGCATGTTTCATGCTGTCCCATGGGTCTGTCAGCATGGCTTTATCTAAATTATGTCTGAAAAACAAATGCAAATGAGTAAGCCAGACACTTTTTCACAAGCATCTTCCTTCCCCTCAAAGAAGGGCAAAACCAGGGTTTTCCATCATCCCAGATGATGCAAAGCTGCCTTATGGGCTAGGACACGCTTCATTACATGCACATACACAGAATCAAACACAACAGGGCTCGAGGGATGCCACAGGCTCCATGTGCTACTGAAATGGCAACAATATGAAACACAGAGACCAAAATAAGGCTAAAAATACATGTTCCTGTCACTCTTGTTTCACAAACTTCCCACACTGGAAATCGCTCTCTGATTTTATCAAACCTCAATGGACAGAGCCCTCCCTGCAATCTCCCCACAACAGAGGTGATACCTTTTGACTTTATAAGGATTAGTGAGGCCAGGTGTGTCCAAAATTATCTAGAAAGAGGAGAAACAGATCTTTTAAGTTTGCCTGCAGTTAGTGGTCAAGATAAAACTCACTTTTGTACTTTTGGGGATACAAATGAAAAAAACCCTCACTTTTTGGCTAACACTCCCCATTGCCCCAAGCAGAAGGAGGTCTGAAAGCTTACCAGTTGTGTGTCCTCATATGTGACAACACCCCGGGCTTTGCATCGGGTTGTGTGCACTTTCTTAGACACAGGGAAAACCTGTAAGAAATCAAACCCATTACACAACCAGAACACATCAGAAAAGCAACTTGGCTGCCTGAATTTGTTGCTCCACCTCAGCTTTTACCTTTCTGCCCAAGAGCTGATTAGAGAGTGTGGACTTTCCAGCGTTGGGTGCCCCAATGATGGCAATTCTTAAAACCTTGGGGTTCTGGGGCTGGTCAGGCTGATTCTGTAACAGGCGGTTTTGTTCCTCTACAAAGAGAAAGAAGCTTCAACACTTCCAAAACCCTACAGGGACAAGACCATCAGTCCCAGCGCTGGGACCCAGGTGGCAGCTGTTACCACTCACCGTTGCTGGTGGCAACGGGCGGTGGGTGCCGGCCCAGCGTGTCGCTCGGCTTTTCAGCTGGGATACCCAGGATGCTGCTCAGCGCGGAGCTGCTCCCACTCCAGCGGGTGAGGAGTGCAGAGGCCTGCAAGACACCGCTCTCCGGGAGACGGGCTGGAAGGACAGCAACTATTATGTATACTGAAAACACCCCTAGGCCGTGTCGTCCCCTTCCTCCTCATCCCACTACACCCACGCAGCGATCCCCGCTCCCGCAAGGCCTCTGGGTCAGCGCCGCAGCACCGACCTCGGCCCGCCTCAGCCTCACGCCCGCCCTCCGCTGCGGCCCCGCTTTAGGAACGCGCCCACCGCGTCACAGCCCCGACCACCCCCGAAGCATGGCTTCTGCCTCGGCCGCTTCACCTGGGCCCAGCAGGAGCGGCCCAGCCGCGGCGACTCTGACGACCCACCGCACGGCCCGGGCCGCCGCTATAGCGACGGGCGCCGCCATGTTGCCCTGCCGCGGGGCAGACTGGGAGCAGGAGCAGCGCCCACCCTCGTTAGCACGAAGCAGGGCCGCATAGAGAGGAGAGGGAGGGAACAGAGCAGCGCTCTCCGCCGCAGGGGACTGTGGGGAGGAGGAGGGCAGGAGGAAGTGGGCGGGGAATAGACTGGGCTACGGGCAGGGGCACGGGAAGGGGAGCGCCCCCTGCCGGCTTTGCAGCGCAGGGCCACTACTCTCAAACACACCAGTGCCAGGAGTGTCCCCGCCACGCAGACCGGAGGGACCAGTGCCTTCACCACGCAGACCAGTGCGACCAGTACCCCCTAGCAATCTCGCCACACAGTCCGGAGCTCCCAGTGCCCCCACCACACAGACCAGCGTTACCAGTGCTCTCTGTGCTCCTAGTGTTCCCACCGCAGACCAGTGGTCCCAGGGCTCCCGATGACCTCACCACAGACTAGTGCCCCCAGTGTCCCAGTCACCGTGAGCCCCAGTGCCCTCTGCAACACACCCCGGTGCACCCAGTGTGTTCCAGCGCTCTCTGCAACACTCTCTAGTCCATCCCAACGCACTGCAGGATGCCCAATGCCCCCACAGCACATCCACGTATCCACCTACTTTCTCTGTGCTCCCCAGTGAGCCCTAGTGCTCCCAGTTCTTTCCAGTGCAACCCTGTACATTCCGGTGCTCCGTCTGCAGTACAGTCCAGTTCTCCTCAATGCCCCTTGCAGTACACTCCAATGCTCCCTAAATCTCCCCAGTTCACCCCACAACATACCCTGGTGCCTCCCAGTTCTCCCCAGTGCCCCCTGCATACACTCCAAGCACTCCAGCACCGCTTGCACCCCCTACCCTGCCTGCACCCTGATGCTCTTCTACACTCCAATGTTCTCTGTCCCACCCTGCACCTGAGTACACCCCTGAGCCCCCCAAGAATACCCAGTGACCCAGCCCCACCATGGGCCAGAGCCCTCTTGAGACACAGTGAGGAAGGAGAGATGGAGCCACAGTGCCTTTACTTCCTTTATTGACCTGTGCCCGACACCCGGGCTCCACTACTATGTCCACGCTGTGCCTTGCCGTGCCTTGCCATGCCGTGCCACGCTGTGCCATGCCATGCTGCGTGCCCAGCCGTCAGCAGAACCGTTACCATTACTAAACTCAGTAATGGTAACGGTTTCCCCGCCGGCCGTGGGTCTCTGGCTGTACCTGCTTTTCCCCCATCTCGGGGTGCCCCATAACCCCCCAGCCTCCCCATCCCATACACCCCCGAGTCCTGAATGCCCCCAACCCCTCCATGCCCAGGCTGTGGTCCCACGTCGCAGCGGCGGCTCTGGGCTGGGGTGCCTCCCGGGGAGTACATCATCTATACTGTAGTGTCTCATAGCCAACTTACAGTATATGATGATATCCTGCCCGGGGCAGCGGACGGGGGGTGACTGGAGAGCAGCACCTGCATGAGGGGAGAGCACAGTTAGGGAGCACAGCACCAGAGCCGTCCTCTCCCCACTCCACCATCCCACTTATCCCACCCCAGCCCCTCCGATCCCTCCACCTTGGAGCAGGATGAAGGTTTCTGAAGACCTCCCCACACCAGCGCCCTTCTGATCCACTCTTAATCCCCCAATCCCAGGGCACTGGAGCAGGACAGAGGCTCTTGATAGATTTCCCATCCAATATTCCCCTTACTCTGATCTTGCCCCTCATGTCCCACCACCACAGAGTAGGATAGCAGCTCCCAATAGCCCCCTGACCTCAGTACCCTGTACCCCATCTTTGTCCCCTCAGTTCCACTGCCCCAGAGTGGGATGAAGGCTTCTAATAACCTCCCCACTTCAGCACCCCTCTAACCTCTCTTTATCTCCCCGCAGTCCCACTACCTTAGATCAGGACAGAAGCTCCCAACAGTCCTTTGAACCCAGCATTCCCCTTACCCCATATTTGTTGCCCACAATGCCCATAGCAGGCCAGCAGCTCCCCAGGAGGTGGCACCTACCTGTGGGGGTGGCACTAGGGCTTTGCAGGGTGCTGGCTCTACACCCGCCTTATAAAACCCGCTCTGCCTCATCTGCATATCTCACATCTGCACTGCACAGCTGGGCCAGGCCCCTTAACCCTTTCTCTCCCAGGCAGGGCACAGCCCCAAGCAGCTCCCCCTGCTCTGACCTAGCCCAAAGGAGACTTGGGCACAGGAGGTTTGCAGGGGGCCACTTCCCACAAGCTCCCCCCATCCTCTTGCTTTGACCCCTGTGGTCACCAGGGTGGTTCCTCCTCTTAGGTGATGGGACCCCAAACTGGAAGCTACCCACTGCAAACTATTTTTCAGTTGCTGGACAAGAGCTTTGGACATGGCAGGACAGCAGACACATGGGAATGAGACCTGGGGTGGTGGGAACACGAGAGTGAAGAAGTTCACCCTGCGCAGGCACGCCTAGATGAGGTACATGCGTACAGTCCCCTGGCCATATATGGTCTGTGAGGGACATGTCCCCTCAAAGTGTGTCCTCTAGCAGTGTGTTCCCCACAAGAGATGTGCCACTCAGCCTACGGGGACCAAGTGTTCCCTGCCTGCATTTGCCCCTTCCACGGGGATGTGACCCCTGGAGGGATGAATCCTCCAGCTGAATATCCCCTAAGGACAGGCCTCAGTGGTAATGTGTGTCCCCAAGAGGGCCATGTCACCTCCATGACCCCAGGGTCATACTTGTGCCCTGGCCACCGTGTCCCCACATGGCTGCAGGCCTTGGCTGTGTCACCTGCCTCTGCATAACCCTGGTCATATGTGTCCCCCAGCCCTGTCTGTCCCCACAGGGCCACATCTTGCAGTGATCCCTGCCATCGTGTCCTGTTGTTTGTGTCAGGACAAGGCAATGTTCCTGGAAGCTGCCTGCACAGAGGTGATAATCCCCTGCCAGGACCATCTGTATGGGGACCTTGATAAGCAGCAGTGTCCAGCTGTTGGGGATCCTGCCCTGCCATGTGAGGCATCCCAAGACTTGCTGTCACCTCTGGGGAAGAGGAACAGGGGCAGCATCATCCACAATCCCCTCAGTCTGGCCAGATCATGGCAAGAGGTGGCACAGGGTCAAGCCCTGGCACCAGCCTGTGCCCAGTCATAAGGATGGCAGGACTTGGGGGCTGCAAGGGACCATCCCCTCCTGTCTTTGGCCCCTTCTGTGACCCAGAGTTGTGTGGCGAGAGCCTGTAGTGGTCTCCAAATTGTGACACAGGCAACACTGCACCTACAGCAGGGAAACAAGTGTTCAAAAGTCACCCTGCCAGCCCCAGGTGGACCCATCCCAGCCTTGCTGCCTGCTGGGCACCCACAGCACCCAAGGGCGTGGTGGCCTTGCACCCCTCGTGGAAGAGGTGGGGGACACCTGAGTGTCCCCTAGCTCGGCACCACAGTGCTGTCACGGGGAGCACAGGAGGTGCCACAGGGGACCCCTGTGTGCTGCAGCCCTCTGGCCAGCCGTGCTGCTCCAGGGCAGTGTCTGGCCACAGATAAGGAGCTTCTGGGGGCTGCCAAGCTGTCCCCACCCAGTTAATCTCAGGGCCTGCTGTAGGGCACATGGCAAAGGGACCTTTGTCCTGCCCATGCCCAGGGGGGATATGAAGGGTCTTGCAAGCACAAGGGAATCAGTTTTGCCCTGGGGAGGGCAGAGCAGTGAAGCTCCCCACTTGAGCCCCATTGAAGGCTGACCATAAGAAGAACAGGCCACCCTGTGTACCCTCCAGTGGCAGCGAAAGGGCACAACCAGCAGCAGAGCAGGGGTAGATGACAGTGGCATGACCTTCTGCCACCAGCTCAGCTGCTGGTACAGAGCCTTTGGCCCACATCAGTCCTACTCCAAAGCCTGAGCTGTCAGTGGTTTGGGTGTCCCCACAATCAACAGCTCCCTGGGTTAACAAAGGTGATGCAGCTGGATCTCACCTGCCACCCTTGGTGGCTTCTGGCTCCCTACTCACCTGTACTGGGAGCAGGACAAGGTAGGACAAGGCTCTCCCTGCATCTAGGGCCAGCCAGGAGCAGCCCCAGAGATGGGGCAAGGAACTCACAGGGACCATGGGGAGGTCACAAGCTCCCGGGAACTTTTCAGGAGCAGTGTCAACCAGGACCTCACTGCCATGCACCCCTTGTTGCCCCATCCCATGGGGAACACCTGCCCACAGCAGGGCCAGCAGCCTCCAGGCAGCTCATGCCCTGGCTGGTCAAGCACCAGCTCTGGCACTTGCTGCAGCAGAGGAGGTGGATGCAGGAGGCACAAGACAAGAGGCCAGGTGGGAGGTGACAATGCTTTATTATCATACAGCAGTGGGGACCAGCAGCAGGGCAGGGGCACACAGGCATGCACATGCAGATAGGACGCCTTGCCCGGCACGCCCACCAGCAAGTGCCAGATCTGTGCCAGCGGCCCTGCCGCCTGAGCACAAGCTGGGGGCTGATAATGCTGATCCTCCGCACCCTGGCTGCAGGGAGGGGGAGCATGGGGTGCCAGCAGCTCCATAGCACCCATTCGTCCCACAGCAGGTCACTCCTGGCAAAGGGACTGGCCAGTATTGGGGGCACTACCAGGAAGGGGACCTGGATCTCTGCTTCCCTGCAATGGCAGGGGTGGCACCAAACTGTGGGTGAAGGAGTCATTGGAAGAACCCTCACCAACTCACAGTGCCTGAACAGGTCACCACCCCTCAGCAGCCCCAGGCTGACTTCATATGTGGGTGTGGGTGCTGCAGCCACAGGAGTGGGGAAGGGGCACATGCCAGTGCAGGGACCTGGTAGCACATGTAGGGAGTACAGGATACACTCAGGGGACAACCTCTTTCACATTGTCACTAAGGGCAGCAAAACCACTGGCCATAAGGGGGACAGTGAGGTAGGGGCTTCTGCACTCCCCGTTGGGGTATTCCCTGGTCAGCACTGAGGGCCATGGCACCAGCCCCAAGAGTAATGGTCCCCAGAGCAGCTATACAGGCCATGGGGGTGGAGGAGCCTGTCCCCACCACAGCACCCTACCTGGTCCTTCTGACCCATGGCTTGGGTAGCTCTGGGGGCCAAGAGGCACCAGGGCACTCGGAGACAGCACCTTCAGTGGTTTTGCCTCCTTCTCAGAGGATGGAGTGACTTTGGCACAGTGCTACTTTGGCTTTCCTGGTGGTGGGACCTCACCAGGCCTGGCTCAGACCTGGGCTGAGTTGGCTCCCTTCATTAATAGCCTCCCCTGAGCTATCCCTGACTCCAGACCCTGGCTGGAAACTTCCCCAGTGAATGAAGCGCAGGAGCGGGAAGCACCCACTGGCAGTGCCTGATTGTCACTCAAGGGAGGTGACTGCCACCTTTGGGAAGTCCAGTTTGGGCAGGACTGTGAGCAGTGCAGAGGCCCTGTGGGCAAGAAACTGGGATGAGGAAAGCCAGCCACAGAAACAGCTTGTGGACAAAGGCAGGACTTGGGCAGTGCCCAGGAGGGTGGCTGCAGGAGGGCAGGGAGCCCAAGGAAGGTGGGTCCTGGCTGTTCTCTTCCTACAGCTCCACATTCCATGCTCCCCATCCTGCTGAGCCTCCGCTCTGAGCTCTGGGCACCCACCCGAGGACAGAGAACAGCATGGCACCAGGATTGCAACACCAGGCAGCTGCCAGTCTTAATTGGGGATCAAATGCAAACCCTGACCCAATATACACTCAATTACAAAATAAATCCCCTCCCACCCTTTGCAATAAAAAAAAAGAGCAGCTGACTGGACATGCACCTTTCTGGCCCTACAAAATAAGGCACCAGAGCTTAAAAAAATGAAACTTCGATTGTCTTTGATATAAAAGGAATTCCCACGTGTTGAAGGCAGTTGATGTCTGAGTGCATAACAGGGAGTGATCTTCACTAGCTTTGGGTTGGCCAACCTCATGCCTGGGCCCCGGTGGCTTTCTGGATCAGGGGGATCTGTAGGAGGGGAGGAGAGAAGCTGTTACAAGGAGGCAGGGAGCTGCCTGTGCTCTGCAGTTGGGCAGGGCTGGGGAAGGAGAGGTTCCCTAGGAGGCTGAAAGGTTTCATCAAGCCCTGTGCCCTAAGAGCTACAGGAATTGTCACCTGCTTGTGCCTAGCTCACCTTTGTGAGATCCACACCAGTGATGGCACGCACGGAGGCAGGGATCTCTGCCAGCAGACGGTTCACCTCAGCTGTTGTATTGCTGCTCTCTCCACTGAGAATAACGATCTCATCCACTTTGGAGAGGGGAGCAGCCACTTTGGCAGCAATCTGGGGAAGCAAGGAAGGAACGTGGGATGAGCAGTGAGAAGGAATTGCTCACCAAGCTGCTGGGCAAGGTCCCTCTCACACCACATGGGGGCTTGCTGTAACGCCAGGAGACCTGGCCCAGCCTGGGAACACCTCACCACTTGTCCAGAGCAGAGGAAACTGCTTCTCACCTCAGGCAGCGCATCCAACACTAGAGCCAGCTTGGCAGCTTCTCCATACTGCTGGAGAGCTTCAGCTTTCAGCTTCATCCCCTCAGCCTCTGCCATCCCAATGGCCTCAATCACAAACGCCTCTGCTTCTCCGATCTTGCGGATCTTTTCTGCCTCTGCCTGAGCAAGGAGGACTTGCTTCACCCTGGAATGGGAAACCCAGCCCTGCAGCAACAGAGGTTCCTGCAGTGCACTCAGCTCTGCTTCCCTTCCTCTGTCAGCCCTGTGCCTACCCTGCAGAGAGCCCACGAGCTGGGTCTTAGCACAGCCCCTGCTGCACTCTGCTCCCACCTCGTCCAGCCCAGCATGCAGCAGGGCTCAGGGCTCACTCACTTCTCGCCCTCAGCGATCTGCTGCATGCGGTAGGCTTCGGCCTCAGCCGGCCGCTTCACAGTGGCTATCAGCTCCTTCTCCATCCGCAGGATCTCTTTCTCCTCCACATCGATCTGTTTCCTGCGCTGCACCACCTCGATTTCAATTTCCTCCTGGCGGATCTTCTGCTGCTCACGGGCGCTCTGCAGCTCATAGGCCAGCTGGGCCTCGGCAGTCTGCACACAGAAGAGACAAGAAGAAGGGTCTTGGCTAGGATGTCCTGTGTGCAGACATACGGACCCTTGGCAAGCCCTGAAACCAGCCACAGCTCCTACTTCCAAACCTCTACCCAGGGGGGACATCACAGTCATCCAAGCTGTACTTTTTGTCCTTCCCTGTGTGCACAGCACTTGAATCCAACCAGCTTTGAGTTCCACACCCTTTCCTCTCCTCCTAATCCCAAATAACTGTTGCAAATGGGAGGAATCTGCTGCAGGGTGCTCATGCTGTGACACAGGAACCTGGGTTCTCCACTTCCAGCTTTATTAACATGCAGGAGGAGGAAGCTGGCAGGTCCCTGAACTACCAACAGCATCATGAACCAGCCAGGGAACAGGGCTGGGCTCTCTCACCTTAATGTTGACCTCTTCAGTGAAGGCAGCTTTCTGCAATTCAAAAGCCCGTCTGGACTCTGCTATTTTGGTATCTGCCATGAACTTGACATCCAACATTTCTTTCTTGCACTCTGCCTCCTGCAGAGAACAAACAGAGAGCAGAGCTGCAGGGTGTGCAGCTGGAGCATAATAGAGAAGCCCAGCACGTCTCCAGACTCACCCGAATGCCAGCATCTCGCTCGGCTTCTGCCACACCGATATCTGCATCCCTTCGGACAGCTGCAGTCTGAGTCTTCCCCAAGGAGCTCAGGTAATCCACTTTGTCATAGACATCCTGGAGAGAGGAAGAGAGGTCACAACCACTTCAAACCCATGACTCCATCTTACTCCCTTCCCGCTGAAGCTCAGAGCAACCACTTGTGCAGCTTGGTCGGGGTCAGGAGGAGCCATGCCAGCCTGCTGCCAAACAGAACCAGCAGAGGCAGGGAGAGGTGGGCCCTGTCGACATCTTCCTGTCAGCTCCCTGGAGCTGGGCTAGCAGTGAGCTCTCCACAGCCCTGTGTGCAAAGGCAGCTCCGCGCCAGCTGCCTGGAGACAGGACATGCTGTGGCGGCTGTCATGGCAACTCCAGGGGGGTTGGGGCAGGCTGTCAGCCACAGCAGCCCAGCAGCTGTACTGGAGGAGCCAGGGCCAGGCAGGCTCTGCTGTGATGCTCCTACCGAGCTGCCGGGCACCCCACAGCACAGTGCCCTACACCTGGGTGTACCTTGATGGTGAAGCTCAGGATCTCGATACCCATGCGACCCACATCAGGAGCTGCCACCTCCCGTACCAGTTTGGCAAACTGGTCCCTGTCCTGGTAGATCTGCTCCACTGTCAGGGTACCTGCAGAGGAGAGGAAGGCAAAGTACTTTATTTGGGACAGATAACACACAATGGTGTGGGTCTAAGCTCTACAACATCCTTATTGTCCTTGATCTCTTCGGGTCTGGGCACGAGGGCACAATCCTCTGCCCAGACCCTGCAGTTGCAGATCAACATCTCAGTCCCACAAGTGCAACCACCACACCTGTAACCCATGGGGACTCAGACATCTCTTACTGCAGGCCCTGAAAACTCACTTATCTCAAGACCCAGCAACACAGCAGAAGCTGCTGTATGGGAGGAACAATCTAAGATACCACCTCTGCAGTCAGCAGAGAAAGGAACTGTTGTGGCTGCCACAATGGCATCAACACTGCTGGGACCAGGTAGCAGAGAAGGGAGAAAGCTACTCAAGATGCCTCCAAGAGCATGAGCCCCTTCGCACCTAGGATGGAGCGCAGATGCCCCTCCAGTGTCTGAAGGACCACATTCTTCACATCCTGCACGTTCTTCCCCAAGAACTGCTCACAGGCCACAGCCAGGAGCTCCTTCTCGGTCATTATCTTCACCTGGAGACAGGAAACAAAGCCATAGGGACTGAAGGTGCCTGTCCAAAGAGGAACAGGCACCCAACAGCAGCAGCAGCAGCAGCAGAAGTAGCAGTACCACCACCAGGCTGCCAGGCCCCCATGCTACAGATGCTTCAAAGGACCATACTGAGCTGGCACCACATTGAGCCAGGCCAACAGACCAGCCACTGAGCCCCTGCTCACTACTGCTGGGGAGAGCCCTGCTGCAGGCACACACAGCTGGGCCAGCATCCAGGGCGGACATCTCTCCAAGCCCCCCCTGCAGCCATTGATCTCACTTACTGCAGCCACTGGGTGATGCGGAGACAGACCTTGGCCCTACATATCCCACCTGATGAAAACAACCGAAGAGCCCTGAACTGCCAGTTCAGCCACTCCACTGACATCAGACCTAGGAGGAGAGGGCTTTTAATTACTACCCCTGGCCGAAAAGCCATTTTGTTACCTGTCTCTTCCTCCTCCTTCACTACAAATATTTTTTCTTATATGGGAAAGGCAGAAAACAAGGAAGGGTCTGAAATGCCCAAGGAGCAGCTTGACAACAGGGGCTCCATTTACTGGATCAGATGAGATGAGGCGGCCATGCCACAATGGTTTGTCCTGCTTGTGGCTGGGAGCTCCCAGCCACCCTTTGTGGTGACCCCAACGTACTGCAGTCAGGACCCAGCTGTCCTGCTCCACATAGTCAGTCTGGTAAACAATCCCTGCAAGTGGGACACAGGTGCCCCCATGCCACTTTTACCTCCCATAGCCAGGGCCACATGTTAAAGCATCCCCATATCCAGAGAAGACAGGGCCTTAAGATGGTCCTGCAGGTCATGGGGCTGTTTTTTAAAAGCAAAATGGGTTAAAAATCCATAATGAGGTACATTAGACAGTGGAGATGTGTGCTCATGGAGGTCTCTCAAGGACTCATATATGAGGAGCTACAACCCACCAAAATGACAGCTCCTGGTGACCAGGTCCAGTGTGAGAGCTCCAGCAAAGCCTGGACACATGGACCTCTGTCTGGCAGCACCAGAGAAGGCAGTAGGATCACACCAGCCACACACTTCTGCTGGGACCTCTGGGAGTTGAGCAGGTCCCACAGCACCCTCTCATGGAGATAGCTGGGCCGGGCAGTGACTCCTGTGCCAAGAAGTGCTGGTGGTACCCTGTACCCTGCCCCAAGCACCCTGGCTGGACCTGGCTGTCATGCCAGCATGATCGCAGCTCAGAGACTTTCAAAGCTTCAGGTGCTGTACAGGGCCCTCCAAGGGTCCTAATTCACACTCTTGATGGGCTCTGAACCTACAGACTTTATCTTGACACTGCAAGATTACTTTTTAGGGTCAAAGTGATGGCAAAAGCAACAGAGCTGTTCCTTGAGAAAGCTTGGTCTGATAGCCTGAGTCCAAAATAATCCCACAGCCTAATCTCAGCACTGCCAGAGAGAAGGACAATTGGGATCAGCCACTACCTTCTAAGGGGATTGAGCTGCTACAACCCCACCTCTGGTAATGTGGAAAAACACCAACCTGGGCTGAAACAAGCTCCTACCTTTGCTTCTCAGGCTCAATCCCCTCATCAAAATGTCAAACTGAACCTCGGGCAAGCATGGCAATCCTCTTCTACTTTCTCTGGGCTCCTTACAGGGCCAGGCCACTGTGGTTTCTTGCCTCTGTACCCTGGGCCAGCAGTGTGCACTTTCTACACAAGAGGGAGTTGGGAGAGCTGCTTCTGGAGCTTCACCCGCGAGTGTGGGCCCTGCACAAGGCTCATCTGACAGCAAACGAGAGGCTTTTGCAAATACTAAAACAAATTAGACTCAGCAGCACTGTTTGTGGTGTGCATCTGCCAGCAATCCCACTTCCTTAAACAACTCCTACCCTTTGGGAGCCACAAAGAGGACAGAGCATGGAGTGGGATGTTCATTAAGAGTCCCTGGCATACTTAACAGGAGCAAGGAAGGATTCAGCCTCTGTGACTAAAGGCAGTCAGCAGCCTGGCTGTTGTAGTAAGCCCCAGGCAGCCCGAAGGAGCCTGGCTGTCTCCTGACTGTGGGTGTCAACCTGCAAAGCCCAGGCTGCACAAAACGAACTGTGGCAATTTGCACTCAGCTGCTTCCCAGGGTTTCAGACAGGGCACTGCCATGCTTGGTGCTTCTTCAAATGTCACCAGCATCAGAAAGAGCGTTTAGCTGGCAGGAAATCAGAGAGTCAACACAAAACCATCCCATGTGGGGCATCAATAGTGCTGCATCCAGCTCCAGCCAGCTGCAATGCACGTGAGGAGTGAGCGAGGACAATTCAATTAGCTTGAGGCTCAGGAAAGTTGTAGGGAAGGATACGAAGCCCAGCATGGCCCAAGACAGCAGCACCCTAAGCACCCAGCCAGCACAGGAAGGAGGCTACTGGGGATTACTCATTACAGTTGTCTTCAAAAATAAATACCTTATCTTATGCACCTCAAACACTTCTGGTTTACAGCAAACATTTTAAAAGGTGTTTCTTTAGTTATACTTTGTTTGCTTTTTTCCTTTTTTTTTTTTTTTCCACAAGCCCTTAGAAGTAAAATGTTTTTCTTGTAAATTCTGCAGGTAACCTCAGCCACTCACATCACTAATTGCCTCAAGCTTGCTTTCTGCATGGAAATTCCTCACTTTACACAACCCTAAATCTTCTGAATTAATGGACAGTGAAAAAAAAAAAAAACATGAACAGTGAGAAGAGAGAATAACATGAATGGGATGAACTGGGAAGTTAATTTTTAAATCAAGGCACCTTGGTGATCCAGGCTTTTGCCACCACACACCACCCAGCCCATTTTGCAGGCAAGGGTGGTGGTGGTTAAAAAGGGAACATTGGCTTCACAAAAATACCTTTTCTAAAGGCTAAGTTTATGGATTTATGAAATGCATGGGTAGGGAGACATGGGCGTGTGCATTCTGCCAACCACACAAAGACCACTGTGGTTATGTGACACATAAGCAGCTAAATGGATGCAAGAGCTGAAAAACTGAAAACGAGGGTGCTGGTTCCTACCACGAGAGCCAGGATGAGCCTAAGAAGCTGTCTCCTGTGCTGGTGTTCTTGCCCATAGCCCCACTTCCCAACAGCAGCAGGGCAACGGATTGTCTGCTGGTGAGGCACCGCTGTGCCCAGCCCTTCCACCATGCGCAACAGCCCAGAAACCGCTTCTGGCTGAGCTCTTGTCCTCACTTACACACAGACCTAGCACGTAGCTCCTCTGCAAAGTCCGTTCAGAGCAAGCCAATGAATCCGGGAGGAATCTGCTGCTCTGGAATGCACTGGATGAAATCTGTCAAGCACTTGGTCTTAAACGGGCTGCAGCAGCTATGGTGCTCTCCCCTGGGGGAGCCTTTTGATGAGCTTGAGATTTTGTTCGCATCACTGCGTCACTCGGCAGCTCCCCTCAGCTCCACCACTCTCTCCAGGGAGCATGGCAGTCACCTCTCCTGCAACAACAGACCTGGACATGCCTTGGACACGTGGTGATCACAGCCTTGAGTGCACTGAGAACCACTGTCTTGGTTTTATACACCCAGAATGTGCTGTCAGGAGTAATTTTCAATCAAAGCATTCAGCTGCCTATTCGAGGAACCAAATTCTGTCGAAAGCTAACAGCATTTTCTTCCCAGCATCCTTCCCAAGGCCAGACTTGGTCACAAGGACAAACTGTATCAGGGCAGCAGACCTCAGAGCCTAAGAAATGCAGGTGTTGAAGTCACAATCAGCGAGAGACATTTTTTATGTATGAAGAAGGCTTTGAATGAATTGAAATTCGATTAAAGACAGGAATTTTACACACAAATATCAGTGCCTGGAGGGACTAAGTTCCTTCTTTAAACTTTAACTCACCATGAAGAATTATGAGGTCCACATGCTAATAATAACGATCCACAGCAACATCATGCTTGATACCATCTCAGGAGTGAATGGCTCAGTCCCACAGGGTCCCACACAGCTCACAATACATCAGTGTTTCACTGACTGAGCAAGTCACCCACACACACCTCATTTGCCACATGGACAAATGAGACACCAGGAAAAGAGGAATGATTTTTGGAGAGGAGAGGTCACAACCCCCTTCATGACACAGGACATGCTGTAGTGTGAACCAAGGAGGACAGTGTGGGTCTGTTACAAGAATTTATCTTAAAGCAGTTGGCTTCTGTTCCTGGACAACAGCAACCTTTTAAGGGGGAACACCAGATGTAAGTTAGAGACATGCATTCCTGAAATGATGTTTTGGAGTTACTGTACCTGTGCCACACCTGTGACAGTTAAAGCTACCCCCTCCGCCGTCTCTACGTCCTCACACCTGGGCTGTAACGTCATTATCTCTAGGGAAATCCTGCCAAAAAACGTAAAATATTTGCACGTTTCCAGGTAAGACAAACTCAGCTCTTCCCTTTGCACCTCCTGCCCCGGGCTGCCTGTGGCACTCATCACAGGTAATGTAAGACAGGCACAGAACGCAGCTGAGGGACTTCATCTGTGACTGACAAGTCACTTTGGCCAAGAAACAGATTTTTAGATAACACTTAAAGGCAATTTATCAGCAGAGAAAGCCTGGGAGCCAGACTGGAAATGATATCATGACCCTTTCCCTTCTGTTGGGCTAGTGAGGAGGCCAGAAGCTGGCACCTTTGGGACCCCAAAGGGCCCTCTGTCAGAAGCTGGCTGTGCTGCACAGCCCAAGGCTGTGGCAGAGAACGCTCTTGCTGGCTGCTGTCACTGATTTAAAAGCACAGCATGGACCTGGGATGCTTCTACCTGCGCTGTGCTGCCACCCCCACAACTTGGCAAAACCTGGTACTGATGCTGCAAGAAGTAGCCCTGACAATGCCCCTCATTAACACAGACCTACCTCCTGATCTGGTTCACCTCTCCCTCTAGTTTTGCTTTGGGTCTTTTTCTTTGGGTCCCATGACTCAAAGGCTGCTAGAAGTGAGTCTCCAGCTCCTAAAGGCCATGCCTGCATAGTATCACGCATCCAGGAACAGATCCTGCAGCTTCAGAGTTGTCTTTGTTGTACAAGGTGAGCTGAAGGTACTGTGGCAGTCTGAAGGTCATGATTTAGTAAAACAAGAGATATGCCTGGCTGTGGTGGGTTCTGCCTCAGGATGTAAAGCCTGGCTCTTGTGTCAGCTCCAACAAGCCGGGAAGGCGTTGGGAGTCAGGGCAGGTTGCCACAGGGCAGGAAAGTTTGTGGCAGTGAACATTAGGTCAAACATCTGAACCACAAAGGGGCTGTGGCATGCACGCTGAGTAGCTCCAGGACTGGCTGGAAGGGTCAAAACATATCTCTGCAAGTTCATGCCTGCCTTGGCCACTGTCCTAATTAAACTGGCATGCAAACTGGGAGCTGATAGAACTGATCCCACTGTCCAGGACGTGCACAGGCATTTTCTGCCATATGTGTTCAAAGCTTTAATCAGCTCATGCAGGACTTTAGTCTTCTGGAGACCTAATCTATACTTGGAATTAATTTCAATACTGTGCTGCTCCTTAGCTGGCAAGTCACAGGGATGGTTGGTAATTACTAATACATCAGTTCATAACTGCTCACAGTGCAAACACTAGGTCCTGCACACTGCAACTCATCCAAGGTCTCCATGCTGTGCTTTTGAATGTGACAATATCCAAAACAGGCACTGTCTCCCTAAGGAGGAAGAAGGGCTGAGTGGAAACCCAGATCCAAAACTGCAGAACCAAGTGCAGTTTCAATTCCCCACAGCTGTACAGGTTTCCCTTTGAAGTGACACAAAACCCGGCTTCCCATCCACCCCAAATCCCATACAGAACCCCTGCTTGGGGCTCCACACAAAAGCAGCCCTCCCTTCAGCTGGGAAACAGTGCTGTTGAGGAAAAGGTTACAGTTGGAGCAAATTTATCAGAGGAGCCAGTATTGCAATGCTGCATTCGGAATCTGCCAAGCACACACCTGTCGGCATAACCTACAAACTGTGGAGTGCACCCCAGGGCAAGCACCGGAGAAGGGGAAGGAGAGGAGGGGATTGAAATTTCAATTGTCCCATTAAAAAACCATTAGTTTTAATGTTCTGCTGCTGCTGCTGCTGCTGCTGCTCAAAACAGAGGGATGAACAGTCAGACACGGTGTTAGGAAGCTGGTGGATTATTACCTGTGCAACCCCTGTTACGTACAGTGGGACCCCCTCCGACGTCTCAATATTCTCACAGCGACAGAGGATGGTCATAACCTCCAAAGACAGTCTGAGTAGTGAGGAATAAGGGTAGGACAGCAAATACACAAAGCAGTTACCAGAGAGTAAGACACTCATTGCAAAGGACAGACAAGACTTTCAGGTTTCAGCTTTTCCCTGTTCCGTTTGCCTTTTTCCCACTGCCCATAACGCAGGGCCTGAGCAGCTCCCCTGGTCACAGTGGAGAGTTCACAGCATCCATCTGCTCCTGTTAGTGAAGATAAAGAGGCTGGAGGCCTCTAAGTCCCCACAGATGAAACTGAACCATGTATCCCACCTGGACTGCCATCCTGGAGTCAGCTGGAATACCCTGTTGGAGTAATCTTCAGATGTAAAATTTTCCTTTTTTGTAATAAATGACATGCTTCTTTGAGAACATTTAAGAGGGAACAGAAAAATTAAAATGCCAGGGACCTGGCTCCCTACTCCTGGCTAAAGCATTGATGAGAGAAGGTGCTTCCAAGTGTCCTAAGAAGCTGAATAACACCATTTGGTTCCCTCAGAGACATGTGAGACTGCACTGCCTCTCTCACCACTTTTAATTCTGACCCTCAAACAGGGACAGGATTTTTTATTCCCTTATTTTTTCGCAGTTCTCAAGGTTGCAGCAGGATAAGAGCCCAGCAGCCTGCCAGCTCTAACTGTTCCTTTTGTTCCCAGGTTAGTGCTACCTGGCGGGATGCCGCTGACAGCAACACAATCGCTCCTGTCTCTCCTGCTTTCAGCACTGGCAGTTCCAGAAAAGATGTCCTAATTTCAGAGGAGGAAATCTGCCTCACTCTTCATGTTAATGAAGCAGGCTCCATCTGTGGCACAGCTTATGGTATTTGGGAAAGACTCTGATCTCAAGAGGAAAATTAAGCCCCCTAGCTCATGGCATGAATCGGGGGTGTTGATTTTAAAGTAAAAGATTTGTTTGGGTGCTGGCATTCCTGTCAGGAGTCTCCTTTGCTAAACAATGCACAGACCTCTATCCTATGACAGCTCATTCCTGGCAAGCAGCTCTTAGCCCTGGATGAGTCCTTAACTTAATAACTCAGCCTCCTGACTACATTTGTTCTCTCCTCCACACGGCAGGTCAAGGTCCCGAGCCGTTCTCTGGGCTTCTCGCACAAGAGAAAGAGCAGAAACCACTGAACAGATCAGCAGTTCTCCCAGTGAGATGCTTCATAAAAATCTGGGCGTGAAGCTTGTCTGGATCAAAGGCAGTTCTTGAGTATGGGGCCCAAAAGCTTCCATCCCTTCCCTCCTCCTGCAAGCACTGCTGGAGAGTCTGGGCTAAAGCCGTGGGTGTTTGCTGAGCCCTCTTCATGCAGCCAGAGCTCCACAGAAGGCTTTCGTAGCAATATTGAGTGCCAGCCACCTGGGAGAGGACCCAAGAGCTGATGTCAGTAAGTTGCCAGCAGCAAGCAGGACCCCTTGGAAGCTGCCTGACACCCAGGTGAAGAACAGCTATGGCAGTGTGTCATCGGCAGAGTGAGGGCAGCAGCGTGCTCACTTAGTCTGCTGGTGGCAACATGTGAACAGGGAAAAGAGGTGCAAGATAAGGCAGTAAGGGTTAAGTACAACCTCTGCCCATCACCCAGTGCAAAAACCCAAAAGTCATGGCTTCATCCTTTTTCCCTATGTTTTTTTTTTTTTCACGCAGATGGAGGAAACCTGCATTAGTGAGCATGAGGGAGGTGTTAGGAGAGAGGAACATTCCCAGAGATCCTAAAGACAAAGAGCTACATTAGCAGGACAGCAGCATCATCACAGCATGTTAATTCAGAGACCAGCAGGGTAAGAAGCAACAAGCCAAATCCACTACTCAGGAAAGAGAGAGAAAGAAAATCCCACGGTTTTGACCAGGAACACAGTCTGCTCCCAAGGTGACAGCAGTCAGAGTATCTTTAGAAAGAAAGACCAGGGGAGCAGAAGGGGGCACTGCCCCACTGCATGCCACAAGTATGTTTGTTACTGGGCGAGGATTGGGACGTGCTAGGCAGAACTTGGCTCCTCTTGTGAACTCATGGACGAGTCAGTCCCATCCCGATGTCCAGAACCTCTGTGAGTGCCTCGTAGCTGTGCAGCACTGCAAAGGCAGTGGAAGAGGAAAGTAGGGCTCTTGCCTTCCTCAGCAGAGGAAGAAACACACTGACCAGCCAGGCTATAGTCCTCTCTCAGCTTGGTAGGGTTTGTGTAAATAAAAAACAACAAAAAAAGAAAATAAATCTTTGCTTTGGGTTTGAGGAAAGATGTGGACAGGGTGGCCACTTCTAAAGTCCTTCAGCTGAAATCAAGGGATTTCTCTTTCATTTGCCTTCTGCACTGTGACACCCGGCAGCCCCCACACAGCACACAATCCCCTGCCCTGCGACTGTATTCTGCACATCATTATTTCCTGCCAGACAAGCCTGAAATGATGGCATTACCTCCTGCAGGGCCCTGGACATCATCAGCCCCATCACTCAAAGCAGAAGATAGCCAGAAGCTGTGTGGTTTGAGTGACCCTATATTCCCCATGCTTCAAGGCACTACACAGGGCACACCCTGCTCCTTCTAGCTGCGTGCTGTGCTGCACACACACAGCCTTCCTTGCAGGGACCAGGAGCTGGGCCTGGGCCAATGTTCATCCATGGTTACATATGCAATGCCCAATCCCACATTCCTAAAGATACTGCTGACAGCCCCACTGGGATAGTTTTGCCTAACCCCTACTCCAGAACATCAGCAATGGAGAGTTTCCTTACCTTTGGGTGTCAGTAATGCACCACCAAGCCCAGGCCCAACCTCCATACACGTACTGCTTCACATCCGAGCCACAGCAGCCACCTGCAGCACAGCAGAAAGCACAGAGATGGGGTTGGGGATCACACATAGGATCTTGGAACCAAAGAATTGGTTTGGATAGAAGAGACCTTTATAATCTTCAAGTCCAACCATTAACCCAGCACTATCAGGTCACCACTAGACCACATCCCTCAGCACCACATCTACATGGGTTTTAAATTTCTTCAGGAATAGGGACTCCACCACTGCCCTGGACAGCCTGGGCCAGAGCTTGACACCCTCTTCACGGAAGACTTTTTTCTTAATGTCCAACCTAAACCTCCCCTGCTACAACTTGAGGCTGTTTCCTGTCATCCTGTCACCTATTACTTGAGAGAAGAGACCAACTCTCACCTCATTCCAACCTCCTTTCAGGGAGTTGTAGAGAGTGAGAAGATGCTGTCTGAACTTTCACTTCTATGATTCAAACACCTTCTACCTCTCCAGAGAGCACCCTGCCAGTGCCCACACTTTGGTTTCATGCCTGGCAAAGGAAGAGCTCTGTAGCTACCTGGCCTGGACCCTCAGGCATATCATGCCAGTAGTCCCTTCCTCCTGTTATCCAGAATCACATTTATTACAGCAGTACTCAAGGGCCTTAGCAAGGCAAGTGCTAGAGACAGTTTCAGCCCTGCAGGGTGCATCTGTACAGGCAAGAGAGAGGCAGGGCAGAGGAAAAGCAGGGAGAAGAGCGTGGCTATGATGCTGTGGGCACATTACACTAAGCAGGGGAAGGGGAGAACTGTGAAGGCAGCCACAGAAGAAGCTCTTTCTAAGAGACGGTGATTAGCAAGTTAGCTCTAATAGGTCAAAAACGTAGCACACATCCAGGCCAGAGTGTTGGCAGGGCCCTCTGGACCACAAGAGAGGCCTCTGTCCTCCCCATCCTCCACTTCCTGCCCATCCTCAAGAGTTTGGTCATCTTCTGCTATCAGCTGAAGAGATCACCTGCTTCACAGGCTCCCAGACAATGGTTGCTAAAACAGCAGATTGGGCCCATCCACAGTTCTTCACCCTCTGATTTCAGTAGAAGATAAACACAAATGGGAGATGGATTTAGATGCTTTCTCAGGTAGCCTGTGCTCCACAGCCTACAGGAACATTCTCCTGTCACCTCTGGAACAGCTTCTGGATAGTTTTTTCCTGTAGCTGGGAAGTGATTTCAGCCAGGCAAGGAGTTACAGAAGCTGCTAATATCCTGCAGCACACCAAACCACAAGGCCTTTTAATGTTGCTTGGAGGACATCAGCCTGGTTAGCTCAGCCTTTTTGCTAGGCCCTTGTTTTCCAAGAACAGGAAGGGAGGTGTTCCTGGCAGCTGGGAAAAGCAGCTCCACATGGAAAGGTATTTTATTTCACAGGGTCTGTGTGGTCTTTACCAAACCTCTGGTAATTGTTTCATAATAGCACTCTGAGAAAACTCCGCACCTCACCCCACCGTTGTTCCAAGACCGTGCTTCTCCACACAGATGGCTCTTCAGCAGGCAATGCAAGGAAGCAACCTACCAAGTATCACCCCCAAAGCAAGCCTCATGTCTGCTTCCCAGTGCTACACAGTGCTGCACAGCACAGTTGACTAAGCTAGATTATGTCAGGAAGTGTTCAAAACACAAGGAAAAAAAAATGGCAAACTAGCACATTAAAGAGGAGCAGGGTGCCAGCTGGTTGCTTTCATGCAAGCTGGACGTCTGAGCACAGCAAAGCTCCGTCCTGGTAACACAAGTCAGATGAGCTGAGCACTCATTTTCCACTGCAGCCCAGCAGCCTCTTTCTCAAGTCCCAGAGAACAAGTGAAAAAGGAACCAACAAAGCGAAATCTTTGCAAGACTGAAGAATAAACCCTCTTGCACAATGATATTTGGCAGGGAAGTTGCCTTTTCCAGTTATAATACCCCCACTGTTCCAGCAGCCTGGGTCTCACAGCCGCTTGGCTGTCGCTTCCACAAACATGCACCCTGCCTCTTCCGGGGCAGGGTAGGGGCCAGGCGAGCCACAAATGGAGGATTCATAGCCAGGAAGCTTCCATCCAGCTTGGCCTCTTCCCAAACAAGGGGGTCCCACATTCAAGCAAGAGTTCCCAGAGCCAGGAGAAAGCACATCATCTGTTTTGGGGTTGGTTTCTTCTTAATGAAGTGAGATGAATCATTTGGGAGTTGTAGAAAAATGGAGCTCTCAGCAGACGCAGGAAGCTGCTGCCCTGATGGATGGCACACAAGAGCGAGCAGAGGCCCCAACAGATAGGAGGACACCGGGCTCAAAACATGAAAGCTGGGACTATCTAAGGTCATGAAGAAGCTGGGTGTTGTTTGCTCTCCCAAGGTAAGTCGAGGTGTGTGTTGTGGAAGGAAGTGGTGAGCGTTCAGAAATCAGGTCATGGTAAACAGCCTGCTGCAATAACCTGATAAGGATATTCCTACATAGACTGGTGTGGGCTGAACACAAGAACAGAGCTGACACTGCTGCCTTCACCTGCACAGCGCTGCCATCTTCTTGCCTTGCTTCAGGGAGATCTGTGCTGCCCTCTCCCCATCTAGGAGGGCCCACCACCTACACTGGAAATAAACAGCTTGGTCCAATCAGACACAAGCTGAATTTGTTTGAGAAACAGCTCTGTGCTGGGAAATGTCATGGGGTGCTCACAAGTGACTGCAGAAAGACAAGGAAAGAAGTGGTAATTGAAACCAGTTACTGACAAAAGACATAATGGAGAGGAGAGGAGAAGGCAAAGGCATATATAAAGAAAATAATGTCACAGAACAGGGTCTAGACTAAAATCAGTGTCTGTTTCTTAGGCCCTGTTGTGCATATAAATTAGGCTTTGTCCACATACAGAAATGGCATGAGCTTAATAAAACTAATTTAAAATGATGCAGGGCTCTGAGCTAAATCCACAAAATCTTCTGATGGTCACCACAGAAGATGAAAGCAGATTATGCTGGCTAGTTTGTTTTGGATGTAATCTACACCAGAATGACTTGGTTTGTGCTATCAATGTTACAGAGCAAATTTAAAAACACACATTTAGTTTAACTCATCCTGTAGACAGAAATCCAAAGTGCAGTGAAGTTACACAACAGAACTCCAGAGATACCACCCCAGAACTCCTCTTGGAAGCCGAAAGGAAAGCCCTGAGGCTATTCTGTCTACCTCTTTCTCCTGATATGCTTTCTGAAGAGTAATTTTGCAAGTCTTGGAGATTTATCAAGCACTTAGTAAGGGAAACCTTGAGCCTCATCCACCTGCAAAAAGCTGAAGAACTACCCCAAGAGGGTAACACCACAGAGAACCTGCGTATAAGTTGTCCTTTATGCAAGTGGTGAGTAACTGTCAACCTCATGCTATAGATTTGAGTGCAATGCTGCACTCTGGACAGCAATCACCAAGCATCACGAAACCAATTGCTGGGAAAGATTTTTGGCTAGCCAAAAGGAAGATCCTAACCCTGCAGAAGCACTCATTAAACATGGCAGATGACAATCAGTGCCTCTAGAAGTCTTCTGCAGAGCTTGCTTAGTACTAGAGGTCAATACCTCAGCCTCAACTCAGGCGAACAGTTCTGGACTCTGACTCCAAAGGCATGAGCGCAGACAAGGGCAAAACCTCACCTGAAACCCACGTGAGGCTGCCCACTCCTTCCCACAAAGTTACATTGCTTCTGAGGCTGAAGAACTGCAACTGCAGTGAGCCAGCTCATATTGACCTGTAACTGGAAGTGGAGGAATGACCCTGATGGAACCAGCCCCACCATAAGCTTTAGGTTCTCGGCTCTTGCTGCTCACCATGGACACAACCTGGACCATCTTCTCCCATTCTGTTTTCATGCAATCGACTGTTCTCACTTAAGTGGAACTCTCTGCATTTCTCCTTACTAAATTGCATCATATTTCTTTCAGACCATTTGTCAATCTGTCAAGTTTGTTTTGATTCTAAGATGGCTCTTCAAAGCTCTCAAATCCATTCCCAGCTCAGTACTGTCTGCAAATTCAATAAGCACATTCTTGGTTCCATTATCCAAGCCAGGACAAGAAACTTACTTGATAAATCCTTTCAGCTGAACAGTGAGCCACTGTCAAGTTCCCTGGCAAGGGTTCTCCAGCCAGTTTCATATTAATTTTATAGTATCTGAGAATCCAGTTCCTCTTTGCACTGTAGGCCTTTTGCAGGAAGGGTTTATGGAGCCTTAAGAAGTTTTTATTTTAGGCTTTCAAAATGTAGAGAAATACCATTAGAACAGATGACCAGTTGCTCTGCAGAAATAAAAAAGGATGCAGTAACAGGATAGAAAAGCTTAGAGCAGCTCCAGAAGGGTTAACTATTCCTGGCTGCTGGGGTGCAGCAGGAAATGTTTACACCAAATTGGTATTAACTGCCAGCTCTTCTTTTATTTTGACAGAGTGCAAGGAGACCCAGAGAGTGATGCACTCAAGTGAAGCCTGAGAAGGTGGGCTGGACTTCTGAGAAATCTGATGAATCTAACAAGCCTTAGTAAAGGCAAGGTGTGTAATTTTGCCACTTCCCTTCACCCCCACCAGAGAGGGAGGCCAGATCAGCTGGGCACAGGTCACACTCAGCTAACAGGTGTAGTTGTTTTCTTCCAGACATTTACAAATGAGGGATTTGTTTCCATATTCTCCTAAAAACAAAGATAGGTTGATTGGGCTGCAGCTCCCCTGACTTTTTTTTTTAATCCTCCTTTTCACACAGTGAACTTGAACCCCAAGACAAACATAGCTGTTAGAAATCACTCTCCTCATAATGAGACTGCAGAAGGATCCCAGTCTTGTATTTCAAAACTAGCAGATCAATCCTCAGCTGCGAAAGCTGCACTCAACCAGACTGTAACCCAAAACCTGCATCACATCCAAGACAACTTATTCAGCTGTTGTGAACATTGGGATATCAGGACCAACAGGTACTCTGTGTATCTCCCTGAAGATCTTAGCAACTCCAGCTGCACTTGGGGAGGACTCTGCGATGGGTCAGGCACCTGCCAAAGCCTCCTCAGAGCTTGCACCCAACTTCACCAAGAGGCTCCCAGCAGCACTACTCCGCAGCAAAGTTAACTCTCAAGTTAAACCCATGTTCCAGAAGGACCATTATCACCTCTGTAGGACTTGGTGTTCTTACAACACCTAGGCTCTACATTTCACAGACAGGTTGGCCAACTGAATGCAGTTTCTGAGAAGGAGACTGGTGTTGCTCAACAGGGGAAGGATGCCAGTGAGAACACTGACCCATGCCTGGGAAGCAGCTTCCCAAATAAGGCTACAAAGCTCCTGCACACACAGAGGTTCCCAAGGGATAGCCAGCTGCTCCTTGAGCACTGAAGGAACCCAAGTGTCTCACAAGAAAGTGAAAAGAAGGAACACCACTCCTGAGAACAACCCCACAAGGCAGGGGTGGCACATGACTACACTTCCTTTGAGAGGCACAGGCTAAATTTACAATACAGAAAATTTTCAATTAGCTTCCTAATTTGGAGGAGCCTTCCCACAAAGTGAAGTCTTTCACCCAACCATGGCATGACAATTTGAGACCACAAGCCAAAAGCCTGCTTTTCATATTGTTTGCTGTTGGTTTAGTTTTCCCTTCGCCCTCTCTCCCCAGACACAAATCAGTATCACACAAACAAATGCTGGCCTCCAAGGTCCTCTCTGATTCTTCCTGGAGAGACATGGCTCAAGTTCCTGGATCTACAACTGTTTGTAAGTTAGATGCCACCTCCCTCTAATGCCCTGGCATTCACCCTGCACATTAGCACAGTGGAGCTATGCAGAGCTCCCATAACCTCTTGGGCTGTTCCTGAAGCTCACAGAGGGTGCTCTCAGGAGACATGACACTCGCAGGAGTGTTTGCAGACCATGATGGGCATCAGTAGAAAAAAAAACACGTCTGGTGGCAACAACAAATCCAATTCTGATTCACAGAGTCTGGCATGATTTGCACTCCAGAACATGGCTGTACATCAAGAAGCGTCCTTGGCTTGATGCTTCCAGCTGTGGGAAAGTGTAAAGCTTGGAACTGCAAGCAGATACCAGAAATTCCTGCTGGCTCAACCTGCAAGCCATGCTTTGTAAACTTCCAGGCTGAACACAAATGAAATCAAGCTTTTAAGGCCGCAGGGCGTCCCAGCAGACCTGAAGCATGCTTCCTGATTCCTCCTGACTGGACATGGTATTTCACCAACTGACACTGATTTTGAGAGAAGGAGGTGCAACATCAGCTCTAGATCCCATCTGACAACTGCAGAGATATGCAGAAGACCAGGAAAATTGCAAGAAATACTTCTGCTCCAAGCAGCTGGTGGGTGTGGTTTGCAACTCCTTAGAAGCTGCTGCCACAGTGCACAGATTTGTTTCCAAAATTGCAGCATGATTCTAGCATCTCCTCCGTGACTCCCCTAATAGGTCTGTTACCCCAGAGAGATGAACTGATAACAGACCAGCCATAAACAAGTGCTGAGGCCAGCTTTAGGCTTTGGTTCCAAAACCATAACAACGTAACTTTACTTGCACAGCAGTAAAGTGCCCTAATGGCAGATGCCATCATAGCACGTCCTTGACATTTTCTCCCAGGTGAATTTAGGTCTGAGCATCATGGTGCTTGCCACCAAACTAGTCCAGTATTTACTGAAAGGACGTAAGGTGATTGAAGGCACATGAAGTGACAAACATTTGTATCTGACTTGGTTATTACCTTGTATATGGCCCCAGCCCGTCACACAAGCAGAGTATCCAGCCCTTACAGCAAGTTGTTACATCACTTAACGGAAATTAAGTCCTGTCTGCATGCAGCCAGCTCTATGCCAAAGCACAGCCTGGAGCTTCATCAGAGTCTTGGAGCAGCTACAGGTTGAATCAGCTACAGGGGATTTCACTGCTGGTTTATTTAACCCTAAAGCAAACAGCTTGAAAAGAAAACTGTGGTGGGCACCAACTGCACCCAGTGTCAGCACCACTGAGAAGCCAGGTGCTAGTTAATGAAGCAGCAGCAGGATACAACAGATGAGAAGGACACCCCAGGGACAGGCCTGTGGTGCCTTGCCTTGAGCTGCCCTTTCTGCCTCATCTTACTCACACTCAGCTCCCCTTCCCCAACTTGCTCCCTCAGGAACAGGATGGCTTCTTGGTAATCCAAGCCTAAGGCTGTTGGCAGTGGACCAGAGCCCAACAGCCTCGACAGTGCCACCGCCTGACATCACCCGAAAACAGCAGCACCCGGAGGGTGCCACTAGCACGGCAACCTCGCCCATTGCTCTCCGTTAGCTGCAGGGATCCCATCCCAGAGCTCCGGAAAGCTGCACCCGCCCCAGGTCATCCACTTGACAGGGACACCTCCCAGCATCCCGCTGCATACCCACGCAGGACACCCCTCAAACAAGGTCACCCCATGACAGGGACCCCCTCAGTGCTGCCTCAAGGAAGGGCTTCCCCCCATCCCAGTGCTCCTTTGGAGGACCCTCCCCCAAATCACAGGGCACCCTGCAACAGGCATCTCCAAACACATCCCTGAGATCCCTCACTCCCTCCCAGGAAGAGCCTCCCATTCCCCAGCGCCTCCCAGGGTCTCCCCACAGCAGGGACCCTCCCGAGTGTCCTAGAGCCCCTTTTATGAGAGAGACATTCCCCAGAGTACCACCCAGCTCCACCTTCCAATCGCAGGGTCACCTTTGTGTCCCAATGGCTCCTAAGCACAGCGACGTTCCCCGTCCAACAGCAGATCCCATGACAGTGATCCCTCAAAACCCTGACAGCTCTCACAGAGAGGACTCCCTCAGCTCCCCCTGGGGCTTGCTGCTAGCAGAGCTCATCACACGGACACCCCTCTAATTCCCCCAGGGTGCCCTCATGACAGGGTTTCCCCATGATAGGGATTAAGGCCCCTGAGAGTTCCCTCACATCCTGGACCCACCAGTTCCCACCAAGGCTTCCTCCTAGACCGTATTACAGACACACCAGTAACTCCCTCAAGGTCTCCCCCTGACAGGATTCACTCAGGCTCCTCTGCAGCCACGACAAGAAGCCCCCCGCCGTCCCTCAAGGCTCCCCGCCTCATCCCCCAGGACGTGCTCCCTCCAAGCCCCTGCGAGGCTCGTGCCGTACCTGACACCACCAGCGCCTCGTTGGGCCCCACCGTGTGGCAGTTCCCCATGGTGGTCACAGCCCCCACCCCTCAACCTCCGCCGACACCGCCTCGTTCCCACAACCCCTCGCGCCGAACAACCCCGCCCCCTAGCGCCGCACGGTCTCGGGGGCGACCCATTGGGGCAGCCATCTTGGGAAGGTCAGTGCTGCGCCACGTCCGAACACACTCCGCGGATGGGGCTGAGCACCCACCCCGCGCTGCCGCCATGTTGGATGCCGCGTGTCAGCGCGCGCTGTAACATGTGGCGCGCGCATGCGCACTGCGGTGAGCGAGGGCGCCGAGTGTGCGCTGAGGTGTGCGCGTGTGTGCAAGAGGAGGGGTCTGTGTGTGCATTGGAGTCTCTGCAGGGCTGTGCGTGGTGGGGATGCGTGCTGCAGTGTGCAAGGGGAGGAGTGTTCAGGGGTGTGCAAGGCGGAGAATGTGCAAGGGAGGTGCTGTGTGCACTGCAGTCGGCAGTGGTGTGCGAGGCAGGCATGCTGCACTGCAGCATGCTCGTGTTTCTGCAAGGCGCTGCAGCAGCTTTGCTGCACACGTTAAGGCGAGGCACACTGTGTGCCTCATGCACACGTGTGCATGTGCCAGGGACCGTGCACTGCACTGTACAAGGGTACACATACACCCATTGCACAAGGGACACCCCACAGGGTGCCACAGCCATGCCAGAGCCAAAGCCCAGCCTGCCCCACAAACATGGCTGGTGCCTCTCAGGGCTGTGCAATGTGGCTATCCTCAAACACCTCCCATTTTGCACCAACCTGGCACAGGAGTTGATGGTGGCTCCCTCCCTTTCCCCACCATCACTTTTATTGCACAACAGCTGCAGGGCCTGTCAAGGGGCTCCCTGTGGGCTCCCTCAGTCCCACCAGCCTCTCGCTGGCTTCCCAGAGTGCCAGGGCCAGCCGGTCGTCACGGGCTGGTGGCCATGGCTCCTGTAGGTGACAGTCAGTGAAGTAGCGTCCACTGAAGCGCTCAAGGCCCTCGTACGTTGCACAGTGCAGGGAGGTCCTGGCACCCTCAGCTGCGTCACAAAAGAAGAGCCAGGCCAGTGGGATGAGGAGCGGCTTCAGCCAGAGCGGCGCGTGGCGAAACAGCTCTGTGTTGACGAACCCTGCAGTCAAGGGAAGTCACCATGTCACGGCCCAATGACATCGGCCTAAATGCCTTCAACAAATGGAAATGGCCCTTCCAGGGTGGCCTGTGCACAGGCAGCTCTGCTGGTGGCCTTCCCTGGGGGTGCTGCCTGTGCCCCATCTGGCCATTCACAGGGGTTGTCAGTGTGTGGCTTCATGGGGCATGGAGCTCCATGGAAAAAGGATGCTGATGCCCAGGGATGCACCGTGCACAGGGACACGCTGTGCAAAGGCACATTTCATGCCATGAAGAGGGCATCCTGCACAGAGAGGGACAACCCACACCTGCTGTCCCCAGCTGCAGGTCCCTACCTGGATGCACAGCGTAGCATGTCACCTGAGTGCCCTGCAGACGGGTGGCCAGCTCACGGGCGTGCAGCACGTTGGCTAGTTTGCTGTCACAGTAGTCCTGGAAGGTGGACCACAGCCCGGGAGGTGGGCAGCCCAGGGTGTCCAGGTGCAGGCGTCCGGCACAGTGGGCACTGGAGGCAACGATGATGATGCGACTGGGTGCGCAGCTCTGCAGCCGCTCCAGCAGCAGCTGGGTGAGCAGGAAATGGCCTAGGTGGTTCACCTGGAAGGGCAGGCTGAAGCCATCCTCCGTCACACCCCCAGTGCTCACCCCTGCAAAGGATGCAATGGCAGCCCATGGTGGGTGCTCCAGGAGTGCAAGGCAGGGGGACTGGGTTGGGGGTATCCCAGGGCTCACCCGCATTGTTGATGAGGAGGTGCAGGTGGGGCTCCTGGTGCAGAAAGGCGCTGGCAAAGGCTCGTACTGATTTTAGGCTGGACAGGTCCAGCTGCATGAACTGCACCTCTGGGTTCCCTGTCTCCTGCGGGGAACAACACGGCATGATGCAAGGCCCGGGGTAGGGGGGCACCCTGATAGGGGTCAGGGCTGGATCCAGCCAGAGGCACAGGGGATCCTCTGAGGGATCTGACCCAGAGGGATGAGGCTGCAGGGTGCTCCGGGGCTGCACTGTGTTAGCAGTGGGTGGGGGTGCCTTGTGCCTGGGCAAGGGGTGCCCACGCAGCCCCCATGCTGCAGGGTACCCCTGCCTCTCAGATGTCCTCTGAAGATGCCCAGGGTTGTCCCGGGGGTCTCCTGAGGGTAGCCATGTGATGTCCAGGGATGTCCCATGGGAGTGTCTCAGAAGTACCCATTGGGTCCCAGAGGGGAGGTGCCATGAGGGTATCCATGGGGGTGCCCATGTGATGCACAGGCATGTCCCAGGCGGGTGCCCGGGAAGGTGCTGAGGGTCCCCCGAGGGTGCCGGGAGTGCCTCCCGAAGGTGTCCTGTGGGGGGTGTCCCGACGCTCACCGTTCGGATGCGGCGGGCAGCGGCCTCCCCCCGCAGGGCGCTGCGGGTCGCCAGGACGACGCGGGCCCCGCATCGGGCCAGCTCCAGCGCCGTGGCTGCCCCGATGCCGCCGCTTCCCCCTGTGGAGCGAAGCAGAGCGGTGAGCGCGGGGGCCGGGCCGCACCGTACCGGAGCCGCTGCTCTCGGTGCCCGGCGCTCACCGGTGACGATGGCGGTGCGGCCGTGGAGCGCGGTGCGGGCTCGGGGCGGCGGGGCCCGGCGCAGCCCGTGGCGGAGCAGCGTGTAGAGGGCCAGGAACAGCCCGACGCCCAGCAGCGACCACCCCATCCCGCCGCTGGTACCGGCACCGCCGCCGGGCCCCGCCCCGGCTTCCGCCTCCCCTGGGCAGGAGGAGGGACCGGGGCAAGGGGGCCGCGCCGCGGCTTTCGCAACCGGAGCGTGGGGTTATCAGCACAGAGCAGGCGGCACCGGCCTTTGTCTATGGGCAAGGGGAATTCACAGCCCCGGGGCGGAGCAGAGAGACCGGAAGAGGACGAGGAGCGGTTCAGTGCAACCTCCTCCCTCAAACCTGCCTGCTTCCCTGCAAACCCTCGGCACCGACAGGTGACAGGACCACGTCCAATACCGAGACCCCACCCCAGAGAGGTGGTAGATGCCCCCATCCCCAGGAAACGGCCAAGGTTAGGTTGGATCAGATTGAACACTGGTTTGTTTTGAGCACCTCACTCCAAGAAGCTCAGTGAGGTGCTGGAGCAGGAAGGGCGAAAAAGCTGGTTAAGGGTCTGGAGAACAGCTCTAAACAACTGGGGGGTTTTAGCTTGGAGAAAGAGAGGCTGAGGGGGAGAACTTCTTGCTCTCTACAACTTCCTAAAAGAAGGCTGGAGCCAGGTGGGGTTTGGTATGGTCTCCCAGGTAACAAGCAATAGGAGAGGAAACAGCCTCAAGCCACACTAAGGGAGATTTAGGTTTGACATTAGCAAAAATGTCTTTCCCAAAAACGTTGTGAATCTCTGGAACAGGCTACCCAGGGAAGTGGTGGGGTTCCCTTCCCTGAAGAGATTTAAAAGCCAGGTAGATGTGGCACTAAGGGACATGGTACAGTGGTGGACTTGGCAGTGTTAGTCTTATGGTTGGACGCCATATTAGATGGCCCTGCCCACTGCAGGGGAGCTGGACAAGATGATCTTCAAAAGTCCCTTCCAACCCAAACCATTCTCTAATTCCATTAGTCTCCATCCCAGGCCACCAGCATCATCCCATCCGACAGGACACCATCCGACATCTTAGGCTTCTCTTCAGTGATCAGACATGCTGGGGAAGCTCCAGGTTGTGGTGACAAGAGTGAAGACAGACAATCAGAAAACAGAATGTGAAGTATTTTTTTTTATATACAGAATACAGGAAAGTTTCTGTAAAGTCTAAAACGTTACAATTACTATGTACAGTGGAACTAGCTGTTCTGCTGCAGGGGAGGTGGCTTATAAACAAAAGAGACAGACAGGTTACGACAAACGATCTGCTACAATAGACAATTTGAGGAACGTCATACCACATGTAGCACTGTACACAGCTTTAAAACATTGAAAAAATGCCATCACTGATGTATTTACACAGAATCCAACATTTTTCCTTATTTGAAATAAAAATAGGATGGACACCAGGAAAGGAACTCGTTTCTCACTGCCCATAATACACAGTAGCTACTTGTAGTGCAACCATAGCAGGGAGGGATGGGAAGGAAAAAAAAAAAAAACCAAAACCAAAAACAAAACTGTGGAAGAAGAGCGCTTCTTTACATTAAATAAAACAATGATATTGTATAGATTTGCTGTATGAAAACTGTATTTCTCTTTTAATATAAAACTATTGTCACTGGCACAAAATAGAACAAGTTTCTGATTATTTTACAACTGCATGGGAACTATCTGTCAGGGAGAGTCCTCGCGTCAGACAGCGATTGCCCCCCTCGCTCTGACACGTCCTGCTCTCACTGCAGTTTTCCTTTTAAAATGAAATGTATAGTACAAATATATGTGCAAATGCCCCTAAAACTTGAGCAAAAAAGAAAAATTAAAAAAGGTTAAACGTTCTTCATTTCATGCAAACGGCGTGTGAACAGTCTCTGGGCCGACACAGAAAAATCCCACCTCTGTACAGTTTTGCATTGCAAGAGTCTGAGGGCCTTGTGTTGTTTTTTTTTTGTTTTTTTTTTTTTTTAATTTTCTCCTTACTCCAAAAGCTCTCTAAAATTCCTAAGGAACTGAGTTGGACCGCAGCACGGGCACCTGATGGGGTTTCAGAGAAAGCTTCTCCTCCAAGTCCATGTCTTGTACTAAGGCAGTGTCCCCCTTGGGCTGTTTGGTCGCAAATTCAGTAATGCTGAACACAAACTGCAGGCAGCCCAGCTTGATGTAACTGCCATGGTGGAGCAGGGCTGTCCCCTCCCAGCCAGCCCCACTGCCCCCTATTAAGCTGGAGCTGCTGGCTTTGCAGTTACAGGGTTTCCGATGCTGCCCTTGTGCCTGTGAATTCATCACAGCAGCTTCTTCATGTGGCTCCTCTTCTTGCTTTCTGCTTTTATGTCGTTCTGAAAGATAAAAAAAAAAAAAACAACCTATGTGTAAGATTCAGGCCTGCAGCAGCTCATATTCATCAGCAGGAGCTGCTGCTGAGGTGCCTCAGGGATAAGAGCCTCCAGTTAGAAGGCTGGTAAAAGGAAAGCTGGCATTTCCCCACATCCCTGGAGAGGCAGAGGCATTTACACAGCTATTTACACAGCCAAAAGAAGTGGAAGCTGATCAGGTGGAGTGCAGGAGTAAGCTATATGGGGATGGGATGCCTGTGGCACAGCCCAGATCCCCTGCTTGCTGCCTTTGAGGTGAGGATGCGTGGAACGCCCCTTGCTCCAGCTCTGAACCGGAATTCATCCAGCCAGGGACACAGAAATGGGTTAACTCCAGCACTGGAGGCAGAAGCAGAGTTAACAGTGGAGCACTCTGTGGACCGAGGCACTCCCCAGGCCTAGGGAGAAGCTCCCCTTCTGCAAGAAGTGCACCAGCCCCTGCAGAACAATAGGCACCAAGAAGGAATTGATTTGCACCGCTTCTGTTCCCCTCTCCAAGAGCTCCCTGTGGTGTTTCAGCACTCACTTATCACACTTTGCACTTTGGCAACAATACTGCTGGGAGGAGTGGGTGTCATCTTCTCTGAGAAGTCACACGAATACAGAACGTTGTCCACAGTTGTCCCATGCTCACTGTAGTTCAACAGCTCATAATGTTTCGTATTCTGAAAAATAGGGAAGAGGAGGGAACTGAGACATAAGTCAGAAGGGCATCTGCTCATACACCTCTTCAGAGCACTGAAACACAAACCCTCTCTCCCCACTGCCGTTGATGCTTAAATAAGAGCACTTAAATACCCTCCAGCTCAGAGTTCACCAACCCAGCCCTCAGGCATGGCTCACTGAACAGCCAGCTTTCCAGCAGAAGCTGCATCCTGGCAGGGAAGGAGGGGCAAAGCAGCTTTGAGAAGCGGGTTTTACCTACTACTGGGCTTAGACTGAGAGATCTTTTGGAAACAAGGATTCAAGGCAATTCTCACAAAGCCAGCACACCATTTTTAACAGGCACTATATACTAACTTGGCCCAAGACCTGTGCCTAGCAGGGAAGAGATGTGCTTTGGAAAGCAGACACAAGATGGCAAGAGGGATGCCAGTGTGCTGCAGCAGCTGCAAAACTGACAGTCTGGGATTTACAGACCCTCTGCAGCCGCTGAGATGCCAGAAGACGTTACCGTGACACGCATTGTTACACAAGCAGCGTCACGCTCAGCTGAGCTTTGTGGAGGATGTTGACAGAGTGGAGGAAATTTCAGGTTAGATCACAGTAATCATCTGAAGGCTGAAGACCTTGTCCCCCAGGGACTACAGAGCTTGAATCAATTTACAAAAATTCTCCTTGTAAGTTTTCAAGTAACCTTCTAGACTGCAGAGACCAAAGCCACACAGGAGCTGCCAATGGCCAGAAGCAGAAAGAGCTGAGGAGAGGGAACTTTCCCTCTAAATTGAACACAGCCATGGGAGGCCTGCTGGCATATGGAAGAGGTTCAGTGCCTAGAGCCTGATTTAGGATTGACCACTGTGAAGAGATGCTTCAACACAGATTTAAGGTCTGGATCCCATTACCGAGCATGTTCTGTAGCTTGTAGTGCACTGAAGGAATGGCTAAAGCCAGCTGTGGGTTAATCCTGGATCCTACTCAGTAGCTGGTTGACAAATGGTGATATAAAAGACTCTATCTTGCTTCAAAGACTTTTTCCACACTAAAAGACATCTCCAGTGGTGCTTTTATTGGCAGACATGCCAGTCTATTTACTTCAAGAACAAACTAATCTCTTGGCTGTAGTTAAGGAGCAACTGTAGACCTTAACTGAAATTTTAGTCAACTGACTAAAAGAAAGAGACTCAGAGCAGTTCCCTGGTTTGTTCCAGCTGAGGTTTGATGTCTACACATGAAGTTGAGCTTCTGTTAACAACGCAGCTGGATCAAAAGGCATTGAACCGTTTCTATGACTTTTTCTTTCCCCAGACACCAGCAGTGACAGTGCTTACTTTTGGTCAGTCTTTGTCCACAAGCAGTTAGCTCAGAGAAATCATGCTGGCAGAGCTCTGTGCTTCAGAAAAGGCTCCGACAGAAAACGCTGACACAGCCTTCACTGGAGTGAAACCATTCAGAGCCCTGGCTCGCTCTTTGTAGTCCACAACAGCAGCACCACACAAAAGACAACCTGCTGCCTCCATCTCCAGCTCCCACTGCCATGCATGCCAAATCATAAAAATAACAAAAGCCTAACCCCTCAGGCACTCACCTCATCATAGAATATGCAGGCATGTTTGCCAGACACATAGTTACAGTGACCATAGCTTGTAAGGCACACATCCATATCGGCTCCTGTCAGTGGGGAAGACAAAATGGGCTCAGTTCATTTCAGAAAAAAAACCAAACTGTCAGGCATCAGAGAACAACAGACAGAATTAAACTTCAATTAGCAAAACAACAGGGGAGCAGCTGCCTTTGTCCCAGCTCCCAGGACTGCATGAATAATGCTTCGATAAGCCACTAAACAAAGTTTTGGTGGGGGAAGGGAAGGCAGCAGCTCCATGAAGGCTAAAGAGCATTTCACTGGTACTGGGTCTACACAGAACACCCCAAGAACGTAAACAGAAAGAAATGAAACCTTCATAGAAGCAAACAGTAACTCTGCTCTCCGTCAGCCAGCCATCACCATCTCCAGGACATGGTATATCTATGTTGACACCAGCTGGGTTCCAAAGGTATGAGCCACAAAGACTCAAGTGGATGGGAAATTTCCCTGTTTCTTGGCAGCAAAGAACCCTGGTTTCAGTGCCCACAATGGCTCTGTTTTGACACCCCACTGGGCAAACACTTTAGGATGGCAACGGAGAACCTGATTCTGAAAGGGCAGGAAAAAGCTACTCACCTGTCCCAATATAGAGGGTTCGATAGCACATATTGACTGCACCCCCTAAGCCCATCAGAGGATAGAACACCGCCCGGGCTTGCACTTCCTTTCTTTGCGCTGCAAGATAAAAAAGAAATTGCTTGAACAATGTTATCAGCTATGAAGGCTGCTTGACCCCAGTGTCCCCAGCACCAGACTCTCCAGAAAACACAGATCCTGAGGATGTAGTTAGCTTTGGCCCAAAGTCCAATTCCCAGCCCTCTAAATGTTTGTGCATTGAACATCTTTTTGCGAGTCAGAGAAAATTGCTCTCTCCAGTAACCCACAGGAGCCATGCAATTGGGGGAACATTTAATATAGAGTGTGAACAATGGAGCCACGCAGAGGAAAACGCAAACCTCCCGCTACTAGCTTGCTTCTTAATCTCTTCCACTTTGGGTAATCAAAGTGCTGGGTTTTGCTGTCAAAGTGCCACTTAAAAAAAAACTGGTGCTGGTGAATGTTACCAACTTAACAGCTGCAATTTCACTCCTAGTGAGGCTGCAGGAAAAACACACAGGTTGAACAGGGCTTGTCCAGGGACCAACCCAGCTCCCAGGACAGGATGGTTGACGATGGATTCCATTACCCCTGAGTCTCTCTCTCTGGCAGCCAAGTCCACATCACACATTAACTGGACAGAATATCTTCTCCTTTGGAACAGATACCAAACTCCATACCACACAGGCCCAGTCAGGATTTCAGCAGCTGTCTCTTGGATATAAGCCCTTTGTTTACAGAGTTTAGGTCTCTCTTGGATGCTACATCTGTATGACAGTTTTACACTCAGAGAGCACCATCAAGAACAGAAGATTACAAGAGATGGTTTCCAGACAACCACTCCTGCCCAGCTGCCCTGCACAAGTCCTTTCCTATGTCTGGCTCTGCTGGCTACATGGGGCTCACTAAGGGCTTTGCATCTAATATTTCATTATCAATGCTAAACAGTCAGCTGGGTGTATCATTCCTGCCCAAAAAGGGTGATGGGTTAAGACAGCATCAATCTGCCCTTTGAAAGGCAGACTACTGAGGAATTTCCAGAGTCTGTTACAGCAGCACAGGAAAGTAGCTCCTATCACAGCCTGGTGCTGCATCCTGCAGCAGTGCTCGAAAGAAGATTGACAAGCATTCAGAGAACACTGTGATGCTACTGCAGCAAACACTGGCAAGCACAGTTTCAGAAGAAGGTTACTGACTGCTACTAGACTTCCACAGATCTTATTTGGGATATTTACTCCCAAGCCTGGAAGAGGGGGAGCAGACAACTGCTCCCGCAACGAAGCTGTTCAGTAAGTGCTTGGAAACAGACTAGATGGACTGGCTGCCTGTAGAGGAACATGAAGCCATGTCTGCCTTCCAGCTTTAGGTGTTAGATATCAGTGACAGTAACAAAGCCAATGCTGAACTCAGAAATCTGGAGATTTCCAACAAAAGCACAAGTTGTTTTCCATTTGTATCAGTTGCATTTAGCATTTCAGCTTGACAGTGACATCATTCTGAACAGGCAATGACATCAACACACATATTCTGTGCCTCAGTTCCTCCTGGTCTTGTACTTGCCTCACAAGCAACATCCCCAGAACAGAAGAACAGAAATTCAGGTTATTTCTTTTGCTCGTTTCAAAGGTAAGGGGAAAAAAACAAAAGCAGCTGAGCCTCCCCTCCTTCTAAGATGAATAAAATGCAACCTCACTAAAGAATTTCAGTGGAAAACCAGAAGGGTTTTTTTCATCAACATAATTTGTAAACAATTCAGTAGAGGAACCCTGAGGAGTTTCTGGCCAGTAGATATGCAGAGAGGGGATGAGAGGAAGGAAACGTGAAAAGGCAGCATCAGACAGATACCAGAAGAAGAGAAGACCTCCTTCAGTGAGCAGGCAAGGGAGGGCCAAAAAGCTATGGCTCAACATAAACCAGCTATTCTGGGGCTGCTCTTACCTTCAATGTGGTTTCCCACAGGAGATTGCTGATGGGAACTGACACTGCTCGCTAGAGACTGAGCTTTGGAAGGAAAGAGCTGATGTATTCTCTGTAAGGCCAGAAACTTGATCAGCTGCTCATCCAGCATATTTATCTCAATCTCTGTTAATAAACAAAAAGCAATTAGTAAGTTATTCATAGCAAGGATGCAACGTGAGCTGCAGTGGATTTAACTGTCCCACTTGCAAGCAGAAGTTTAGGGGAACAAGGACTGACAGAAATTGAAAACCTGCTGGTTTGGCTCCAAATCAACACATGTGCAGAAGTGGACATTACGCCCCCTTGGCGGGCAGGTTGGGTCCTTTTAAGCTCCATTACCTAGTTAGTCTAATCCCACATTACAGAGGGAAGCTGTAACCACCTCTGAAGTGGCTACAGGCTCATTCTGGAGTCACACACTTTGCTAGCAGGGTCAATTAAACCAAACAGGGCAGTTCAGACAATATTGCTACTGAGCTTTAAAGCAGATCTGTGGCTGATAGCCTCTAAGTATTTATATTTGTAAAGCCCTACAGAGGTCTGATTTCTGGCAGGAGGCAGGCTGGCTAACCCCTTCTTCCAAGAGCTTTCTCTGCCTCAACAACAGTTAAAAGAATGAGCAGAAGAAGCAGAACTCTAATGGCCTTTCCTGATGGCTGAGAGGTGGCCTAGGTAGGGTGAGCAGTTAGGGTTCTCCCAAGAAAAGAAGGTCACAGTGACAATGTCAGAAAGGCTGTTCTTCAGGTGTAGTAGTCGTCTCTGGCAACAGCCTCACTATGTTACTGATGATCACTATTCAGCAAGCTCTTCCTCATCAAGTCACTCCACTAAGGTTTGGCATTTCTTGCCAAGTGCAACAAAAGGAAAATAAAAGTGGGCCAGTCTAGGAGACTGAGAGAAGCTGAAATAAATCAGAGAATTAACTGACCCATCAGAGCATCACCACCCAGGTGACTGCTCACCTACATGATCTATTGTTGCTGGACTTTAGACCCATCAGGAATAGCTGTGGATTGCAGCTGGCACCACAACACGGCAGGGCTGCAGGTTTCTGCATGTGAATTCCACCTGGAAAGCAGCCTGAGCAAAAGCTTTGTGATCCTTCCCCAGGGAAGCTTCAAGCAGAAACACCTCATTGGCCTCGCTGCCTTGGCAACGCTACAAGTAGGGAAGCATGTGACATGTTTAAGGTAATGTATATCCAGCCCCACCCTCACCTGACTGCAACCCTTCTTTATCTGGGGAACTTTTCTTTCAGCAAAGACTGAATGCTCTAGGGAAGCAAACACACAGGGCTAACAGAGACTGAAATGAAGCCAATACTCACCACCATCCATAAATGCTTTCAGGGAACCGGTGAGGTCCAACATAGCTGCAGAGTTTGAAGTGAGTGATGAGGGTAGAGTTAAAGCAGTTCCTATGGATAAGGTGCTGGGACTGACCTTACCATCTACAGAGAAAGATGGTGCAGAAAAGATATGTCACTGTGACGTCCCTGAGACATGCACCCAGCCCTCAGGCTGCACTTCACTCTAAAGCTGCTCAGAATGACCAATTCTGCTCACAGTCATGCTTTGAAAAAGGCCTGAATTAAGAGGCCATGAGCTTTCTTCTCCTCACAGGACTAGTGTGTGCCTCTGACACTGAGCCAACTGCCAGCTTCTGCATCTCACTTCCAGCTGTTGAAGGCATTCTGAGTCTACATATTTAAGCTCCTACTCCTCATCTGAAGCAGCAGCAATGACAGACTCTAAGTGATGTCTTACAGAGACTGGAAAGATGAGCACCAAGTCCCTAGGAGCTTGAAGAGCTCACTAAATGCAAAGCAACTTGTCTAGGACTGAATATGCAGAAAAAGTACAATTGCCACATTTTTATTCTTGCATCATGATCAAGACTGGAGTGTACCCCACTGTATAGTGAGAAAGTGACAATCATAAGCAGATTTTATTATTTACAAAATAAAATCCCATTGCTTAGGCAGCGACCATGCAGCAGTAAGAAGCAATGGCAAATGCCAGGAAATAAAATCTCTTTAATGCATTGCTGATATCAGACCTTCCTCAGTCGGTTTACTTAGAACTACTATGCACCTAAAATTTATGGCAAAAAGTCATCAATTATTTGTATTTCTCTACTTAGCAACAAAACTGGCACACCATAATTTAAGATTTGTTATACATTTATATAGATACGCATCATGTTAGAGAGGAAATCCAGGTATTTAGACCTTTCCCAAGAGATTAGGTTTTAAAACAGTGTTTTAATGTGCATTTTGTAGAACACAAGCTTTGCACCAAAAGCAATTATTTAACATCTTAAGTAACTGCACAATTAAATAGGGTTTGCAGCACTCTTCAAACCACAAGCAAGAAGTTTTCTATAGCATGGCCTCATTTCCTCTAGCAAAACTTCTTCCAGCCTTGCATTTTTAAGCAGGGCATGGTCAAACTAGCAGCCTCAGAGTAACCAAGATTGTTCAGCAATAAACGAGGAGGCCAAGTACTCTGGGGACTGCTTCCAAACACAAAGTAAAGCTCAGAAGTTACTCATTAAGGAATTTCAAAAAGAATAATAAAAAGACGTTGCCTCTGCTGCTTGAAATTGCCAGATCTGAGCCACTCCACACAAGCCTGCCACTGAGCAACCAGGAACTGCAAGAGAAGTGACAGACAGCTCTGTCACACGCTTCTCTGTGACCGCTTCAAACCCAACCTGCACAAAGGGTTTGAGTGCTGAGCTGGTGGGGGGAAAGGGAAGAGAAGGAGCAGGCTCTCAGGGAAAGCTTACTCCAGCAAGATTTAAGTTGTATTTCGAATTATGGACAGACTTTCAGCTGTCAACATCTTTGACTTGATGTTTTTAAACTGAAGAACGGGTTCTGAAGAATGCACTTCAAGAGCAGGGTATGTTGGGAACAAGTCAGGACAGAGATGGTCTATTCAGTCCACAACTACCTGTGTCAACAGAGCAGAGTTTCCCAAGTCCCCATTTCTCCACCACCAAGACAGTGCAGCTGAAGGCTTCTACTTTAAAACTACTGATGCTTTTCAGAGTTAAAACTATCCTGCTTTTCAGGACAGAGTTCCCCTCACACCATCAAAAAACACATTCTGCGCCCGCCATGAAGGGATCTAAGACAAAAGGGTCTTGAGGCTCCACTTCTCCCAGCTCCCCACAGCAGACCCAATTCCCAGCTGACCAAGGGCATACTGCTAAACCCTTGAGGTTCAAAGTAATAGTATGAACACTTTCCCAGCCCTGGGGTCCAAGATCAGCTGTTTGCCACATACCTGAAGGTGGTGCTGGTGAACAGAATCTGTTTGTGGACCCAACTGCAGAGATCCCATCTCCTGCAGCCTGTGGAGGGGTGAGAGCCCTGGTGGCAGTCAGAGGGGAGCCCATGGATCGCAGCTCTGGTGTCAGCGGGGGCCCTATCTGTGTCTGCACATTCTTTCTTTGCAAAGTGCTGGTGGTCTCCAGGCTGGCACAGGAGCTCGATATGGACGTAGGCAGACTTGTGACCGGAGCAGAACCCCTTTGTGCACAAGAAACAGGTCCTGCTACGTTCTCTGTTTTGACAGTGGTTCCAATGGTGTGATTCAGAAGTCCACAAGTCGCCGGGGGCGTGAGGGGCCGAGGCCACGTTTGCCGATGAGACAAAACAGGTATTGTGTTACCAGATCCCATTAGCCTCTGGGAATCAGTCAACTGTGCTGAAGATTCAGATGAAACACCATAGAAATGAGGACCGTTCACTTTAATGTCAGAGGCTGTCGGCCCATTCGAAGTCCCGCAAGAAGACACCTTCTTGGATTTATCTAAACAAGAGCTGCAGTTGACATCTTCCTGTGACAAAGTCTGCTGGGATTGCAAGGAACTCAAGGAATTCTGGGTGGTAATCCCTGAGGTGCAGGATGACATGGAATAGAGGGAAGGTGTGGGTGCCTTGTCAGCTGCCTGGTAAGGGTTGGCGAGTGAGCTGTCTGCCACAATAAGAGGCTTAATATCAGCCTTCTCTGTCTGTTCAGAGTCCCAAAGCGAAGTCATCTGCTTAGCAGATAAATGTTTCAATATGCTGCACTGGAGCGCAACAACACTACAGAGCCACTGGGAAGGAGAAAGAAGTGCAGGTTAGCTCCACAGTAGAAAGTGCTCCAAACCTCAACAGTTATTCCATTGTTCACCCAGCTCAAAGAAGTGCAGCTGCTGACTGCTCAGATGCATCCTGGACCTACAGCATCTGCTCAAATGCTCATCTAGAACCAGGAGAAAGCTTTGTCCAGAGGTATAAAAACACAACCAAAATTACATACTGTTTTTATCTCCATACTAGGGACAGGTCACAGAGGAGACTGAATTAAAAGGAGGGAGAAGGCAGCAGATGCACTTCCTCACCCTCAAACTCTTCCTTCTCTTCACTTGTTGAGTATTGGAAATCTTCAGTTAGTTACAAACACATCTTTCACTAATATGGGCTTCTAGCCAAACAAAATCCTCCATCTTCCTCTGGAGCACGGTGGAAAAAACATGCTGATCTACCTGATGGTATAAGGAGTCACCTGTCAAAGCTGGGATGGAGGGCACCTTTCCTTTTATACAAGGTACAGGGAGACCAAAAGATTTATCTGAAGTCTTAAGCTCCATGGTGAACATGCATCTGCCACACAGAACCCTGCCTAAGCTAACATAAGGACTTGACTGCACCACTGATTGCAGAGCAACATGCCTTTGCATTGTGGAATCTGGCAAGAAGTTTCATACAAGATTTAAACACTCATTTGACCTTGATTTTAAACTCCTATCATCAATAAAAAGCAGCCCAGAAACGTGACATTAACATACAAATAAACGTGTCAGAGAGCAGCCTTACATAATCAAAATGGAAAGTATTTCCCCTCAGCCAGGAAATAAAAATGACATCTAGACAGAAAGCCTTCAACTCCACTCTTAAGGCCAGAAGGCTATTTCACCAGTTCCCTGAAGTGTCAAATGAGGAGTTTTACATTTCACCTGGAAAGCCAAAATGAAGTTTTAAAAGCCAAGGGTGTCAGAGACAAGACAAGTTACCACCTTCAGCCATGATTTTGAAAACTGGTTTCCTAGACAACTGCTCTGCTCACGACTGAAATGGAAGAGGATCTTTGTACCAAAGCAACTACAGACAGAGAGTCCAAACATTTGACTTCATTTACCTCCTGTTGTTCTGTCTGGCTGGCTAAGTGCTCAGTGTTCAAAAGGTGCTTCTGCAAGGGTTCCTCAGGGATCCCGTTACAGATCAGCTCGCCATCTCTAATTGCTGCAGGCGCAAGTAATGGGGGTGGAAGTCGGTACTGGGACTTTATAGCATCAGGAACCTACATTGTAGAGAAAGATGATCACACATGAGAACCATTACTCAAGAATGATGTGTTAAACAAAGTGCCTAACCAGCACTACGCTTCGTGTTTGCTGCTTTCTGACCCAAAGGAACCCTGCAGCCAAGACATTAGAGGCTTCAAGGACTGAATACTTTAAATTACTAAAGGCTGATGTTATTAAGTTTTATTCATTAGGTCAGCACAGCATGGTGGATATGGCATAAAAGAAATCGCACCAAAAATAAGTGAAACCTGTAAGGCATTTTTCAGGCATTCTAGCAACAAATACTCTTTGGAGTTTAACGCAGAACATACAGCAGCCCCAATCTGACTGTAGGGCCACCTTCAGGAGGTTGTTTTCTTGTACTTTCTACACTTGTGCCAATTTTAAAGGCTTCCTTGTAAAAGCTGAGCCTTGTGGTTGGCAAGAAGAGAGCTTCTTAAATCCTACCCATAGTGAAAATAACTGCTGACTTCCAGACCTCTCACTAACACATTCCTTCAGACCCCACCCTCTTCCTCCTGCCCCAAGAGCCTATCCCTATGGGGCACGCTGGTTTCCCTTCCAAACTAGAATACATAGACAGGGAGTTTCTTTGACACCTACTTGTTTACACATACCTTCAAACCTTTCCTCTTTACTGATTGAAGAACTCTGCGATTCGGAGGATGTTTCTTATGGATTCGGTTTAAGAAATCCACTTTGACAACGTGCTGAGATATGGTGTCCTGGAACCGGTCAAACACTCGGCACCGATTACTCAGGGTCAAGTTCTTCTGGTTCAGCTGGGTGATCAGATAATGCCACAGGAGTTAGGGATCTATGGGTCACTTTAATGTACCCCAAGACTTTCATAAATGCCTCCTAGCACTGGCAGTACAGCATCAGCTCAGCTTTAGCCTGTTTGTTTCCTGCAGCACTGTTTCTGTTAAAGGGTGCATTGCTGGAGATGAATACAAAAGCGTTTAGAGGCCTACTAAGCAGCATCAATGCTCTCAGAAGCAGTTTGGGCACAAGCCCTTGGTTTCAGCCCCCTGTTTCCTGAGTAGCCTCAAGTACACTGCTTCTCCACAAATGAAAACTCCCTCTTTGAATGAAGGTTTTTGGGTAAAGCATGCAAAGAATTACTTCCCCTATTTGTAGCACTGTGCTGCTTTGTATCACAGTTCTAGAAGGTCATCTATATCTTAAGAAGTCCAGTCTGAAAACCAGACAAGCTGTCAGTGAGCCACAATCTGAGCTGTCAGCTTCAGTTACAGGAAGGAGTTCCCCCATCTTTATATTTTATTGCAGATAGCAGCATCATACTCCTTTGGAGAGTACGTTGCTTGCAGCAGGAGCTTTACAAGCGTTAGAGAGGGAGCAGTAAGAGCTCAGAAGCTATTTTACATTTGTTGTACTTTGTCCTTTAATCGACCTGCCAGGTTCCACTCCAGCATCCGGTTACCATACTGCAATCATAGCCCTGCTTACCACCACATGTTCTATGTGATTTGGGCACATCCATCTCCCCAGAGGCATGGCAGTAAGTGGTGGCTCCAGACAATCCATGTGGAAGAGGAGTGGGCAATAATCACACTGAATGAGAGGTGCCACTCTGCAACTCCTGCAAAGAGAGAATCAGACCTGATTCCCCATACAGAATATAGAGTAAGAACTGCACAGGGCACAGGTGAACTCTAACCACTTTAGCTCATCTTTCTCCACTAATTCCCCTACACTATGACACTTGCATCTAAAATTAGGCTTCAGATTTGTAACTTGATCTATATGGACCTTCTGCAAGACCCACTCAAGGCAAAAGGTCTTGCCCATGCCCACAAGGATTTCTTGGTGCAAAAGAGGTCCTTTGGCAAGAAGAGATGCTCTTGGTGGGAAGCTGTAAGCACCTGTCACATTCACACAAGGAACTTTGAGTTGACCTTGTGCTTTAGTTCTGAGAGGCTTCGTTTAGAGCAAAATTCAGGCATCAAAAGGAAATCTCAGATTTAGGTTATTACCATGTTCCTCAGATAAGCTGAGAGTGAATTTGTGTCATTACTTCACTAAGATGTTCTCAGAACAACTCTCAAACTCCAAAAAGCTATTACATCTAATTCCTCCAAGCCCACTTCCAGGAACTCTGAGTGGATTCCTGAAATAAAGTTTTTTGTTTTCACTGACATTTTGAATTGGAATGCATCTTTAAATGCAGTTATAAAACCCAGCAGTATCCTGTACCCATTTTCAGATTGACTATTTGCCTTGGGTTTATATCTCTCTCAGTAGGTATCCATTTCCTAAAGGTCACCTCCTTGCATTCTTCCTTCATGAGCCATAAACAAACCTCTCAGTTTTCTAATCCACCATCACTTTACATTTTTCTCTTAGTAGATAAATACTCAAGGCAAGATGGCTCACTCTCTTCAGGCTACATTTAAAACCCTTTACAGCCACACAGGGCTGCAGAAGCCATACCTACACCTGCCATGGGTCAACATCTGTTATTTAGATAAAGATGATTATTCCCCATTTATTTAGAGGACTGTAAGCAAGTAATGAAGATGAAAGGGAAAGGAAACAGGTCATCTACTTTTTTTTTTCAGCAAGAACTTTGCCCATCTGAAGGGTGCAGCTACATCAAACAGTTTCCCAGGAAGAGTCAAGTACCTGTTGCATGTGAAGCAGACTTTCACTGGCAATGGAACCAAACCATTGTGGTCTAACTCATGTTGTGCTTTCTTGACATTCTTTCCTGTGGTTTCTTCTTTTCGCCTCCTCTTACTAGTACCTGAAAGTAAATTTTAAAAGGCTTCGGTTTACTCACATAGAGGTTTGCTTACTGGTAGACACACATAATCATCTCAGGCAGAGACAAACAGAAAAAGAGCAGAGAGAGCTGCTTAAGGAACCCTTATCAACCACTAAATCAAGCATTTAGTGACAGAGACTGTCCTTAAAGACGGGCATATTTTATATTTATTCATTTCAGTGACATTCTATACACGAAGTCATTGCTTTGTTACTGGGTTATCATATCATAAATCAAGTTTTTTGACAATTGGAATTTCTTTCTTCAGACTGATGATCTAGACTAATGTGACAACAGCAAGCCCTATCCCAAGTGTGGATGGAGGTTGTAATGTGTAGCAGCAGTGTCCCCACAGGTCACATCTGAAAGAGGCCACCTGCTGCTGGACAGCTGGAGGAAGACCAGAGGTACACCTTTACTCTATGCTTTCACTAGTGAGACACAGGTATTAAGAAAGAAAAGAGGAAAGACAGCAGCAAGATGCAACTGCAGACATTTTCACCACCAGCAGACAAGACGTTGCTCACCTGGAAGTGCTGTGGTGCAGGTCAGTTCATTCGGCAGCTGGAACTGCGTTGGATTCCTTTCCATGGCAGCAGCAATAAGAAGCTCAAAGGGTCGCTTCAGCTGGGGCTGCCCACAGTCCATTTCTGCAATGGCAGAGTCATCATCCACGTCAATTATGTCCTCATCGACATCATTCTGCTCTGAGTTGGGGGTCTCGGTGCTGGCATTGGATGTGGGCGTGCCAGGCCGGCTTGCTCTCCTTTCCAAGATCCTGGCATGCGCATTAGCCCTGATGCTGCTGCTAGACCTGTCCAACAGGTCTGCGTCACTGGTGGGGGAGGTGGTCCTTTTCCCAGATTTGTCCACCAATCCATTTACCTGCCCCAGCTCTTTCTTCTGCTCCCGCTTCTGCACGACATGAATAGGCAGGCTTATCACAGAGGCCACAAACAAAGCACAGCAACCTTGACAAATATGCAGTCGAAGACAAACAACACCTGAAAAGGGTTGAGCCACTTACTACAACTTCCCCCATGAAGTCATCAAAGCTTGACCCAATATAGACAGTTTGATTGCTGGGGACAGAACTGCTGGTGCAAACCAAGCATGGGGAAGAAAATTAACATTTCCTCTCCTTTCAACTATATTTGAGTACAGATCAGGACAATGTTTCACAGCATCTAGTCCTAAATACTTCACAAATCATACAACTCTGTTTATCTTTCTAGCCAAGAAACTCCACAGTAGAACGTTCATTGTTGATATAGTCTACTGACCCATTAGAGAATGAGAAGGTCAGCCTGATAATACAAGCACAATATACAAGCAACACACTGCTATCTCTTGATGACAGAAACTTTGAGCATTGCCATCACCACAAGACCCAGTTTGCAAAAGGAGGGAACACTACATGGCCTAGCACAGGCAACTGTGCGCTGCTCCAGCGCCTGACAGCATCACCAGTATGGCTGAATCAACCTACTTGGTCACTAAAATGGTCTGTAAGAGGAGCGAAGTGTTAACAGGCAATTTTTAACACATAAAATTTGGGCTTTTGTTTTCTTTTCTCTCTCTGTTTTATTATTTCAATTTGCAATTTTCGTTTTTACTCTTGGCAGATGGCTGAACAGTACTCTGGAAACAAGGCAATCATTTCGGGAACAAAAGGCTGAATGTTTTCTTCCAATCTGTTTTGGGTGTCACTTCAAGGGAACAGTTGCTAGATAACTTAGAGTAGTTTCTAAACCCTCTGCTACACAGTCTTACGTAGTCACAGCATTAAGATGTTTACATTGTGCAAGACAGCTTCCTGGAGAAAGAGCATCAGGGACAAAAAAAAAAAGACAAGACAAGCCACAATCTTGCCCAATCATCTCCTCCCCATCTTGTTCAACAGCCCAGGAAATCATAACTCACTGTGATTTCACCCTCTGCTGATGTGTAACTGCTGTGAAGTCACACATCTAAAAAACACAGGTTAGCCAGAATCACAGCACTGCTGCCACAGCTGCATTAACTTGACTCCTATTTCACCTGTACACAGCTCACCTTCTCAGCAAGGGAACCATTCCCATTCCCTCTGTGCCTCAGCTCTCTCCCTCCTTTCCAAAACTGGGGGCAAGGAAGGCACAGCTTGACAAGAACATCAGGCACTTCACTTTTTGTTCCTAGTGGTGAAGTTAAAAATACCAAGAAGGTCTCATCAAGACCCTTTATTTTTCTTAAAGCTCGTTCCCAGCAAAGCCCTTCTGAACTGCAAACACAAAGAGCACCTCTGGTGGTTTGTACATACACATGAAGGGGACAAGAAGGCACAAACCACAGGATTCATGTTTCAGACAGACAGTTGGAAGGGCAGGGATCATGTCTGTTAGGAGAGGCTTTACCTTGCGGCGTACAGTGCAGCGGTGACACATCCACTCCCCCGGAGGCAGCATTTCCTCGCTGAGCGGAGGGTTGCTACAAGGGAAACAAAGCAAAGGCTTTACTGTGATTTCTGGAATGCCTCTTCTCACTGACACAGCCAAAGTTGGGGTAGCTCTGTAGGTTCCTCCTTTCCCTCATGGTGATCCCCCCATTTTGCTTGCCCATATATCCACTTAGTAAGACACCCTAAGAAGTTGGGCCTTCCACAACCCCTTCTCATCTCCATGATGCAGCCTGCTCCATGGCTTCAGAAGACAGCCTTAGAATTGAATAGTAAAGGTAAATGGAAGATGCCCTTGTGTACAACACATATACCTCCTCTCTAACACCAACAACTCTTTAAGCAACTTGATTAATCCATGTAAGCCTGCAGATTCCCATGCAGCAAACACAGTCACGGATCTAGGCACTTTCATCCCTTGAATCTGCAGTGCAATGAAGTTTACCCACTGCTTTTCATACACTCCATCCCTGAGCACACCCTTAATGGTGGAAACCACTTTCTATCTTAAGACAACCCAAATACTCTTAAGAGTGTCACCATAACCAGCTTGCCTTGGCTATGAAGCATAAGATACATCCTACTCATATGGATCTGCACTTACTATGAAAGCTGTATCACATGGAAATGACATTCTCATTTTGATGCTAGAAATAAACCAAAGCAAATTAGATGGAGTAAGGAGGACTATTTTGAGAAACACTTTCCCTCAGTTAAAGGCAGAGCAGCATATGTCAGATGATACACTTTCCTTACAGGTCCTACTACTAGTTCAAGTAGTTTCCATTACCTTTTTTATCATTAAGATTTGTTATTTCAGCAAAATGCTGACTGCTGCAGGACAACAGCCAGTTACATGTGGCTTTAAGACATACTTTCAAAAGTTCTGCCTAGTGATGCTAGAGCCAGCTGCATAGCAAGTCTGCTCTACTGTGCTGAACACTCAACAGGTAAGATTGTAGGACCTGGAAGCTCCATTTCCCACTGACTGGGAAATGGGTTATGAGGGATCCAGCTGGGACTGACTGGGTTAGAAAGTGATTGAACAGCAATGTGGTTACACCAACAGAAACCTTAGAAGACCAGCCCAAGAAACCAGGTAAGCATGGCCAGCCAGACTGTGGCTCATTTCAGGAGTCTCTATACTGCACCTACAGACAAATATCAAATCAACTCCAGGTTAAGCTTTAAGAAGTCTCCAGCATTGACAAGCCACAGAGCACAAGATGCGTATTTGTTGGCCAGGAATAGATGTGCCTTGCAGCAAAGGGAGAGGCTGTCTTCCTCGAGAATCTTGCTCCTAGCACAGGATCCCAGCCCAGGCTCCCAAGCCTGAGCTATAAAAACAAACATGCTTCCTTTGTTTGAACAGAGCCCCAGCGAGCCTTGCCCCGAGCACACCAGTGTGCCAGCAGAAAGCCTCTGCAGGTACTGCAGCCATCCGGGGTCACGCTCGCTCTTGGAACACTGTGCCTGGAAGACTGGAGGAAGAACACAGCAAGAACCAAACTGGTAATAACCTCAGCATTTCTGGTGTCAAGCTCCAGGGAACTCAGTAGAGCCAACACATCTGGCAGCCATTTTGAGGAGGAGTGAAGGGTTTCAGAGGCCTCTGTGTTCCAGGCGCTCCAGAAATGCAGTGTTCTGCATATATGTGCAGACATACCTGCAGCTTATGTTTCTCATTTCCTGCAGGACTTGGATGAAGAAGAGATCAGGCTCAAGACGAAAGCACCAAAGCCTCAACTACTGGCTGCTTTATATGAAGCCTCAAATGTTCAGCTTGAAGCAGTAACTCCCCCCCTACCCCACACTAATCTTTTGCTAACATAAGCAGGGAAGGGGGTGGAAGGAGGAGAGTAGCAAACGATCCACCGTGTGCTTGCTGCAGCATAAATCCATTGTGAGTCCTAAAGAGCAGACCCTGCAACAGCTCAGGTTTTCCTCCTGCTAGAGCCTTGGATCTGCAGCTACAGCCAGTATGGATTCATGTGTCCTATTCCCCCTCCCCACCCAGCACCCCAGGGGTGGCGGGGGGGGGGAAGCAAAACCACCACAGACTTTGATTTGTTCATAGCGAATTTTAGCCCTCTGAAGCTCCCGACGAGCGTGCCTGAACCGCTGGAAACACGTCTGCCCCATTCCAAAGCTTGTGCAGCGTGCCAGGGACCCACGCGCTGCCAGATGCCTCTGGTTATTTGCTTTAACTGGTACCTCAATCTTTTGCATTTTACAATAAAACAATTAACGCCACGGTGAATCTTGAGAGATGCCTAGAAGAGTTAGAGTAAGTTTCTTCTCAGGTGAGTATGTTACTGTCCCATTTGTTATGATTGAACTATCTGCTCCGCAACCATGAGATCCTACGCACAGTCTCCTCTTAAATAACAACTCAGAGAAGTATTTTAATGAACACTGCCACTGAAAGCCTGTGGAAGGAGGGGGAAAAGATTAGTTTTAGACCAGAAGCAAGCTTTTAGCTCTCCAACTAGCCTCCTGAGGTTTTTTTTTTTGTTTGCTGTCAGGACTTAGCTGTTATAGCAAGTGTATTAAAAGACTGATTCTGCTTCTCCTGGTTAATGAACTGTTCATCAAGGCAGCCCTCTGCACTAACAAAGACTGATGAATGCTGCTCCTGCACTGCTGGCCCCTCTGCAAGCAGAGAGCATTTCCTGGGTCTCACCATAAAGCCAGGGAAGTGCTAAAGAATGCTGTTTTAATTAACTAGTTATGACCACATTCTTCAACCTTTTAATGCAAGCATAAGAGAAACTGATTTTTAAATCTGTGCAAGATACTCGATCTTCATAAGCAAGGTGAGAATGAGCACTGTGGCAGGAGCAGCACCACCGTTTTCTCCCTATCTTTCACAGGTTCATTAGCATGCAGATCTCCAATTTTTAGTGTTCGCAGGAATTGCACAGCACCAACTTTATCTTCAATTACAACACATCTCCTTTCAGCTACACACCAATCAGCTCCTCCTGTCCTGTACCATTTTGCTGAATTTCTGTTTTGAAAGCTTCCACTTTTGTCATCGCAGGCAGAAGCGGTGGCCAGGGCTGCTTCACCTGCAACGTTTGGTGTCATACAAGTCAAATCTGCTCAGAAGAGCATGTTTCTGATTTTAAGACAAAGACAGCTCTGAAGAACTGAAGCTGGCTTTCAAAGTTAGCATCTATACAAACATCGGGAAGACCAACTTATACAAAGCCTCTGAAAATTCAAGGAGATGTTTATCAGATGTTTATTTCAAGGCACTACACTGGTACAAAATCACCTGCTGTAATAAAGGACTCATGGTTGCTTCTAAAAACATTTAAGTAGCATCTCCTGAAATTCAAATTAGATTTGTGTTGTCAGGACTTGCTTTTGTAAACTTTTGCACTAACTCCCATGGTCATTCAGTTATGCAAAGGCTCCCTAAATAAAGTTTAAATTACGATGATGAAATAATAAAAAAAACAAACCCTACAAGGGTAATCTGTATATTAGGAGTTTTTGTCAAGCAAACAATAGCATGAAGCCACTTAGCTTTTCAATTTCACACTCTGGAGCTCTCATACCTCAGATCAGATGCCTGTTGTTAGGCTAAATCCCATAATTACTCTTCACTTTGCTGACCTCAATAAGTAAGTAAACAAATGCTCAAAGGATGACACCTTCTTCAATACAAATTGGGCCACAGCTCTCAAAGGAACCAGTTATAAGCAAACCTGAAGTTATTTACACATGACATTCCTGGTGGCCATCTTGCGTCAAAGGCACATTGACACTGCTCTGGACTCAGCAGGCTACAGCCAGCTTCTGGGATGGGATAATGGCAGCAGGAAAACAAGCCAGTGTCTAGCAAAGCTTTCTTTGATGTCAGCAGTTTTTAACAATCAGACTCAGAGATATTTTTTTCTGTGCAGGGGAAAAGAGTATAACTCCACCAAAAAAAAAAAAAAAAAAAAAAAAAAAAAAAAAAAAAAAAAAAGAATGTTCCTGCCTACGTGTTTTCTTCTTCAAAATCTTCTAATTAACTTACCAAGACTCTATGACAGGCTTAATATGAAGGCTGCTGGTCATGTTTGCCAGCTAGATAAAGGAAGAAGGCTTTTAGCTCTTCCTTTGGACTCCTATTTATCCCCCAAAGATGGATAGAGCTACAGCTGTTCCACTAGCTTCATAAAGAACAAGGCTCCCTGGCTTCCTGCAGTAGGGCCTCAGTGGCAGCCGTAACTAAAACAAACCAGGAAACCAACCTCACTGTCAGTGCATCACAAGTGCCCCATTGAGAAACACAGAGTTGCATCACTTATACACGCAGTTCTTGGAAACAGTTTTACTGCACCCAAGTTACACACTTCTGTCCACAGCTGCTCCAAAATCCTGCAGGAGGAAGACACCTGGAACCCAGAGCTTAGAGCCTCTACCTTATACATAACAAAAAACAGACAAAACAAGCCAACAGCTGCAGCTGGTTTCAAGTTCCGCCCCAGTGCAACTCTTTTACCTTTTTATTTCAACTCCTGGATCAGCAAAGAGTTTACTATTTTCTGAAGACAGAAGTCAGATTTCATCACCTCAGAGATGGTTACTAGGAATACTGTCATGTATTATATAATGTATAACTATATAATGTATTATAATACCGACAACACTATCTATTCCAGCAATGTCAGGATTATTCCTCAGCACAGATTACTCCGTGAAGGTCTGCAAGTTCTGCTCATTAAGACGGATCAAGTCATGACACCCGGGAGTGCAAGAAAATTTTCCTGATGAAGCTGAAGGTTTCTCAAGCACCAGTGCAGAGAGCGGCAAACCTTAGGCATCATTTTTCTTCTTTACAGACCTTTAAACACAACCTGCTTACACTAAAATTGAGTTTCAGGAACTTCCTGGTCTCAATTAGGCTCACATGAAAGTTCTACCTACTTGAAGCCAGAAGTGCAGTTCCCTAACTACAGAGCACCCACTGCTATACTTTCATCTGTGGTGCAACTCTTCCTGAAAGACCTAGTGAAAAAGGGTTGATAGCAGGCAGCAAAAGGTTGTTTACATTGAAGTGCAAGTCGGTGGCCTGTAAAAGTTCTAAATTAGTAGCATCAATAAGACCTGGACATCACTAGACTGGTCACTACGTGGTTATTTTGGCTGCCACTGTGCAAGGAAAGGAACCAAAACGAGAGCTTCACAGGTCACCAATTATGCCATCATCTGGAACACTGCATCTGCTTAGCCTGCATCTTTCCAACGGCATGGCCAGAGTTGGAAATAAGGGTTCAGCAACAGAGAGCAGGATTAAAACACCATTACATGGCCAGGCAGTGAGAAACAAGATGCATGCAAGGAAAAGAATAATGATACACCAATATAATCTGTCCAGTACTAGAGCAGAAGAAAGACCTGAACTTGTACGAGTTTAAGAAGCAGAATTGCCAGGTATGCTAGATGCAAAAATTCATTCACTGCACGCTTCTTTCTACCTTCTAAACCAGCCAGTGCTCCACATTGCAAGGGCAGAATGACCACAGCTCAAGTCCTTGCCAGCAGTAGTACCATGCTCTGAAGAACCAGGTATTCCTTCACATGCCAAAGCACTGCTCTGTTGTAAATTGGAGTATTCTGTGAATTTCGAAGCCTGCAATGGTATTTACTTAGATCTTTCTTCAAACTGCTCCTCCTAGTCTCATTCTGGGTGGAGAGATCTAATCACAACGTCATGAAAGTAGAAGTTATCTACCTCACCTTGCTTCCCTCCTTTCCAGTGCTCACCAGGGGTCCAGCCTCCTCCCCAGACACTCCTACGTGGGCAATCCTGAGACTCACAGGGAATCAGAAAAGTTCCCTCCAACGTGATGCAGTAGAACATTTTTGTCTCAGAGCTGACAAGCAGGGGAGTCCAATAAACTGCATAAGCTGAATGTAAACATCTGATCACCTGATGTAATTAGTTACTTCTATTTACAGGAAGAACCTGGCCCACAGAGACCATTTCTTAGGCAACCCATTAGTTATTACCCTCCTTAACCACTAACAAAAAAATTGCTTTCATAACATACTAAATTTCCATATAGATAGAAAAGAACCAATTATATATCTATATAAACAAACATGCATTTAAAAATGTATAATATCACTTGTACTGCACTGAGGGGTTTTGATTTATTTTTAATTAGTTTAGATGGTTCTGAACTCCGATATTTGGAATGCAACTGTCAGAGAACTGTCCAGCTTTGCATTTGTAAGCAGAAATCAACAGGAAAACTTGTTGACTTTGGAAAATGTGGGTCAGACCCAGAAATTGAGGTATTCTGCACATCCAAACTCCTGTTTCTTTCCCATGCATCACCTCTGCCTGTATCGCAGACAATAGTAACAATAGCCTGAATTCAATGTCCAGATTCATTATTAAGTGTTCAGATCTTTACACACATCACGACACACGGGGCAGCATCAGGGAAAAGAAAGAAGGCAGAGGAACAACACAGCTCTAGTCAGAGTCGCTTCACCCAATTTTGTCTTCAAAGAACAATAAATGGAGAGACATCTCTGGTGGGGGGAAAAAAATCAAATAATCAAAACACAGGTCTGTGAGGTTTCTGAAGAGTGCACACATTCAGCCCTGGCCATACAGAATGTGCTCAAAGGAGACAGGGGTGAAAGGACAGAAGCAACATGATGGAAAAAAAGGAAAGCAGCACATCACAAGAGGATGAAGGACAGGCTCATAAAATCAAAAGCATGAATCTGTCTTCACACAAGCACAAGAGAAGTATAATTCTGCCATCTACATGTGGACTAGGCTTTCCCAAGAACATGGGGGAAAAGAAGGAAAAGAGCAGCAATAGAAATATCCACAAATCCCCTCAACCCTTAGAGCAAGGTATTCACTCTTTTTTGCCTTTTCCAGATCACCTTCATACTCTGCTCCTGTTGTGATTCTAGACAGACCACTGGGAAGTTCACGTGATGACTTGCCCAGAGACAGAAACTGCACAGGCAGGTGTTTCATACCAATCACTGGTGCTTGCCAGAAATTCAGCATGGGGTTTTCAGCCTGCTAAATTACATCCTCAGGCCACCACTTTCTGCAGTGTTCAAAGTCGGTAATCTCCAGCTCCATCTAGTTTACTTCAAGTGACTCGTGCAGAGCAGACGTCAACAGAAACAGGTTAGTGTTGGGTTCAGGCGCTCGATTTCCCCCAGCTGGCTGAGATGCTCTTTGCCTTCTGTACTCAAGATCCAATACACCGACTGGGAGAGCGATTTACGGGATTTCTTCTTTTTTTCTTCCCCCCCCCCCCGGGAATATTTACTCCATACCCTAAAAAAGTATTAGCTGATACCTGCCAACCCCATTATTAAAGAGAAGGTACCGCACTGTTTTTACTTATCTTACACTTACTGGACAGTGCAGCGTTCCTTTGAGGAAGCTGGGCAGACATCTAGTGAGTGGTGGAGTGGGAGGCAGTGTAAATTGACTTCTATAAGAAGAAAAAGCTGGCTCTGACAATCTGGCTATCAGAAACCCCTCAAGTTTAGCCAGCAACCTGATGTGGCAAGATGCTTTTTGCTCACACTCACTTCTTTCAAATCCTGCACTTTACAGCCCTATCACAAAGCCACATTGTATCCTCAGATAACAGTAGCATTTTCACAAGTCACTTCCTGACTGGTTGGAAAAAAAAATAGGTACATCCTTCCCGCATGTGATTTATATTCCCATAGGCAGCACTCCCTAAATACTTAAGATTCTGTAACACTTTCTTTCAGGAAGATACACCTCTTTTCTATGGTGGAAGTAACTCCTTGCTTTCTTCACAGCAGATTCCTGCTGCTTGCTACCACCTCAAGGATTAGTAATGGCTCCAGAACACAGAAAAATCTCAAGGATCTGACACATAGTAGTGAGTCAGTCTAGCAACAAAAATTTAGCATCCACTTATGTAGGTCAATAAACAGAAGAATTTGTTAGTGCCTCTGCTATGTAGAAAAACTCTTTCATTATTGACGCTACAACTGAAATCTTGAATTGATTCAGCCTGTCCTACACAGGGAGACAGCCAGAAGCCCTGCCTGTGGAGTAGGTGTTCTTCACACCACTACACCACCACCTACAACCCAAGTCATATAGGCCTGTTTCAGGGATTAAAAAAAAAAAAAAAAAAGTATGTTTGGTCCTGACTGTTCCTATAAATACATGGGTCTGTCTCTGATGAGCAATGGGGACACTTGGCATCTGAGGTGCCCTTTGAGCCGCTCTTGGAGCAGCACAGCCAGATGTCAGACAGGCGAATCATGACTGCTTCCCCTCTTACCACCCCACTCAAAGCAACACTGAGAAATAGAGAGAAAAGGGAAGAATCACGAAAGCACTATGATTTTGTGTAATAAACACAGTAACCCTCCCTAAGATCCGCAGGCAGCTGTACAATCTAAACAGCACTGAGCTTGTATGTGATAAGAAGACACAAGGCAAGCAAAATGAGAGTGAATATATTTACAAGATAGTGCCAAGATCTCCATAACAAACAGTCATTAGTAGATTAGTATTACGAATCTAATCCAATTAAGAATTTCCTTTGCAAATGCCTGGAGGAGCTGGAATTCCTCTGGGAAGACCTTTCCACATTTTGAAAGGCTCTGTGAGTCATGCCTGCAGGTCTGACATACCAGGAAAGACCAGCTCCAGAGCAGCACCACAAAGCCCTAAACCCCACCTCGAAATAAGCTACAGCATCCTAGGGAACTTGAGGAGTCAATTAAAAAAATTGACCCCACAGCAGCAAGAAAGAGACTTCTCAGTTCCACAACTCCCAGTCAATGTCAAACTGGCACCTTCCCAAGCAAAGGGACAAAACAGTGGAGAACTTTCCTCATTAACAGTCTCATACTTCGTCCTTTTAAACAGCTCCAGGCCATTATGGATGTTTGACACAACACTTCGTCCATACAGCAGCCATGTCCAAAGACAAAGCACAAGAATAAGCAGTTGAACACCCTCCTCTTTGATTTTGTCAGAATCCTAATGCCTTGCCCCTACCCCTTTACACTGATGCTGAGAACAGCAGCAGCAATCCACAGCTTGGTCTGAACGTCCAAGCTCTTCCCCACACTGCAAAATCTGCTCATGCTCGGTTTAACACTAGCAGCATACACACACAGGTGGGAATAGCGGTTTGCAAGCTCCCAAAATTAGGTTTGTTCATTAAATTCTTACTGTGAATGGTTTTCTGGTGCTCTCAGTTGAAGTTCATAGATTTAGGCTGACCTTATGTGCCTTTGCATCAAGAGATTTTGGACAGAATAATGAGAGCAAAAGATCTCATTGGTACAACTGTGCTGAACAGAAAGCCACGAGTGATCATGTTACCACATCTGCAGACAGTGCACAGTGACCCTTCACACCAAGAAACCAAGTCAGAGCAACTGCTTCCTTCTGGTTTAGGAGAGGGACTATGCTGGCCCCAGTGCTACCAATATATCAGAAGAAAAGATACATAAAAACAAGTATATACTTAAAACAATATTATTTTAACTAGCTATCAGTTAAGACAGATACATTTAAATTAATGTTTGGAACACAAGGGGTTCAGACTGATCTTCAAAATGCAATTACATAAATGTTAAAGTAGAGCTTTGCCAGTCATTTAATGTAAAAAACAAACAAAACAAAAAACCACAAAAAAAACAACAGATAAGCCTCAAAATAAAAACTTTCTGCAGTCAAACCACAAGATTATTTTTCTAAGCTGTCACAAGTGCCAGTGAAAGATGCAATTCAATGTACTAAAACCCTGCTCCTCTGCAGTTCACTGTTAGGCATGAAGTTGACCTCTCCAGCACCTTTCTGGACCATCCAGCTACTCCTTGCAGCAGCAGATGCTTCAGACCGTTTAAGTTTCTAAAGTTTGACCTGAAACCCCTCGGGAAGCCAAAGATGCCCCTTAAGGGAAGGATTAGCTAAGACAATAGAGAGCTGATGTTTCCCTCTCCTCACACAAAACTGATACCTAGGTAAAAAATCCAAAGCCAATGACCAAATGCCAAGATCAGGCAGGACATTTTACATCTGAATAAGGTGGGGAAAGAGTTATTGATGTCCTGCCAGTCAAACACAACTTGTTTCCCTTCTTTGTGCAAAACACTTAAACAGAAGTGATTCACAGAAAATATGCAAATTCCAGGTCAACTTACCTTCTCCTCCTTCTCTTTGCAGAGACACCTCTGTTACTCCAGTTCTTCGACAACAGTGCTTTGGCAAAGACTGCCAAATTGGAGGGGAAATGGAGCCAGAAGCTCCAAATACAAACACGAAGAGGCAAGTGTTGCAAAAAAGCCTGATGGAGCCAGCAGCCCCCAGTAAGGATGCAGCCTACCTCTCCCGTCACAGTCACAGGGTGATCCAGCAGCTGAGGGAAGCCTTTTAGCTGGTCACCACTGACAAAACTGATACTGTCTGTTTACCATGATAGGCAGCTGGTCAGCTTTAGGCAACTCAGGTCACTTTGTCATGCTAGCATGGCTTCAGAGCCAGGAGCATGCCACTTATAAAAGGGACTTCAGTCAGGTTAGTACATTTGGGCTCCTCCAACCACAAACTCCGGCAGTGAGACTTGAAAAAAACCAAACCAAACAAAAAAACAAAAAAAAACAAAAAAAAACAAAACAAAACACCACAAACAACCCAAAAACAAAACACCCAGAAAAAACAAACACAAAACTGTTCTGTGTTAGTTCTCCCTCCTGTTGTCGCTCCCCTCCCCCAGCTTGTTAACTAAACTTTTCCTCTCCCAGGGATCTTCCTAATCCTTCAGCAAAGCTGTTATAAATTTGCAACATCAGTCACTTTGCAAACCAACTTTAACATGAATCAGGTTTACCATGAGCTCAAGAAAATACAGGGAATTTAACAATCATATAGCCAGAAGGAGGATATAAACGGGGAAGAATAGAAGTAGAACTGGAAAATTGGTTTTCAATCATGTAAAGGAGCGCACACCATTCCCAGGGGCCTAGGTTACTGCAGAACATCAGCATGAAAATGCACACTGCACCATTATCCAAAGCAGCAGATTATGGGCAAATAGTGAAACCAAAAGGCAGACTTAAGAGCTAAAAATCCCATGTTCTGTTTCCAAGAATTATTAAGGAGAGACAAAACCCTCTCTGTACATACATTCAAACTTCAAGACTTTCACCTGACTGTGATATTAATTCAAGTGTATTGAAACTAAGTATCTGGAAGGGATTTAAAACTTACCCCTCCCAGCAGGCAAGTTCACCTGCAGCAGGGCTGGTAGCCCTCCCAGCCCATGGATGCTTACAGTACCTGCAGGAGTTTTAAGCTGAACTAGCAGTTCTGAGATGGGGTTGTGAGAAGAGGCAACACCCTGACAGATGAATTGGGAAGCCACTTCCACCCACATTGACTCAGGAGAGCAGATGTTCCCACAGTATATCAACAAAACTTGTTATTTACCATCAGAGATGTGTAACGCTATCAGACTTGGGAAGTTTAGGGAATTTTGGCCAAATGCTGTTTTCTGCAGAAGACAATAGGCTTAGGTACTAAATTGAAGTTAATGTGAACTGGTGAAGTTTGAGAACCACACACACCTAATGAAGCCAATTTTCTTACTACAGGTTCAAACACCATGGTATAGAAGAGCCTTCTCTAGACAGGAAGATACAGGTTTATGGGCCACTGAAGCAACCTACTGCATGACTTGGGCTGATCACACCCTTGTCATTCATTTTCTGTTACAGTATGGCCTCTCTTACACAGTTTTATTCAACTGACTACAAACCTCAGACCAACTAAGAGCAGCTCTTCATTTTTATTTCTATTGATAATAAATGCAACTTGGTACTAAACCAGACACTGTCAGCACAATCCAGCCAGTATGCCTGAGCAATATATTTAAACTGCTATTCAAATGACTTAAAACAAGCATTGCATTACAGCTGCTATTCTTTAAACAAAAAAAAAAAAAAAAGAAAGAGACAGAAAGGAAGTTTCAAGGGCTGCCTTCAGGCTGAAGTTTACAACCAGAACGGAAGTTTACTTCAAGCAAGGTGTAGGAGGTAAAGAGAAGAAAACATGAACTCAAAACCTGAGTATCCTTTTGAAATAACTGGTTCACTGGAAGGACTTGGCTGAGCAATGGACAGAGGTCCATGAGCAGAGCAGCAGAACTGGGTCCAAGCCATTCCAGACCATGCCAGCTCCTGCAGCAGGGTCTGGGCTACAGTGAAGAGAAGATAATCTAGGAAAGGCAACAAGTGAAGAGGTGTAACCAGAACTATTCCTTCCATTTTTGTTCTGAAGAGTGACTAATTAGCCAATTTTTTTTTCCAGTTACAATGCATCTAACACAAGCACAACCAAAGCTTTACAGATATATGATTTACATGACTGTTTCCTACTATAACTGCAAGAAACTTGCCAAATTAAACCATGAGATTTTTGCCAGACTTAGCCATGCACAAAGCTGTCTCGTTTACAAATAGGTTTAACTAGGATCCACAGTCAACCTGGAAACTCTACGGCATTAGTCACTGCTCTTCCACCTCAAAATGTGAAGTTTTATCCATCACTCCAGCCTCAATGAGAGAAGGCTCAGGATGTGTTTGGCAACATCTGAAAGCAAACACTGACTTTTAAGCAACCATGCCTTGAGAGAAAAAAAAAAACAAAACCAAACAACATCCTCAAAGCACATCAAGAATGCTGGACAATAATAATTAGTGTCCTCCCAGTAAATATTAAAGGATGTGCACCACCACCAGTAGCACTTCCTCAGGGTAGGAGGGATGATGTCATGGCTGCACGCTAGAGCATTGTCGGGTTCATCTGGCTACATGCTGCTAACGGGACACTCCCTACAGAACTGTGACCGCACAGTCAATTTTCCTGGTATCAGCAATCAGTTTAATAAGTGTTCAGAGACCTGCAATTAGCATATAAACCCAGTAAACCACCAAGCTGAAGAAGAAATAAAAAAGAACACCACCAAAAAAAAAAATGCAAAGAGAAGACATCTCTAACAGGGTGGCAAACAAAGCTCCAGAGCATGAAAGAGAGAAAGGAATGTGGTTAAAAAAATCTCCCCTAAGGAGGAATACTCTGTACACCCGAGCTCCAGCTGTTTGACTCGCCCGCTCCCTCCTCCACTCCATTATCCACTCTGGCTGTGCTAATTTAACACAAACCGCCCGCGTCAACTGTTGAAGGGGAGATTGGGGTGAGGCGGCCTCGGGTGCATTTGAGCTCCCGGTGCAGAAAAGAAAAAAAACTTTGGGCAGGAAAGTTGAGGTGCCTCTGGCAAGTCGCTTTGTGCTGAGAGCTGAGGAAGCTGCAAGGGAAGGCAGCCAGAGTCCTTCCTTTCTGCAGCCTCTACCGACCAGGGCTTTGCCACCACCTCCACACACACCTCACAGCTCCCACAGGGCACCCAGATTTGCATGCAGAAAGATTTGCCTTCATCAACAAAGCCATGCAACTCCCAGCAAGAGGAGATCCGACTGCCCCCAGTTCACAGCAAGTCACCACCACGGAGGAGACCAGCAGGTCCAAAGAGTCCGGAGGAAAAAAGGAGGGAAAGAATAAACGCCACCAATTTTCAAGTCTGGAGGCCTGCATTTCCACAGGGAAGATATTTTCACATTTGAGATACTGGGGGAGCGCTGCAAGGGTTTGGAAGTCATATATGCAGCCAAAATGGCGCTGAGAATAAAAATATAATTTAAAGGAAGGTCGCCATATTGTAAACAGTGAGGCAGGGAGACACAGAGACAGCAACCTCCATTATTCCCAGCAGCTGCAGCAGCACGGAAGCGCTGGGAACGTCAAGGCCTGATGCAGAGACGCCACCGCCGCTTCCCTCTCCCTGGAAAGGACCCTCGGGAGAACCCCCCAAAAGCAACCCACCCTTGGAAAGGGGTGAGGAGGGGAAATCGGAAGCTCCGGAGGGGGAAGGTGGAAGGCCAGACAGGGGCAGCACCAAGGCAGCCAGGCCGCACAGGCACCCGCTTCGCTCCTCCTCTCAGCTTCTGCTCAGCTCCAAAAGAAAGGAGGGTGGGTGAACCCCCGCTGCAACCCCTGGAGAAAGCAGCGAAGGGCCTCTTCACCTCGGATTAGTTTCGAGAAGAAGAACCCGTGTGAGGTTTACATTTCCTTTTTGTTCGTGCCTGCTATACCCGGCCTCATGTCCTTTTCCCCCTCCTCCCCAGGCAAGGTAGGAACCTAACGGGAAGCGGGAGCGGTTGGAGGAAAGGTGCTGCCAGGGCCGGGACAGCAAAATCCGGAGAGAGACAACGCCGAGCCTTACCAGCACTGAAGGTGGAAAGCGGCGGGGCAGTGATCGCAGCACAGCAGATCCCCTCCTTCCTTGCAGCTATCGCAGCTATCGTGGTTAGTGGCCCTGCCACTTCGCCTGGGCTCCTTCTCGGGCCTCCTGCTCTTTTTTTCCCCATCTTCGCTCTTGGGGGGAGCCAAGAGGGCTTGGATTTGCTGCACATACAGAGACAGACAGACAGAGAGGGGCTCTGAGGGGCTGGGATGGACCCTGACCCCACGCGCCCTTCTCCCAGATGCGTGCCGCGGGGAAAGCGCCCCGGGCCCGCCGCAGGGGGACGGGGGGACATGGCCATGGCAGGGCCTGCCCCGCCCGCCAGCCCCGTGTCCGGGAAGGCCTCTCCCGGGGATTGGGTGAGCTGCTTCTGTCCCTCCGCACTTCCTTCTATGGCCACGGGGCTCCGGGGGGGTGGGGGGGGTCCCTCGCCATTTTGCAGCCCCACGGCCTCCCCGGTCAAGGCCTCCTCCCTCTCCTCTTCCGCGGCTCGGGCCTCACCTCCATGAGCCCCCCGGAGGTGTCCAGGTCGTAGACGATCGTCTTGGTCTCCATCTTCTCCCACATTCATCCAGCCCGGGAGCGGCCCCGAGAGCCCCCCCCAGCGAGAGGGAGCAAAGGAGGGGGAGGGAGAAGCGACCCCTCAGCGGCAGCGGCTCCGCGTCGAGGAGGGGGGCGGCGGAGGGGCGGGCAGGCGGGCGGCGGGGCCTAGCCCACGGGCCGCTGCGGCTTGCCCGTCGTCCTCCTCCACCTCCAGCCGGGCCCAGGGGCGGCTGCGGGGGACCCCGCGCCCACTGCCATGCCGCGTAAAGGAAGGAGAGGAGGAGGGGGTGCGGCGCGGCCCCGCGCCCGCCGCCGCCGCTCACGCACCGCGCACGCACCACACAGACACAGGCGGCGCCGACGCTGAGGGCCCCGCCGCCGCCGCCACCACCGCGCCGCCCGCGCATGCGCAGACCGCGCCCCGCCGTCGGGGGGGCCCCCCCCTCTCCACCACCTCCGCCCCGCGCGCAAGCGCGGCCCCACGACGCCTCCCGCTCTCAGCCCTGGCGCCGCGGGGAGGGGGCGAAGCGAGAAGGTGTCCCGTTCCAGATACTGCGCAGGCGCAGCTACGGCACCACCCCCTCAGCATCCCGTCTCGCTCCGCCCTTTTCTCGCGCAAGCGCGACGCAGGTGGGGCAAGGAGGAGGGTGGCGCAAGGAGGAGGGTGGCGCGCAGGCGCGTGGCCGTCGTCACGTTCCTGCGCGGGAAAGAGGGGTAGTAGGGAAGTGTTGCCGTCGGCTACGCCGGGCGTGAGGGGCGGGGCAGGGGCACTGCGCCCGCCTGCAGGGGGCGCGCGGTGAGCGGCGCGGCGAAGGGGACGGGACCCCGGTGGTGACGTCATCGTCACGGAAGCCAAGTCGTGGGGATGTGGTTTGAGTGCGAGGGTTTCAGGGTGGGGGGCAGAGGTCAGGATGGGGATCCGGGAGGTGGTAGGATTGCGCAGGGTGGTAGGGCGTTTCGTGCTGTATACTCCCGTCCCCGGCGCTCATTCCCGCTGAGAAAGACGCCAGCGCTTCTTCGAAAACACCAGTTTTTATTAATGAAACAACCAAAAGATGGGGTGTGGGGTGTCCTCTCCAGAACTGGGGTGCGGCTGGGGAGTGGGGGACAGCTATGCCCGGTGTCTCCGTGCCCGTCCCGACACCCCAGGCTGGCGCCCCGGATCGGGTCTTCCTGGGGCGTCGGGACGTGTAGCTGGCGGGGGCGGCACACCGGTGGCAGAGGGGATGCTCCGGGGAGGGCGAAGCAAGCGGGGGAGTGGGGGGACGCTGCATGCTAGGGGTACGGAGGGGACACACACACGTCCCTGCGTGGCTGTGGTGGGAGATAACGGGAGTCCGGGGAGGGACCAGACCCTGTGCTGGATGTAGGCAAGGGGTGGGGAGCACCCCCATGGCTACCCAAGCCCTCACCCCTCTGCGGGGCTCTGCAGGGTGTCCTGCTGCCCGTCCCCCACTCCAGCCCTGGGGAGCCCTGTCCTTATTTTGGGGAATCCCCCAGCTCTACCCTTATCTGGGGGAATCCCACTCGTAGGACCCCATTCCCCCTGCCCAGGTCACTCCTCCATCATAGGGGACAGGCATGGGCTGCTGTATCCCTGATGGAGCAGAATGTGGCCTAGGGACCCCCCTATCCACTGGCTCAGCACCCCCTGAGCCGAGGGTGAGGGGTCGGGTGACAGTGGGGCTTGGGTAGACCCCATGGGGGTCCGGGTGGGTTGGAAGTGGCAGTAGGGTGGCAGGCGCCTGTGTCGCTCCCACTGAGCGCTCGTCTTGAGTCTCCTTGGGAGAGGTGTGTTAGGCCCATGTTGGGGAGCAGTGGGCGCAGGGGGCCCTCACAGGGGTGGCTGCAGCACCCAGCTCCATGCTGCCCATGCCTAGATGGACACCTCATATTCCCTTGTCTCCTGCAAAGAAAACAGACTGCAAGGGGTTGGACACTTGGCAATGCGATGGGGTGCCTGGGACAGGGACTGGGCATCTTCCACCCCATAGGGCCCTGGGGGGGGATATGCCTGACCACAGGGGATGCATGTCTCATCCCATGTGTGGTCACTGGATGGACGTCCCAGATGGTGCATGGTCCCTGAATTGCTGTCCCATATTATGTATGGTCCTTGGATGGACATCCCATCCCATACATAGGCTCTAGCTGGGTGTCCTGTTTAATGCATGGTCCCTGGGATGGGTGCCCCTGCTGATATGTGTTCTTTGCATCCATGTTCCATCCTGTGCATGGTCCCTAGCTGGACAGCCATCCTTCGAGTGGTCCCTGGCTGGATGTCCTATCTCTAATGTGGTCCCTTGAATGCATGACCCTATCCCACACCTGTCTCACCCCACGTGCAGTCTATGCAATGCAGAGTCCCCAGAGTGCCCAGCCCTGGCCAGGCGGGGCACAGGAGCCAGTACTTACTCCTGTCTCATAGGTGGGGTTGTCAAAAGCTGACTCCACGGTAATGTGGTCATAGGGGTGGGAGCCAGTAAGGGGCAGCTGCAGAGATGGCTTCCCCTGGAACCTGTGGAGAGAGGGCAGCTGGGGCAGGCAGCAAGCAGGCTATGGGGACCCCATGGAGTGACAGGGTCCACTCACTACTCACTTGGAGAAGTAGAGGTAAATGCCCCCTATGAGCAAGGCCACCACCAGCACGGGCAGGAAGACGGCGATGGCGACATTGGTTCCCTCCAGTGCTGTCCCTGACGGCACAGCCTTGGCCACAGCTGCCCAGAACAGTGGGGAGTCACCAAGGGAGCATCCCACATAGGCTGCACCCCTGGCTGCCCATCCACTCCCCACACCCCTTGGCAAACTCTCACCGTCCAGGTTGCGGTTGCTGTAAAACTCATCATAGGAGGCTGGAGGGGGGTGGAAGAAAGAAGCTGGTATCAATGGTAAGAAGCATGGGGGGGTGCCAAGCAGTGCTGGCAGGGTGATGGGGTGGGGAAGGGTCCTCTCACCCGCCTTGCAGATGGGAGGTGAGCCACTCCAGCGTGAGGGATGCCCAGGCAGGCAGCGCAGGTTGCCCTCGCCCAGCAGCACCCGGCCAGCAGTGCAGGAGAAGCGTAAGGTGGTTCCCGCAGGGTACAGCCGCCTCTCAGGGCTCTGCCGCCCACCCGCTGGCACGCCAGGGTTGTGGCAAGGCTCGTATGTCTCTGCTGCAGGGCAAGGGGATAGTGACACCAGCACCTGCCATCAGTTAGGGGCATATCCCCAGGGAAGGGGCACCCAACTCACGGATGCACTTGGGGAGACGGTCGCTCCACTTGGGTCCCCCTGCAGCACGGTCATGGCAGGTGAGGGTCCCGGCACCTGCCAGGACGTAGCCCTTATCACAAATGTACTGCACGGTGGCTCCCACTGGGAATTTTGGGCTGGAGACCACTCTACGGCTGTGCTCAGCATCCCCAGGGTCCCGGCAGGTGGTCACTGTGGGTGGGAGGAACTGGTGGTGACAGTGGCCACCAGGGACATTCCATGGTGCAGAGAGATGCTGGGGCGTAACGCTCACCCCGCTCGCAGGAAGGCAGGTCACCACTCCACGTCAGGTCCCAGTGGCACATCAGGAGGTCAGTACCAGTCAGCTGGAACCCAGGGTAGCAATGGAAGGTGACCACAGTGCCATGGAGCAGCTCTGGCTGAGAGGATGTCTTCCAGCCATTGGCGATGTCTGGCAGCTCAGGGCAAGTGTCGTTACGGGGGACCTCTGTGGGAAGGGTGGGATGAGTGGGGCAGCAGGGACACATGGGATGCTGGGGACGCTGGGAACACCATCCCACCATGGGGCTTACCGGAGAAGTGGATGACAAAGCCCTGCCGATAGGCAAAGGGACCAGCACCAGGGTCAGACTGGAACTGGACAGTGACATCGGCAGTGGAGGCATAGAGCTTGAAGCGGCCACGTGCACCGGTGTACTGGCCCAGGATGCGTGCTGTCAGGTCATCCCCGTCATAGAAGGTCAGCACGTCCCCTGTGCCCAGCTGCAGCCTGTGGCAGCAAGGTGGTGAGGGTGAGGGCATCTGGGCCTCTCCCCATCACCCCACCCCCCTCTGACTGATGTCCCCACACTCACACACGGACGTCCAGCATGACGCGCTTGTCCTCCTCCACGTGCAGTCCCCAGATACAGTCCTGGCCCTTGCCATAAGCCTCTGGCCAGTTGGGTGACAGCACCACTCCAGCTGTGTCTGTCAGCTCCCCACTGCACACCGCTGTGGGCATATGCTGGGCTTGGCACCACCGTGGGGGTACCCACCACTGAGTGTCCAGCACCCTGCACAACCCGTTTGCACCAGCACCCACTTCAGCATCCCATTCAGCACCCACCATCCCTGTTGGCTCCAGTTCCAGCAAACACCATGGCACAGTGGCTCCCACATCCATTGTAGCCCATCCCCAGATGCAGCACCCACCGTCCTTGTTGGCTCCAGCTCCCACTGTGTCCCTCAGCTCCAGCATGTACCATGGCACATTGGCTCCAGCATTCATTATGACCCATTCCCAGCTTCAACAGCCAGAGCAATCCCCAACTCCAGCATCCACAGCACCCCTCAGCCCTAGCACCTGCTGAAGCCCCAGCTCCAGCCCCTTCAGTCCCCCAGCCCCAGCGCCCACCACGGCATGCCGGCTCCGTCTCGTTCCACTGTGGGTCACTGGGGTCAACACACTCGATGATGGTGGAGCCCTGTTCCAGAGTGTAGCCAGGGTCACAGCTGAACTCCACTGTGGTGCCCACAGGGTACCGGGGGTCACTGGTTGTGAAGTTCCCATACTTGACGAAGGGCTCATAGCAATGCCCCTGCTCGAAGGCTGCAGGCACAGGGGCAAAGGTCTGCTGGGGCCAAGGAGGTGCGGGGATGCCCAGGTGCCCCTCTACACTCTGGTCCCATACCCTCATAGCGCAGTGCCATGCCAGCAGCCGCCCCGCTGCTGTCGGTGGTGAGCTCCACAAAGAAGTGGCGCCCGGTGCTGAGCAGCCCCTCGATGGGCAGGTACTCCACCTCGTAGGAGTCGTACACCGGTGGTGCCTCCACGTTGTTGCCATTACGGATGATGAGCCTGCCAAGGCATAGCATGGGCAGGGTGCTGCATTAGCTGTGGCCAACAGTACCCATCCTTGAGCATGGACAGTAGCATCCAGCCCCAGCCATGGCCAACAGCACCCACCCTTGGACATGGCCAATGGCTAAACAGTGCCCATGCTTGGGCATTGCCAACAACATTCATCCTTGAATACAGCAAACAGTCCCCACCCCCATCCTTGAACATGGTCCTGGGTTTCGTGCAGGGCTGCTTCCCGGTGCCCTCCCTCATCCATTCTCCCTCTGCCCGGGGACCAAACCTGTCATCATCCTCTGCCAGAGAGACCTTCTCAAAGTGGAGGTGCAGACGGTGGCCAGTGGGTGCCTCCAGCAGCCAGTGGCACGTCAGGTTGTTGCTGTAGTTCCCGGGGAAGCCGGGTGAGATGATGCGTCCCACGGTGACATTCCGGATCACCCCACCACACGCCGCTGCAGGAGAGAAACCATGATGTGCTGGCTGTGCTGCACTGGCTGTGCCGCGTCCTCCTTCCTCCTTGTGTCGTTGCTTACCGAGGCAGAGGGGCTCACGAGCGCTCCAGAAGGGACGGGTGGCATTGCGGCAGGCAAGCCGGTGAACACCTTGTAGCTGGTAGCCGGGGGCACAGCGGAAGCGGGCATCCCCGCCAGGGTGAAGGCTGCTGACTGAGACCTCCCCGAATGCCGGCCGCGCCGGGAAGGGGCAGCTCAGCAGGTAGGCTGGAGGCAGGCAGTGGCATTACAGAGTGGGACAACAAGCCCCCCAGGACTCCGGTCCACCCCATTGCCAGCATCCACCTCCCAAGCCCCCCAGCACTGTCTGGGTAACACGGTGCCTGTCTGTGGCTGCTGGAAATGATGCTAAATGAGACTGTAATTTCTCATGCCAATTAGATCTCCATTAATGTTCTTCACCCAGTTGGTGCCCGCTTAACCCACCAGCAGCACAGATTAACTCTGGCACACATTGCCACACTCTGAGTTAACATCATGCCACTGGGAGAGTGCCCGGGGTAGGTACCGCGTGGTCTGTATCAGTGGTGGGTGCTGCCCCCTACCTTGGTAGTGGAAGTGATAGGAGCCGGGGCTGGTGGGCTGGGGGCTCTGGAAGTGGAGGGTAAGGAGGTTGGCAGGGCTGCGAATGACCTGGCCCCGCATCAAGAAGGACTCATTGGCCAGGAGGGTGGGCTCCAGGCCCCCTGTGCTCTCCACCGTCAGCGTTTCCCCCTCTGCCAGGCTGATGTTATGTACCTGCAGGGGATGGCCAAGTGTCACCACCCCAGAATCACTTCTGGTCCTCCGGAGGTTTGCCTGCGTTCGATAGTGTGCTGGAGCTTGTCTGAGCTTGGGGCAGCGCCTTTCAAACACGGTTACCAGTGCCATAAATCATCTGCCACGCAAAGGGCGGCAGGGCCCAGCCAGCAGCTCTACCAGGGAACTGTGGCACAGCTGGGCTCACGCCAACAGCCCCACTGACAGCCAGGTGTGCGCTCCAGCCCTCTGGAGCAATTTGCTATTAATGATGTTAATTAAGCAATGCTGTGTGGTGATGAGCAGCGGCACTGGCGAGTGCTGCTGTGAGAGCTGGAGATGCTGCCTCTGGCTCACTGCTGCCTTTCTGCATGCCAGGGCTCTCTGGTGGGCTGGGCAGAGGTGGGGACACACAGCCACGTGCCACGAGTGGGAGCTGCATGTAGCCTCAGGCACTGCAGGAGCTGCAGCCAGCTTCTGCTCCTGGCAGTTGTCTTGGCTCCGTCACGGTGTCACCCACTGGTGCTGCTTATGACTTCTCCATCAGCACTTCAGTAATTATGTCCCCTCTTGCTGCCTCTGTGATGGGTGTCAGCCATGCCAGCAGGTGGACATGGGGCATCCTGGGCCATCCCACCAGCTCATGCACCCACATTCCTCCCCCAGGGACCAAGGGTGAGCAATACCCTGAGCAATTTCTCCTGGTTCAGGAACACGGGGCAGGGATGGGGACAGGACTGCCTGCATGCCAAACTGTGCATGGCCACACAGCCACAGCACAGAGCAGGGGATGGGTCATGTATGCCTGTGGGCACTTGGCAGCCCACCCTGCCCGTAGGTCCCCAACTCACCTTAAGCTCCACACCGTAGCCTGGGTAAACAGAGATGGTGTAGGTGCAATCCAGGCTGCCATCAGAGGGGACAACAACTGGCTCCGGGGACACCAGCCAACCCTCAGGACCCACCAGCGTCCGGTTGCAGAGGGCTGGTGACAGAGGAGACCTCAGCTCAGCCTTGCTTCACCCCAACTCCCCCCAGCTACCTCCACAGTGCTCACCTGGCCCCTGCAGTGTGGTGACAGTGGTGGTGGTGATGGTGGAGGTGGTGGTGGTTCCTTCCTCATCCCCAGGTACCACAGCAGCTTCACTGTGGGGTCCCAGAGATGTGCTGGGGGTGGCAGGTGCCTGGCTGGGGGATGTGGGACTCAACTCTGGCATGCTGGTGGGGGACCACGAGGTGTCAGCACCTGGCACAGTCCCCCATGCCTCCCCCCATGGTCCTGGGTGCCCAGCTGGTGTGGTCAGTGGGTCAGTGGGGAAGGCAGCTCTGGGCAGGGCAGGAGTACGTGGTGGGGGCTCAGGAGCTGGGGGTCCAGGGTCTGGCTGGAGGGCACCAGCTGGCAGGAGGGCACCAGGGCCACCAGGCAGGAATGGTGCCTGGCCCAAGTAGTCCTTCTTCAGGAAGGCTTCATGCAGCAGGTCCTCCAGCAGTGGGTGGTGGTTGAGGAGCTTCAGCGTGGGTGCCGTGCTCACAAAGTGAGCCTCTGCCTCCCGCTCCTCTGGTGTGGGCAGCACTGTCGGCTCCCCCTCGGCCTCAGCGCTCTCCCCATCTTTCCTTGCCAGCTCATTGAAGCCTGAAGGAAGGAGAGAGTGTGGGGTGCTGTGAGCCCATGGATGACCTCACCATTGGAGGCTGATTCAGCACTGGGGACTGCTGATTCATCAGAGACCAGTGCTGTGCCCAGTATGATACCTGGGAGCAGCCCTTGGACATAGTCTGGTGCTGCACTAGGGGCGACTGCTGCACCAGGGAGCGTTGCTGGTGCCATATCAGAGACACGTGCTGTGCCAGGGACAAGGCTGCCCTGGGAACCAACACTTCACCATGGGCCAGTGCTGCCCCAAGTAGTAATGCTTCTCTGCACACCAGTTCTGCACAAAAAACTGGGATGGCAACCAAGCTCATCAACTACATGCAGTGGGACCCTGCCACACCTCACCCCAGCAAACCTTTCCCTAGGGCAGCCCTGGTTAATTAATGCATAACTGTAGCTTATACCACATTCAGAGGTGCCTACCCCATCCATCACCCAGCCCTCATGGGGACAGCCTTGGGCTTGGCTGGCCATGGCCACAGCTTGTCCCTCTCTAGGGAGGTGGCAGAGGGTCCCACCAGGACCTGGCATCCCCTTGGTGCAGCCATGCAGGCAGCTGCCTTGTCTGCCATGTGCAGCTGCACTAGGGATGCCACTGGAGCCTGAATACTGGGACTCTGCTCCAGGCCACCAGTGCAACAAGTCCACAAGAGCTCAGCTTCTCTTCATCTATCTGCCAGCAGGCCATCCCTGGGCCATGTCAATCTGCTGGGGACATCCAGCATATCGACACTTCCTACCCACAGCCACAAGGATCTCCCTACCACATTTCCTCATGCATTAGTCCCTGAGCAAATCCCAGCATTCTCCAGTCTTCAGACTAAAACAAAATAAGAATTTAATTAGCCTTAATGAGACACTCACCACCTCTCCTGGCCAGATCTGGCACAGCATGGTCCCATTTTTTGGGGGCCTAGCTCCCCATCCCCACCGTGCCACAGCAGAGGGGATGCTGTGGAAGCAATGATGCCACAGCAGCACCCAGTGTCCCTCCATGGTGTTTGTGCCATGGTAGAGTGTGGGCACGTCTCACCAGCGTGCACAGACGCTGATGACATGATACTGCCAATTACTGGGTAATTACACCGATCGTAGCAGGGCAGGGCCCAGCGAAGATTAATTACTCCGCGACTGCCACTTTTAAGGGACTATTAAGAGACATTAGCTTGGGTGAGAAGCGTCAAGGCAGGGTAGCTGCTGGGTGCTGGCAGGCATCCCCACTACCCTGCCACGCACCCTGTGTCCCCACTGCTCCCTTGCCATCACTCTCAGACAATGACAATGCTCTGAACAAAGTGGCACAGTGAGGAGGCAAGCACCCAGCTGTGCTGGCTCTGAAAGGTTCACTTGCCCCCCAGCAAGGCCAGAATTATTTTTTAATAGGATCCATTTATTAGAACATAAAAGTTAATGAGTTTATACTGAAGGGCGCCAAAATCTCTTTTAGGCTTTAATAGCAGCTTAGTGCTGTGCCACTGTGGCTGTCCCACACAGTGAAAGCTGGGGCAGAGATGCCCACCCTAGCCCCCTGCACCTTCCTGCCCACAGTGGTCTCCACTGGGGCTGCCAGGTAAGGCAGGACCCTGCAGTAAGACTTCTACTGCAAGTCCCATCCTGATGCTGTGGCACTCTAAATGGGGGAGTGCCTGGGCACCACATGCTGTCCTGAGCTCTGTGTGGTGCTCTGTGTACCACTGGATACTCCTCGCAACAGGGAATGCTCGAGGCTGGGGATACTTTTGACCCTTGGAGAATGCAAGATGCTTGAGGCACCATGGGAAGGCAGCAGCTGCTCAGATGTTGTCACCTATGCCCCTCAAGCACCATAGGATTAGAGCCTCCACCTCGACAGATGTCTCTAAGCAGCTTATCTCCAGTGACCATGCCACAGCTGTGTCCCTCCCATGTCCCTGAGGTGAACAGGGGCTGGTGACACAGGACCCTGCTACCCAATACCCACTCTCCAGGCCCTGTCACTCATCAGGGATGTCACAAAGCTCAGGGTGGGTGCAGACCCTCGCAAAAGAGCCATCAAGTTCCCACCGTCTTGGGTGCCTGCCAAGGGCTCTTGGCATGCATGGCACACACCGGGCTGGGGTCCTAATCCCTCACATCGGCTTTGCCGGGCAGGAGTCTATTAACGGCAGCCGGGAGCTGGGGAGATGTCGGAGACTAATCCGGCTGCAGCGGGGGCCGCCCCTTCCCCCAGCGTGGGGAATCAATGCCGCCTGCTGTCACAAATAAATAAATAAGATGGCACGTGGCCACCCGGGGAGCTCCGATCGATGCCACCCGCCAAGAAAGCAAAGACACGGCACCCGGCTCAGGGGAGGGGACAGAGCAAGGCCCTCGGCTGCCCCTGAAGCATCACGGCCCCGTACCACGGTGCTGCTCAGTGCCTCAGTTTCCTCATCAGTGGAACGGGCTGGGCAGCCCAGGCAGGCAGGCAGGAGGTGCAGGCAGCCAGGTCCCTGTTGCTGAAGGAGGGTAGCGGTTGGGGCTTGCAGAAGTCCAGGTTTATTTTCAATTTAAAATCCAATCTTGCTTTGCCCCTGCAGCCAGAGCTGTGATGAATGAGCTGTCAGGCAGCTGGTGCTACACTCCCACCTCACAGACCCCAACCACCCTCAGCCCCTCAAATGGGCACAGGAGGGGGGCCCCTGCTCAGTTGGTGCCAGATTCCCCCATCTTTACCTCCTGCTGTGGTGGCCCTGGAGGATGGGACCCCCAGAGAGGAAAGGAGCACTCTCCTGCCTGCCTCTTACTAGGAGCGAGGGGGGCTCAGGCAGTGGGTGGGCAGGGGTTGAGGGTGCAGGCAGGGGTAGGTGGGTGCAGGCAGGAGCAGGCAGGCAGGTAGGTGGGTGCAGGCAGGAGTGGGTGGGTGAGTGTAGGCAGGTGCACATAGACTGTGCATGGGTGCAGGCAGGGCTGTGCAGCCACCACAGAGCCCTGCTCCCCAGCTGACACCACTGTCACACAGCCAACCCATCTGCACACAGTGTAGGCCAGCTGGGTACCCCAATGGCAGCAGGTGGTACATACGTTGGCATCCACATCCTGCTGCCCTATGGCCTACTCCACCCAGCAACACCTGCAAACCCAGATGCCCACAGCCAAGAGAAGACTGGCTAAAGCAGCTGGGAGGGGGGACCCAAGGGGCCACCCCGGTGCCACTGCAGGCAAGCATGGCCACCAGTGCCGGCAGCTGCCGGAGGAGCCCAGCTTTAATATTCATGGCGGCGCTGGCGGGGAAGCATTTGACCTTGTATGTTTTGTGATTCTCCTTGAATTGAACAGTCATTTACCCACTGACACATGTCACATGTCGCCGCAACCAGTTCCCTGGAGCACCGCAGCCGCAGCCCAACACCAGCTGATGTCCCCAGTGCCAAGCTCCTAGCATCACTGACACCGGCCAAGCACAAGGGCACAGCCCAGCAGGCACCAGGGTGCCCATCCACTGAGGCTTTCCTCCCTCCCCACCCAGTGGGTGCTGTGAGGTGCCAGTGGTGACCCTGTCCTTTCCTCGCTGCCCGTGTAATCCCTCTTCCCCCGCTCTCCCTGCGGAGCTAATGCGTTTGTACAGCAATTTCCCTGAGCGGCGGCGGTGATGAATTGCATGTCTGCTGCTATTTCAGGCCTGAGCACTGGAGCCACATGGTGCCGTGTGCCCCCTCCCCATGCTGGCAGTCCCCAGAACAATTCCTCCCCCCCCACCTTGCATCAGAGTTCCCACCACCAAAGAGAACCACGCTGTGCCATCCCAGGATGCCCATGGCATGGGTGCCAGCCCCCACTATGGAGCTCTTCTAGCTCTGGGTTTCCCCAGGACATAGCACAGCTCGTCCACTTGGCACATTCAGGGTGGCAGAGGGGACACCCTGCTCACAGGGCATTCCTGAGTACCAGGGGTGCCTGCCCAGTGTGGGGCAGGAGGCAGACAGGGAGAGCAGAGCCATGCTGTCCTCCTGGCTCCCCTTCCCTCCACCCGCTGCCAGTGACAGGAATTGAAATCTGGTTGTGGGAGGCGAGCAAGAGCTGCTTGTCAGGCTCAGTGTTGGGCTGCTCAACCATGTCATCTTCCCCGCAGACACCATTCCCTCCCAGCAGGCGGGGAAGCATGGAGCATCACCACCTGCTCCTACCAGAGCCAGCATCCCAGGCATTCATTGTAAGCATCCCCTTGCCAGCAACCCCTGTCACTGCTCTTCGTGTAAGATAACCCATCCAGTTCTGGAAGCCACCAAGTGCTGATGCTACAGCCACACCTCCCCCTCTGCTGCAACCTCACAGGGCAGCTAGGGACCACTGGATCCCTCCCTGCCCAGACATTGCCCCAATGCATCACCCAGCACCAACTGATATGACATTTCAAGAACCTCTCTTCATTTCCGCAGGGTCACAGCAGCACTCTTGCAGCTGATTAATATTTGATCCCTTCAGCACAGCTCGTTACTGCATCTAAATTATATATGTAATAACCTCCACTGGCACAGCAAGCGTGCAGGCTGGCTCCTGCCACTTCTCCTGCAGTCAGGGGACTGAGCACATCCCCAGCCTTGGTCAATGGGACCCTTCAGTGAAGGGGATGTCACAACTGGTACTGGGTCTCAGCAGAGAGCCAGACAGACAGAGGTGTCCCCAGCTGCCTCTGACAGGTCCAGGCAGCCACTTCACCAACCCAAGGATGCTGGTGACAGGAGTTGCCAATGTTCTGGCTGGCCTCATCTCTGCAGCAGTAGGAGGAAAGGAGGGATGTTGCTGCTCCCGAGCTGCTGCCTGTGACTGGAGGGAATCCATTACCTCCCTGGTTATAGGCAGCTTTCAAAGGCAATCTTTCAATTGTGCGCATTTAAAGAATTGATTGGAGGCAAAATTATCCTCTCCTGCCGAAGCTGTTTGAGACACAACTTCATCCACCTCCCCTGGGGCCTCCCTGTGCTTTCAGGGACCTGAGAACCTGGGTCATCCCTGACTCCCACTCCAGCACAAGGCTGCACAGGGGAAGACCCAGCCCTGGCAAGCCCTGTGCCAGGTTTGGGGTTCCACTAGTAGCACAGGAGGGTCCCCTCGCTGTTCTGCACTGGGCCTGGGGGTGTCCTTGCCATACCCTTCCCCAGGCTCCTCTGCACTCCATTTTCCACCCCCCATGTTTAGGCTGCTCCAGCTGTGTACGGAGCTGAGGGCTGGCAGCCCTTGCCCGTGCAGCACCGCCTGCCAAATCCATCCCTGCCAGCACCAACCTGCAGCTGGTCCTGCAGCAAGCAGACCCTAGAGGGTTGTGGAGGCAGCTGGCCCAGCCTGTAACCTGCATCCCCACAGGACAGCCCTGCCCTCCTGTTCTCCAGCTTAGGAGAATTATCCAGATAATCCCAGCCTGGTGACATGGCAGCATGGTGGTGATGAACTCCTCTGAGGCACACAGAGGACAAGCACGCACGCTGTTAATTATTGTAGCAGATGCTTGCTACCTTCCCTGGCTCCCTCCTCACACTGAGACCCTGACTAGCACCCATGTCTCCAGGGACATTGTGACCCCAGATGCATTGTCCCTTTGGGCACAATGTATCCAGCTGGTCCCAGACAGTGTGGCACAGTTCATGTCGGCACAACCAGGCCTAGGTTCCCCACCATAGCCCATGTTCCTTCCTGTTATGCCAGGCTGACAGGATCCCAAATTACAAGGATCTCCCTTCAGTGTAGTGAAGATGATGTCCTAGAAAAGCCAGGCCTGCTGTGACTTTAGACAGCCAAGGAGAGGGGATGTGGTGGGGCAGGGTGAACAGAGCCATGCCTGCCTGGCACCATAATCTCCAGCTGCACCAGTGCCATGGAGCTCAAACTCTGACTTCTGCTGGGGTAAGCCATTGTGGGCATTGGCTGCTTGTGCTGCCCCAGGGCCAGGACAGGCCTGCAGGTCACCACATAGTGTGGAAAGAGAGACAGGACCAGGAGTGCATTGCCAATTCCTAGGGGGCATTGCCAACCCCAACAGCCTATGTCAGGGGTCTGACATCCTTGTCCCCACATCCCATGGCACATCCCCATCACACACCAGCCCATTGATGCCAAAGCAAGGCCACAGGGACACCAAGTGTGGCAGTGCTGTACAGAAGTCAGGGTGTTGGGCTGGGAGCCCTGTCTGATGGGGGCCAGGGAGCAGTTGGGTGAGCCCCATGGGCAGATCCTGGTATACCAGGGGGGTAGAGCTGGATGAGACCCTAGGGCTCCAAGCCTCGGGAGGAGCTCAGCACCTCTCAGAGCAACCCTGCCTCTAACACTCTGGGAAATGCACATGCGGAGTTTAATTAACTTTATTGATATTCAGAAATTAAGGGACTGACTGAAGGTAATTGCTCATTAGAAATCATTAAACTGACATGGTAAGCACCAGCCTCCCTCAGGAAAGCCTGCTCTGCCCAGGGCCCTGCTCCCAGGACACAACCAGGGACACAGCTTCCCCCCCCCTCCAGCCTTGCTGCCCCTTGGAAGGGCAGGACATGGGGGTGCCGTGGCCTTGGCTTTCTTGCTGCCCTGCATCCAGTCCTCCACATGTGACCCCCCCAAGCAAGAGAGATGCGGCAGCAGCCCTAAGTGGCAGATTGAGACAGGAATAGCAGTGGGCACAGGGCCATGGTGCCCTTCCCCAGCTGCCAGATGGGGAGTTTATGTAACTCCCTGCACGGCTGCTGCCTGCAGCTCGGCTGATCTGTGCGGGCAAGCCCGCATTCTACATCCTGCTGTCCGCATTCTGGCAGGGCCAGACACCTGCCTGCTCCTTGCCCTGAGCATGCTGCCCAGCATCAGCATGATCGTGACAGAATGGGGTACACCAATCCCTAGCGGGTCCCCCCAAATGATGATAGCTCCCCAGTGTTGCTTTCTGGGGCAGCAGAGCCACAAACCATCGAGGCAGCTAATGCCCCATGGGTGGCAGACACAACGAGTCGAGCTGGGTGTTGGCTGCTCTCCTTGGGAAGGACCAATAGCCACCATTCCTGCTTCTCTCCTGCGTCCTCCCTGGAGCCAGAGGGGTCAACGCCAATCGAGGTGGCGAGGGGACAGCCCCGGCCCCCATTGTCCCCAAGCCCTACGGTTGGGATCCTATGGAGGGACTGGTTTGCAGCCCGCCGCCAGGCACAGCCAGCCGAGGGGTGGCTCAAAGGACTCGGCGACCAGGGGACCGGGTCCCACCGGGCAGCACCGTCCTCGCCTAGCTCCCGGTGCAGCGCTGCCCCCCACCCCATCGCCGCTGATACCGGCAGAGGGGCTGTCTCCGCAGCCCGCGGGGGGCGGCGTTGCACCAGCCCGACTGCAAGCCGGCTTTGCGCGCCCCCGGCGGCCCCCGCTCTCCGCGCCGCCGGGGTGGGGAGGGTGAGGGCATATAACAGGGAGGGGGATTGCCGCTTCATAGGGGGAGCATCCCCGCCGCACTGGAGGCGAGCGCAAGTTGTCAAAGTTTAGCAGCAACAGAGCGGAGCGGGAGCCATCGGTACCGAGGGTGATTGGTGTGTACGGGGAGGGGGAGGAAAGGGGGCGGGAGGGTGACCCAGATTATGAGGGGGGTGACCGAGGTTGTCGGTGCTTACCGTGTGCAGGGGCGCGGAGCAGTGCGGCGAGGAGCGGCAGGAGCAGGGCAGTCGGCGGAGAGCCCATGGCCGGCGGCGGTCAGCACCGCGGACAGCTCTGCGCTGCGGGCACGGCGGCGCCGTAACGCTCCGAGTGCAGCGGCCGCCAATCCTGGGGCTGAGGGTGGAGGGGGCCTCCCCTCGCCGTAATGCTCCGAGTGCGGCGTATGCCGATCCCGGGGCTTGGGGCGGGGGGGCCCTCCCGCTTCCCCTCCGCCGTAATGCTCCGAGTGCGGCGCCCGCCAATCCCGCAGGTTGGGAATGGTGGGGGGAACTCATCGCTGCCACCCCCCTCCCCGCGCCATAACTCTCCAAGTGCGGCACCCTCAAACACTGAGATGAAGGCTGAGGGAGTGGGATCATCTACCCTCCCACCCTCTTCAAAACCGATGGTTTCCCCCTAGATAAGGAGCCCCAAGGGCTGTGGGAAAGATACTCAGCGACGGCTTCATCATATCCTGCCGTTTCCCTTTTGCTGCATTGTGAGGACATGCACTCTAGCCCCACACAGCTCCCAGCCCCAGAGACACCTCCCAGTTGCCCTTCCCCATCCCTAAATAGACCTGATTTGGATTGTGCTCATCACCACCCAAGCAGGGAAACCTGCCGATAATGGCACAGGTGTGTGGGAGGGCCTTATTCCTTCCAGCAAGGGTCTGACACACCCTTCCCAGCCCCCTAGCTCGAGGTCTTGCTCACCCAGGAGGGCTGGGGGCAGCCAGCCCTGCAGCAGGCAGATGGTGTTGGCACCAAAGCTGCACAGCTCTGCACTGGCTGCCGGACTGCTCTTGCATGTGTTAAAAATAAGAAAACCCAGCTCTTTGTTGAGCAGCCCCCTCCCCATCTCCATGAAAGCCCAGATGGCTTTGCCTCGCCACACTGATGCTGTGCACGGCACAGATCCCCCACAGCCTGGCCAGACCTGGCTGCAAATGTGGCCCACGCAGCCATGGCTGGCTGGGGGGTTATTTTTAATCCCAGGCCTTGCTTTGCCAACATGCACAGCTCCTGCCACGGAGAACGGCAAATGATGAGGTGCACAGCTCAGCACAGGGAGGATAGAACAGTGGCCAGCTCCATAGCATGGCCTGCTTGCCACCAGCCCCATGGCACAGGCTGTCTAGCAGCAGCCCCACAGTACAAACCATGTGCCACCAGCTCTGCAGCACAGGCTGTGCACCACCAGCCCCATAATATGAGCTGCATGCTGCCAGACCACTGGTGTGAGCTGCGTGTCACTAGCACACCATGGCATGGGCTGCGTGCCACCCAACCCCACAGCATGAGCTGTGCACTGCCAGCCCCACGGCTGTGGTGGGAGCTGGGCAGGTAGCAATGCTGCCATCCTTCTCATCCCAGGGGCACTGCAACGCTGGCAGGGGGTGGTTGACGCTCCTGCAAAGAGCTTTCAGCACTAAACCCAAAACTTTGATCAGGCAGTAGCACCATCAATGTTTAATGCACCAAAGCCCTGGTAGAGCTTGGAAGATGAGCATTTTGAGGGCAAATTGAAGTTTCTAATATTACGATATTCAAATAATTTTAATCTGCCTGACACCTCCCCTGGGCACGTACCTCCACTGCTAATGAGGGGCTGCCTTGGGTGGCTGTTGGCTTTGACACAAAGCAAACAAGCCCTTTGCAGATGCCTTCACTGTGGAGGACGGTGAGGGCTGGGGTGGTAAATGGAGGCAAGCACAGCTGGAGCTGACACACTGTGGCCAGGTGGGGAGGACACTGTGATCTCTGCAGCTATGCAGCCTCGTCTCCCTGGGGAGCCATGGTGCTCCCTAATTCTGTTTTAAGTGCTAGTGTGCACTTCCTGGAGGAGAAGGCTGTCTCAGGCTGATATGAAACACTTGCATGGCTAATGGTGGGCTTTGGGGGAGCTTCAGCTGCCATCCCAGTGTGTGGCAGGAGCTGTGGGTGCAGCAGATACTGTGGGTGCAGCAAGTGCAGCAGATACAGAGCTCAGCAGGAAGGCAGCAGCTGCTGCAACCTTCCTGGCCTTGTCCAAAGTTCCTCACACCCTGTTTCTCCACCCAGCCTCACATGGATCCGAGCCAGGGTGGCTCTCACAATCTGCACTGGGCTGTTCACCAAATCCACATTACACACCTCTGTGCCAGTGCCAGCCCTGAGATTTTCCATCTATCCATCCCATCCCATCCATGCAGGGAATGTCATTTTTACTGTGCTCTTGGTGCAGTTCTCCTGATCCTCCTGCTTTGGGAAATTAATTTCTTCCCACCACGACTATTGCCTTTGGTTGATTTAAACCACAGAGAAGAGGATGATGGCAGGATGGGCACAGGGCTGGGAGGGCCCCCATAAAACTTCCCTCAAGGCAAGACAAGTCCCCGCAGCTGCTTTTTTGGCTCTGGGGGTACAGGCTTCCCTGCTGTCTAGGATCAGCTCTAATTGAGGCCATCTGTACAATGAAAGTGATGGCTTCAGGGGTCTCACCAAGCTGTGGGGACAGTCACCGTCCCCGCCAGTGCTGATGACCATCCCTGCACCCCACCTTCATAGCAGCACAAGTGAGGCTGTTCCAGCCTGCACTATTAACATGCCGTTAACGGCAGAGGAGTTCATTTTTGCCATTTAGCGTTTCATGGATAATTAATTATTCTTCATCTCTCCAGAAAAAAAAGGAAGAGCAGGTAAAGGGGCTGTTCAAAGCGCAAAAAAGCAGACTGGAACCTGGGGAAATCAGTGAATTATTTGTAACATCAAAGGCAAGGGAGGCTGTGCTGATTTAACAGGACACTGCATGCTGCAGAGCCCCAGGCACTGCAGCGACGCTGAGACCGACACGCACTCGTTGCATTAGTGGTCCTGATCAGCAGCGTGGATAAGTGCCCTGGGGGGAGCCCAGCCTTCACCTGCACTCTCCATCCTTCTCTTCTCACCTCCCCACTGCTGCTTACTGCCTGTTGTCCCTTTGCACAGTGCTAGGGTAGGTGTCCCTGCAACCTAACCGGGCCCATGGTTTGGGCTGGAAATCCCCTGTTCCTCCGGCCTCACATGGGCCTCCCACACTCCCCAGAGCTTCATCCATCACCAGAAGCGAGCAGCAAAATAAATAATGATATTTAACATTTTGTAATAACGACAATTAACCAGTAAATAATGCTTTTTACACCACAAAAGCCAGAGTAAATTAATTCCCCTAATTAGCTGTCAGGCAGCACAGGGCAGTGGCAGCAGTGGGCAAAGTTGGCAGCCCCTGCTTGCGTTATTTCTCCACTCCTAGGAGTCACTGAGTATCCTCAGACCCCATATCTCACCCCAAAATTTTGCAGGCTTGCAAAAAACCTCACCACCAGCAGGGCACAGGGTTCCACACTGCATCTTAGTTGCTCTGGCAAGCCCTGAATCACACTTATCTCCTGTTAGCAAAAATAGCAGCAACAACAAAGGATGGCACCAAAATAGTTTATGGCCATAATAAATTGTGCCAGAGGGAAAAAACCCACAACCCAACATGTTTGCCTCAAAGCAGGTGGAGGTTTCCCATCCAGCCCTGTGTCCTCCTGCAGCCAAAGCTGGCAGTGCCCAGTGGGCAGGGAAAGGGCAATTTATTGGAAAAATTTTTCCATCATGCTTATCTCACCCACTCACTTTGATCTCACTGGTGGTGCCATGGGGCTGAGGAGGGGTGGTGGGAGGATGTAGAGTTGAGGGGCTGGTCTGGTTGGGACCCCGTGCTCTGCTGGGGCCAGGGCAAGGGTAAGATGCCACGTGCCACATACCACATGCCAAAAAGGGAAGGAGGGGGTGAAACCCCACACTGCTGGCTGTGCCACTGCTGAGGGGTGAGCTGCCTTTCCTGTCCAGACTAGGTGCCAATGTTAGTGGGGTAATGGAGATGGTCCTGCCGGGCCAGCCCCAAGGAACAGGAAGGATGTGACCCTCACACGTTCCAGCCAACCCAGGAGGGGCTGGAGGGCTGCCAATGCTCTGCCACCCACTCTATTCAGCTGGACTTTGCCCTGTCCCTCCCCTTGGCTTGATTCCTGGCTCTCAGTTGCCTGTAGGACCAGGATGAGGACAGACATGGCTGCCCTGAGCCAGCCTGTCCAGGCCACCTACGACGCCATCGTCATTGGGGCTGGCATCCAGGGCTCCTTCACTGCCTACCACCTGGCACAACGCCACCGGAACACCCTCCTGCTGGAGCAGGTACTGATGTCCCTAGCCCTGATGTCCCCAGCCCTGCTGTGTCCCATGACGTGCTGGGGCAGGCATTTGCAGACCTTTGCACTCTGCCACTGCATGCAGAGAAGCTGTTACCAGCAACTCTGTTCCCCAGTGCCAGCACCCTCATGTTGCCAGTGCCAGTACCCTCATGTTCCCAGTGCCAGGACCCCTGTTTGCTGATATTTCTCAGTGCTGTGATTGGCTCTGCCCTCAAGTTCCCACTGCAGCTCCATAGGCTGGCAGGGTTGGGGTTGCCAGCGGCTGAGGTCACCCTCATGCCCACCTTGCCCCACAGTTCATCCTGCCCCACTCACGAGGCAGCTCGCATGGGCAGAGCCGCATCATCCGCAGTACCTATGCCCAGGCAGTTTACGCCCGCATGATGCCCGACAGCTTCCGCCTCTGGCAACAGCTGGAAGCCGAGGCCAGCACCAGCCTCTACAGGTAATGGGGATGGGATTGCACCCCCTGCCAGGCATTGTCCTCTCCCCACGGAGCTGGACTGGGGTTGGTGGTTGCTCAGCAGATTGAGGCCATCCTGGCAGGCAGCCATCAGCTCGGCTGATTTACGGGGCTCCATAAAGGAAGTGCCATTAAGGAAATGAGCATCTAAACGATCCCCCACTGCTGGGGTCAGGGCCGATCGCAGTTGCTGAATTTGCAGGGGTGAGCATGATGCTGGTGTCTTGCCCCTTCCCATGCATCACCTCATGTGGCCTGCCAGTGTCCCACCATGGGGTTTCCTGGCACCAGGGCACAGTGCATGTTGAGCATTGTTGATGCTGCCATGCTTCGGTTTCCTCCAGAGATAAAGCAAGGGGAAGCCTGGGTAAGGAGAGGGCAAGGGGAGAGCTGATGTGGCTGGTGGGGTGCAGGCAGACGGGGCTGGTGGTGCTGGGGCCAGCAGGTGATCCAGACCTGGAGAGCTGCCGGCGCAGCCTGGATGGTGGTGAAGTCCTCAGTGCCACGACATTGGCCCAGCAATTCCCTGGCCTCCGGATCCACGCTGGTGAGGTGGCCCTGTGGGATGGCACTGGCGGAGTACTCTTTGCTGACCGGGCGCTGCGGGCAGTGCAGGTGGGTGCTGCTGAGGGGAAGGGATAGGTGTGCCCTGGCTCTGTCCCCACAGCCACTTCCTGTCACTGTCTCCATCCAGGATGTCTTTCGCCGGCATGGGGGCACCCTGCGGGATGGGGAGAAGGTGCTGCGCATTGAACCTGGGACCATGGTCACTGTCATCACCTCTGCTGGGGTGTACCAGGCCCCCCGGGTCATCATTGCAGCTGGAGCTTGGACAGGTGCCCTCGTGGCACCCCTGGGTCTCTGTCTGCCACTGCAGGTAAGGGTTGGTGGCACTGTGGGGTGTCACAGGCACAACCTCAAGGCTAACGTGGTGATCTCAGCCCCTGCGCATTGATGTCTGCTACTGGAGGAAGAAGGACCCAGGGAGCCCTGACATGGGCAGAGCCAGTCCCTGCTTCATCACCACAGGGCTAAGCCAAACCCCCCACAGCGTCTATGGGCTGCCAGCCCTCGAGTACCCAGGGCTGGTCAAGGTGAGTGGTACACAGTGGTGGCTGGGGGATCCCACAGCTAGCTCCCGCCTAACCAGCTACCTCCCAGGTGTGCTACCACTATGGCAGCCCTACTGACCCTGAGGAGAGGGACCAGGCCCCCCCAGGTGCCCCTCGTCCCAGCATTGCCCTTCTGAGCAGATTCATCAGCAGCTACCTGCCTGGGTTGGAGACCCAGCCAGCAGTGGTAGAGACTTGTCTCTACACGGTGAGGCATCCCCAAAGAGGAGGACCTTGGTGTCTGGGGTCCCAGCTCCTCCTTACCCCAAGGTGGACCTTGCCATCCCTCCCCCACTCCAACCTGGGGTCCAAGATAGGGCCCTGACCCCCACACCCTCATCCCAATGCTCTCCCAGAACACCCCAGATGAAGACTTCATCCTGGACCGGCACCCCCAGTACAGCAACATCATCATCGGGGCTGGATTCTCAGGTAGGCAAAGATGGCCAGCCCCACAGGGCACCCCAGTGCTGGCCAGGGCCATGGGGGCAGCTGTGCCCCAACACATCTCCCTCCTCCTTGCAGGCCATGGGTTCAAACTGGCACCAGTGGTGGGGAAGCTGTTGTGTGAGATGAGCCTTGATGAGGAGCCCTCCCACAGTGTGGCCCCCTTCGCCATCACTCGCTTCCCTAATGTGCTCCGGGCTGCACTGTAAGTGCAGAGTCCTGGCTGTGCCTGCAGCTATGTCCCTGCAGCCTGATGTCCACTGTGCTAGCATCCCTGCATCCCACCATCCCTATATATATCCACCTCCCTGCATCCTAGGCTCTCAATAAGCTGCACTCCAGCACCTCTCCACACATCGCAGCCCAGCTACCCTGTACCCCTACATCCCCATACTCCACCACCCCGCATCCTGGCACCCCTCCCATCCCAGCAGCTCTCCATCTGTGCACCTCAGCCCCATCCCCACATCCTAGCACCTCTGCATCCCTATACCCATGCATCCTGACAACCCAGCAGCCCTGCATCCCTATATTCCCTGCATCCTGGCATCCCCCATGCTGCACCATGCCAAGCTGTCTCTGCTGAGCACCCGCTCCCCGGAAACAAATTAAGGAGCTCTGTCAGCCTCATGAAGATGGAGCTGGAACAGCACGGAGAGACACACTCGCTTAGGAGTCAAGTTAAATGTTTTAATGTTAAATGTGCCATTTTATTATCATTAGATCGCTCCCACTTAATGAAAGCGCATTAGCGCAGCACAGCTTTATGGCAGCGAGCACCGAGCTTGGCCCATTTGTTTCCAAGGGATGGTGGGAAAAGGGATAAAATGACCTGGTTTGCTAGGTTCCCAGGAGTGTGGGGGCTTCTGGGGGTGCAGGGGCTCCCTGGAGCTGGGAGGAGGGCAGAGGACAACACTTGGTCTAGGCTGGCGGGTGCCAGAGCTGAGGCTGGGCCACGTGCAGCGCAGGCGGCCGGCAGCGCACATCATCATCTCCTCCGCATTAAATAATTAACACGGGCAGGCAGCGGGCTCCTGTCCCCGCTGCTCATCTGCATATTTATGAAGATTGATAAATGATTCAGTGCTGGCACCCACGAGGGTTGTCTCCCACCTCTCCATCACCCGTGGTTGCAGTGGGATTGAGGAAGGAGCCAGGTTTAGCCCCTCTGTGCAGCTTCACATCCTTGCTGGGGCTGGATCTGTCCTGCCAGACCCCACGACCATGCAAACACCACCCCTCCACCCCCTAAAATGGAACAACTCCCCCCCCAGGCACGTGGAGCAGGCAGCAGCTGGTGTCACCAGCCAGAAATGACATTTATTTTCATACTGAAAGTAAAGGGGATAGGAGGGGAACGCACAGCTGGGCTAGTGCAAAACAACCAGGTAAGGGTAGGGGGCTGAGGCAGGGGGGTGTGGGGGGTGAGGGTGTGATGACAACCTGGGGGGGATGTGTGGGACCCCATCCCCATGTTCCCTTCCCGGCTGCTGGGCGGCTGCTCCCCAGGGTCTGGCCAGCGAGAGACGTCTTTGGCTCAACTAAAAGGGGCTTAAGAGGATGGCGAGGTGCCTGGGGAGGGGGGGGGTAAGTTACAAAATAAAGAACCAGCAGGCACGGAGGAATAAATCCAGGGTGCTGGAGGTGCTGGCTGTGCCGCCGAGGACAGACAGGAGGTGGGAGGCTGGGGCGGTGGTGGGGCTGCAGCCAGTGAGCCAGCCGGGCTGCTCCGCCCAACCACGACCCGGGCTGGGGCGTCGGCTGTGTGTGTCCCCCCACTCCGTGCAGAAGAAATACCGGCTGCCCGGGGCGGCCCCGTGGAGCTGAAGTGTTTCTGGGGCGATGGGATATGGTAGTGGGGGGCTAGGCGGGGGTCTCTGCGGGCCGGCTCTCCGTCTCGCTGGCGCTTGGGGAGTTGCGGGAGGAGCGGCGTGTGCTTTCCCCGGTGTCCTGCTCCTCATCCCATCGATCGTAGGCGAAGCCATGCCGGGAGCTTGGGGGGCTGTGCAGGAGAGAGTGTGGTTAGTGGGGGCCAGAGGGTGCTCCATGCTCCCAGCACAGCTACACTAGGAGCTGCAGTGAGCCAGCATGCTGGCAACTGGCTGGCTGGAGCCTCGATCACCATCTTCTATATTATTTCCAAAATATCTGGGGCATGCTCCACTGCAACTGACTCCTTGCCAAGCTGAGCCCCCGCTCTGTGGTGGTGTCACACTGAGCCTGTTTGGTGCCACACCCCACAGGCACCTGGTACCCCTCGCTCAGAAAAAGGCAAGGGTCTATGGGTGCAAACACCAGGGTTTGTGGACATCACTGCTTGAGGGTTTCAATTGCACCAGAGCCCATGGCTGGGTGTTAGGAGTGTTTCTCTGCCCTCCCTACCACCTCGTGATTCCTTCCCTGGCCCCAGACAGGTAGCAGGCAGCCCAAGAGGGACCACATTTCCAGAAGGCCTTTCTGCCTTCCTCTATCCCTCTTCCTATTCAAGTCTCTGGAAAGGATCAAATCTGCCATCAAAGAGGGTGCAGAGCTCCAAGGCCCGGCAGGGCGAGGCCATTTGCCTTCCAGTTCCCCATCACAGGCATCCTACACAGCACAGGGCAGCAGGATGTGGCCATCCTCAGAAACACCTCCAAGGCCCAACCTCCTGCTCCACTGTAGGTACTGTCTTCCCCCAAGCTCACACACTACAGAGGATGCATGTTAGTACCTGTCCCACTCCAACCCACCACCTTCAGGACCCACCGCCATCCCTGGGGTGGCATGTGCCCCAAAAAGAACACAGATACTGTGCCACCCAGTGAGCACTTAAATCTCCTGGACGAATAAAGTCAGCTGTGTTCTGGGAGCTGGGAAGGGATTTGTGTTTCCCGGTGTCCTGCAGCTGCTGATACTGAACATGCTGTGTTCTGGCAGCATGGCAGCTGCCAGTCCCACTGCAGCCATGGGGATTCTCCCCACAGCTGGAGAGGCATCAGGGATCCCCTGCAGTACCCCAAAAGTAGGGCTGCTGGGAGATGCTCCATCTCAGGGTGCCTGGTGGAGGTAGACTCCATGCCCAGAGCTGGGCGAGGGTTAGGGTGAGCGGTTAGTGGCACACAGGGAGGTTCATGCTGCACGGCACACACTGCTCCCACCTCCTGCCTCAGTCGCTCTCGGGACGGTACAAGTACTTCATCATCAGGCTGTCAACCTGCTTCTTCCGCTGCTTCTCCTCCTTCTTGCCCCAGCCAGGATGTCCTGGCTCCTCGCCCCCCACTGCCTTTGGGCCCTTCTTGACACTAGAAGTGCTCCGATAGGAGCTGGTGGAGCCAGAGGAGGAATCAGAGGAGGAATCTGAGGAGGAACTTGAGTCAGATGATGACTGCTGCTGCTTCTTCTTCTTCTTCTTGGATTTCTTCTTGGCCTTCTTGGTGCGCTTCTTAGCACTCTTCTTCTTGCGCTCCTCTTCATCTGAGGAGCCTGAGCTGCTGCGGCACCGGCCAGAGCGCCGAGAGAAGTCAAGAGCAGACGCAGAGCGACGCAGGCTGCCAGAGGGTCGGTCGGCAGCACCCAGGGGGGCTGCACTTCTCACACTTCTCATGCTCCGCACGCTGCGGCCATCATCCCCAGAGTCAGCCTCGGGGCTGGAGATGGCCCTGGCCTGCAGTGGGCGGTAGCTCAGCACCTCCTGGATGGCAGCTTCCAGGTCAGGGTCAAGGTAGGAGCGGTGCCCCACGGGGCGGGCATCCCCAGGACCCCCCTCCTCAGAGGCAGCACTGCGGGGCCGAGGGGGCACAGAGAAGCTGCGTGCCAAAGGGGGCTGCCCGCGGGACCCCTCTTCTCCCTCCTCCAGGCGGCTGCGGGCCAGGGAGTGCCGCGACTCAGGACGGCGCTCTGGTCCCCCACGTCGGCTCCGCAAGCTCCCGGGGCTGGAGAGCGCAAAGCTCAGCACCGAGTACCCCTCGTCCCCCTCGTCCTCATCCTCCAGACCACGCCAGGAAGTGGAGGAGGCCCGGCTCACCGGGGCAGAGGCGACGGAGGCTTTCTCGCCATCAGCAGCCGAGAGGGACCACCGCTTGCCCAGCCCTTGCCGAGCACGGCTGCTGGCGTCAGCGAAGGCACGGGCGATGACGGCCGCCCGGTCCTCGGGCTCGCCGCCCCGGGCTGCTCTGCGGGCAGCACGCTCAGGGGAAGCCGGTCGCTCGCTGAGCGTACTGAAGAGCGTCTGCTCATCTCCATGGCCACCTATGGAGTCCTTGAGGCCCGGCCGCTTCCTATAGCTGAGGCAGCTCAACACCGACACCGGCCGCTCCTCGCCCTCGGGGCCGTCTGGCAAGGCTGACCTGCGCCAGCAGCACCACGGCCCCGCACACGCACCGGGGAGACAAGAGAAAGACCGAGATGAGCGGGGAAGGGCGGGCAGCAAAGCAGCCTCGGTAATTTGCATCAGCAGGAAATGGCATTGTGGAAAAATGTCATGTAAATGGGGGAATTGTTCTAGCCTGGCACTTTGATTCCCCTTTAAAGTGCTGCATTCAGTTTATTTCATTGTTGGCTACCTAGAGCTGCTGCGTTTGATTCCCGGCTTCAGAAAAAGTGGAATTATCTCCAATAACAAAATGTTTTACATCTGCACTGCTGAATAAATTAAACCAATTAAGAAAAAAACAGCTCAGATCTTTCCCTGTTGCTTGGTAGAGGAGGGGGGAGTCCCCTGGGACTCTCAGAGACCTGCTAAGAAATTGGGCTTGGATAAAAGCAATCTGCGCTCAGCGTCAAGGGCTTTCTGCAGGGAGGAGGAGTGGGGCTGTGTGCCCCAGCCTCATGCTGGTCCTGTGCCATGGGGGCACCTGGGCATGTCCCCCACCTCTGCTGCATGTGTGGAGATGTGTGGCACACCAAATGAGAGAAGGACAGAGCAGGCACCCAGCCTCAGAGCAGAGGGACAATGCACAGGGCCATAGCCTACCATGGTGAACCCAGGGGAGGCAGAAGGGGTGGGGGCTGTGGGTACTCATGGGTCCTGGTGCCACAGTGGCTAAGATGATGTGGAGGAGGACTAAGGAGGTCATCTTGGGTGAAGGAGCATATGTCCCCAGTGAAGACTGAGACACTTGCCAGTGTTAACCCTCCCCTGTCCAGCCATGCAAGCGCTGAGCAGGAGCATGGCACCCAGACTACTGCATCTCATGGATGCCCACCCTGCACCCTGGCTGTCCCCCAGCACAGCTCACTCTGTCCTCTGACAGCCATCCCTGCACCCAGCCCTGAACCCACCTGCTGCCCTTCAGGCTGCTGTCATCTGAGAGTGCTTTGGAGGAGCCTCTGTTCTTAGAGAGCCAGGACTTCACCTCATCCACGCGGTCCTCCAGCTCCGAGTCCACATCTGAGTCACCGTCACTGCCAGAGGAGCAGGTTGGGGCAGAAGAAAGCAAGAGATGAGCATGGGATGCTGAGAATTCGGATGCTGAGGAGGTGAAATTGCACCAGTGGGCACCAAACTCCCTCAGCACCCACTGCCTGTGTACCCTGACATGGCCAAAACCCCATCCCATTTCCCTGCTCCATCTCCTGGGTTGCAACCTGCATGCATACAGCTCAACCTGCATGTTACGGGCTCCAAAAAGCCTTGCCAAACCACCCCCCTGCCTGGCCAAGGGGCTCCTGCACCCTCTGCCCAGTGTCCCTCCCTGCCTCTGCACGTCTCCAGGACTGGAAAGATAAGATAGGGGGGCTGGCATCAGGGCATCAGGCTCCAGAAAGACGGGAGATTTCCAGCTCCAGAGCTGGGAAGGAAGTAAGTGGGTTCATTTTATAGGCCACCGTCGACTGCAAAATTACAGCAAGGAAGAGCGATGTTGATGGCCCTGGGTAAACAGGAGTTTAGCAGGCAGAACTGAAACGACTCCAGCAAGGCAGGCAGAGAAGCGTGGCAGGCAGATTTACAGCCCTGCCGTGCCAGAGCGCCCCTGATTTACATCTTGGTGTAAAAAAAGCCCTATCTGGCTTAAACCATCTAATTCATAATGGCCATTCGTGGCCATATTGATTGCTTTTAGAAAGAAGGTGCCGTATGCATTGCAAAATCCATTCCTCCACGTTAAAAGCATCCCTGCATAAATCTCCCTTAATACCTAACTGCTTACTGCTTTCATTAGGGTTATGGCAGTACCGGCGGGATCTATAAGGAAATCGAAGCGGCACAGCCCCTTCTCCTCACCCTGCCGCCAGCCAGTCAAAGGTGAGGGCTCCCTGTGACCTGCTGCTGGGGGCAAGGATAGATCAGATCATCCTAACCAGCCCTTTTATCTGCCCAGCTTTGGGCTTATTCCCTGCCTGGTGGCAACCACCAGAAAGGACAGGCTGGGATAGACCCTGTATATGAATTCTCCTCACTACATTGAAAGCAATGAGCCGCACTCCATCACGCACGTCTGCCTCCCCTGCAATACATCCAGGCAATGCTTGGCTTGGGGAAAAAAAACAAAACACAACCAACAACAAAAAAAAAAGCATAAACCAACAAGAAAAAAAAATCCCCCAGTGAGCCCCATAAACAAACTCTGGGGGCAGCTAAGGTTTTATAACTGTCGGAATTAAATTCCACGTCAGATGCAATTCCTGTCCGGGCGAGCATGCCATTAGTGAAGCAGGACCTGGGTCACGGGGGAGCGACCACGGCAGGGATATTAATTGTGCATGGCATCAGGACTCCATCACTGCTCCACGCTGATCAGCATCAGCCATGCCAGAGCAACACCCCCCACCCCGGCCCAGGAGCTCATCCCCTGTTCCCCCGTGTGGGATGTGGTTATCCGCTGTGCCGTGCTGTGCCATGGATGCAGTTAGGGCATGCGGAGGTGGGCCAGTGGCATGCGGGGCCCCGGCCCATGGGGGTGAGGTGGGAGTTAGGGGAGGGTGGGGGGAAGGAAAGAGAAGCTCCTCACAGTTTACTCTTTCTTTTCTGATACTTTGCCACCATGTCCTGTAAACTGGGAGGGGGTGGGGGGGAGCCAAAGGGAGAAGAAACAAAACAGAAAGGAAATCAAATGAAAAGGGTAAAAAAATCTAATCAGACCAAGCAGGTAGGGGACAAATGGGGACAAATTAAGTGGTGGGGAAGAGCCAGGAGAGGGAATGGGGCTGCCCTACACTCCTGGTGTGGAGCTGCATCCAGCTGAATCCCAGCATCCTGAACTGGATTCTAGCATTCTGGGCCGGGTGCTGGAGTGTGTCCAGAGAAGGCCAATGAAGCTGGTGAAGGGTCTAGAGCACAAGTCTTGAGAGGAGCAGCTGAGGGACCTGCAGCTGCTTAGTCCGGAGAAAAGGAGGCTGAGGGAAGACCTCATTCTCTACAACTATCTGAAAAGGAGGTTGTAGCGAGAGGGAGGTTTGTTTCCTCTCCCAGGTAACAATAGGACAAGAGGAAATGTCTCCAAGTTGTGTCAGGGGAGGTTTAGGTTGGACATTAGGAAATATTTCTTTCCTGATAGGGCTGTCAAGCCCTGGAACAGGCTGCCTGGGGAAGTGGTGGAGTCACCATCCCTGGTGGGCTTTAAAAGCCCTGTAGATGTGGTGCTGAGGGACATGGTTGAGTGGTAACCTAGCAGGGCTGGGTTAATGGTTGGACTTGATGATCTTCAAGATCTCTTCCAACCAAAATGATTCTATGATTCCACAATTCTGTCCTGGGCTGGATCCCACTGTCCTGAGCTGCATCACAGCATCCCAGACCTCCAGCCAGCCTGTGCTGCCCTGGCTCTTGGGGCTCCCTGGCTGCATTTCAGGCACCTCCACAAACAGGATAAGCTGCACAGTGGCTGTGGGTGGAGGGAGGGATGGATGCACAGGTGCACAGACTGATGCACGTGTGCACAATGCATGGATGGATGGATGCACAGTGCATGGATGGATGCACGTGTGTACAATGCATGGATGGATGGATGGATGGACAGCATCCTACCAGGGCCAGGCAGAGCTCAGGGGTCCTCATGGCGTTTCAGAAGTGACAAGGAGAAGCGGTGACCCTGGTGACGTGCCTTGTGCAAGAGCCAGGCCCAGGTGCTCTTACCTGTTGATGAGGTCCTCATTGCTGTCACTCTCCATCTCATCCTCGATGGCTGCCTGCAGGTCCCCGATGCGCTTGAAGGCCAGCTTCAGGTCCGACTGCAGGCTTTGGTTGGCAGCTTCCAGGCTCTCCAGGTCCATTTCCTGCAGGGAGGGAGAAGGGTGAGGTGAGTACCCTGGGGAAAGCCCCTTGTCTCCCTGCCTGGCCCTGTCACAGATGCCTCACCAGCTCGTGCTTCTTGCGGCTTGCCTCTGCCTCTTTCTTGGCCAGCTCACCCATCTCCTCCTTGACGTCACGGAGCTGTCGCTGCAGCCGCTTGTTCTGCTCCTTCTCCCTGTTTTCAGCGGCTGCACGCTGATCCCGCTCCTCTGTCAGCTTCTCCATATTCTCCTTCAGCCGTGTGGCCAGGCTCTGCAGAGCAGCCGGCGTGGGGTCACCCCACATCCCCCCACAGATCCCTTGCCCTGCAGCAACACCCACTGATGGCTCACGTGAGGATGGATCCCATGCCAGCCTGTGAATTTACAGCAGGAGACAGAGGAGAAAACCACCCCCAGGGCCAGGGAAGGGGCAGAAGAACTGCAGGGGTTTTGTCGAATTGGAAAAATAGATTTAACTGTGTGTGAAGTAATTACAGCATGTAAGGTAGGGAAAAAATAGCTCCCATTCTCCCCCGGCCGCTGAGCCAGCCACTGCATATTTATGGTCCCAGCAGAGAGAGCGGGGAAGGGAAATAACAGCTTGGAAAATATTAAGAGGAGAGCTAAGCTGCTCCACTCCCTGGCAGAGCTGCAGAGGCAGAATATAAAGCAGGCTGCGTTCAGCGGGGCCAGGAGTCTGTAATTTCCCTCAGTCAATGCAGGGGAAGAGCAGATCTCTGCCGAGCTGGGTGCTTGATTACTGTTATCGGTGTCCCTGTGGGGCTGGAGCCTGGCTGCTGGCAGGCGAGGGCTGCAGCATGGGGGGTCCCACAGAAAGGGTATTGGGGATGAGCTTGGCAGATCCCCTGGGCAGCTTTGCATCGTGGTCCTCCTTACATCCTGGTTCCACTGGAGCAGAGGGAGAGCCCAGTGCCTACCTCCAGGCGCTTGACTTGTGTCCGCTCGAACTCCAGCCTGTTCTCCAGCTCGCGGATCTTGGCCTCCTGCCGGCTCACCAACGACTTGTCCACCATGGATTGCTCCAGGAACTCCAGCTGGCTCTGTAGGCCTTGCAGCTGCAGTGGGGAGCACAGCCTCAGCCTTGACCACAACCACCCAGCAGTCCTTCATGCTGTCCTGGAGTGGAGCTGCTGACCACACTGCTCCCATTCCCATGGAGAGCCGCAGCTAGGACTACTTTGCACCTCCCATAGGGCAGGACTTGCACCCCATGGCATGGGCAACAGGTCTTTGAGTGCCCCCCATCCCTTGGCTTCACTTGGGGTGCAAGCCCATGCCTGATGTCAGTGCTCCTCACCTTCTCCTGCAATTCCTGCTTCTCCTTGCTGACCTCCTCCAGTTGTGCCTGGAGGTCGTTCATCTGTGCCAGATCCCGGGATGCCTGCAGGACAGGACAGGGCCATCAGCAGGGACTCTACTGTGCTGGTTCTGAGAGGGACACTACAGAGGGGTGGAGGTACCGCAGCTGCTGTTTGCCCCTCACCTGGGCCACAGCTGCCTTATGCTTCTTCATCAGCTCATTCATGTCTTCCTGGTCCTCTTCCAGCCGACTCTGCACCTCGTTCTTCTCCCGCTGCAGCCGGCTCAGCTGCTCCTCCAGCTGAGAGAAACCATCTGCATTTCCCACTGCCCCCCAGGGGTGGGGCACCAACCACCCAAACCCACCCTGAATGGTGTGCTGTCACCCTGCTGGCATGTGCTGCACCAGTGGAGTCTCCTCTCAGGTGTAGGTGGGGCACAGCCCCATTACAGGGCATCATACCCCAAAAAACACTTACTGCTGCCTTGGCCTTGGCGAGGTCATCAATCTGCAGGTGGAGGTCTTCAATCTCCACCTCCATAGACTTGCGAGCCTTGACGGCAGCTGCGCAGGTGAACTCCGACTCCTCCAGCTATGGGGACATGGCTCAGCACTGGGCCAGGGAATGGGGACACCCCATGGCCCTCGAGGGCTGTGGTTTTGGGGAGGGTCTGGATGCACACCTGGTTCTTGAGCTGGGCAATCTCCCTCTTGCTGGGTGCATTGTTCTTCAGGTGGTCCAGCATTATCTGCGCATCGGCCAGCAGCGCCTTTGTCCTCTTCAGGTCCCGGCGCAGGCGCTTCTCTGTCTCAAAGTCCCTCTGGTTGGCCTGCGGCAGTGGAGACTGTGCCAGGACACTGTGCCACTGTGCCCACCACTCCACAGCCACTTTGGAGTCCCCAAAGTGAGGCATGTGCCTGGCTGTCCCCCACTCTACCTGCTCACTGACAGCAGACAACTTGCTCTCCAGCTCCCTTTTCTCTCTCAGAACCTTCTGCTTGTCCTCATACTCCTCCTCCAGCTGCACCTCCATCTGTTTCAGCTGGGGGACAGTTCAGGCAATCCAGTCAGGGTGGGGGGAAGGGGCCGGGATCCCCCTCCTGCATTTCCCCACATACTGGGGACACCAGATGACCCCACCAGCCAGGCATTTGCGCAACCAGAGGCGCAAAGCCCAGTGCACACCGGCCAGGGCAGCGGAAGGACTGGTAGGACCTGCCAGGCGAGCAGAACCAGGCTGCAGCCACATGGGAGCCGAGTGCTGCGTGACAGTGCCCAGCTGGCAGCTCCCAGCACCTGGCTGAGGCACAGGGATGCACTCTGGCCCACCCTGGGCAGCAGAGCTGTAGCTCAGCCCTACCTTCTTCTGGCACGACTGCCGAATCTCCTCCACCTCCTCGTCGCGGCTTTCCACCTCCTTGGCATGGGTCTGCCGCAGCCGCTCCATCTCCATCTCCAGTCGCAGCTTGGCCTGCAAAGAGGAAGATGTGGTCAGAACAAAGGGGACAAGGGGACTCCCACATGCCAATCCGTAGGTGCCACTCACCCACAAAACCCCCTGGTCTGAGGCTGACTGGGCTGCCTGCCCCACAGTGACCTGCCGGGCCATGGCACAGAGAGCCAGGACCCGTGTCAGCAGCAGCAATGCCTGGCCTGACGCCGGGCTGAGGACAACTGCCTCCTCTTCCCAGGTAAAGCCCAGCCCAGGTAATAACAGCCCTGCATGAAACCACCCCGCCCAGAAACCTCACCCCTCCCCGTTGTACCTGCTCCAGCATCTGGATGGTCCCAGCCTGCTCATCCAGTTCCTCTTCCTGGTCTTTGACCTTCGCCTCCAGGTCCCTCAGCTGTTTCTTCACCTTGGCCAGGGAGGCTTCATCCTTTGACTCCTGGGAGGAGATGTCCTGCAGCTCGGCCTCCAGCGCTTCTGCCTTCTGTGTCAGCCCCACAATGTCTGAGTCCTTGTCCTGGCAAGAGAGGGGGTCACTGTGAGCCCTGGGCACCCACCAGCTGGGAAGACCGGGGAGAGAACTAGGGGCCACTCACCTCCAACAGCTGCTTGAGGCCAAAGACTTCAGCCACCAGCACATCCTTCTCGCGGCTCAGCTTCTCCCGCTGCAGCCTCTCCCGCTGTGCCTCCTCGTGTGCCTGTGAGAGCTCGCTGTCGAACCTGTGTGAGGACAGTGGGTGAGTACTCACCACCATTGAGCACTCTCATTCCATGGCACCAACACTGGGAATGAGCATAGGCACAGCACTCACTCAAATTGTGCTGTTGATAAGATGCAACTGCCAGCACAGCAGCATGAAGCTGCTCAGAGAAACCCCTCCCAACACCACTGCTCAGCACCACAGGACAGACACCAGCAGCCCCAGCAGCCTTCCCACGAGGCCAGGACATGCTGGTAGGGACCATGGCTGCTAACAGTGGGGTCTTGGCTATGTGACACCACCAGAGACACCACCAGATCCTCCGAAGAGGATGCGGAAGGGGTGCAATGCATTGAAGGGCCTTCAGCAGGGAGGGGCTTTTGCGGCAGCTTGGCCTCGCCAGTCACAGCCCAGCGTTCTGATGCCATGTGAGATGGCACTGGTCCCATCCTCGGAGGGGACATGAGCCTGTGAGTGGTGAGCACTCAACACAGCCTGAAGCAGCCTCTCCCAGTGTCCCCAGGACAGGATCAGCTGGGTTTGATCTGAAATTGCTGCCTTTGGGGCTTGGAAAACAACCCTGCGCTTGAGTCTGTGACCTGTGTTAAACACCTCGGCAGCTAATCCCCATTTTTCCTTGCACTGGGTAATAAACAGCTGCATTAGCAGAGACTCCAATCCGTGGAAATTGAAATTAATTAGATTGGATTCTCTGGCTGTATTTGTGTGTGATCATTACCATAATGAGATGAAAGCGTCCCCGCTGCTTAATAACGTTAGTAAACTTTGGGGCTGGGAGAGGGGCTGGGATGAGATGAGTGCCAAGCAGAGCCAGGGGCCATGAGCAGCCCCAACCATGGGGCACAGCCCCACACTGGGAGATCACTCTGCTTCAGGCCCCCAAAATGGCACTGGGGTCTCCCCCTGCAACAAACGCGTCCAACCCAGAATGTTATCCTGCTGGAGACACCTCAGCCAAGTGGGAACTGGTGAAGTGCCCAAATCCCTTCTAAAATGGTAATGCCACTTTGCAAGAAGGCTTGCCACATGGCAAGGATCCCATTCCCTCCGTGGCAAAGATACCATCCCTTGCAGGTCCCCTGTCACCTCCAGCACATAGTCCCCACCTCCGTTGCTTCTTCTCCAGGTCATGGTTGCGTCCTTGCTGGCCCTCAAGGTGCAGCTTGGTGTCCTGCAGCTCTGCAGCCAGTCGCTGGCACTTCTTCTTCAGCTGCTGCAGTGCCCGCTGGCTCTCCTCACTGTCTGCCTGCAGGTCTGTCAGCTGCGGGCAGGGGCAGGAAGGCAGTGAGGGCTCTGGGCAGCCACCATATCCCTAGCCATGTGCTCTCTCAGCTCCGAACGGGCAGCAGCTGCCCACCCCTTGCCTGTCTCTATGCTGAGGGGACCAGGGAGTCCCCAAGGCTGAGACTCACTCACCCTCCGCTCCAGCTGCCTCTTGCTCTGCTGCTCCACCTCCAGCTTGTCCTCCAGCTCCTGCTGCAGCCGCTTCTTGGTGAAGTCGATCTCCCGCACTGCCCGCTCGTATTTCAGACGCCATTCACCACCTGTGTGGGGAAACGGGGTCACCAAGGAGCTGCGTAGGGTGGTCCAGGACACCATGGAGAAGGAATCAAGGTGCTGTGCCCACGGAGCACCCAGGGTATGCTTGTGGCAAGCACTGGAAGCAGGACTGTACCTGAATCATCGTCATCAAGCTCCCCATTGAGCTCAGCTGCCCGGATGAGCCGAGCCTCCATCACCTCCATTTCCATTGACTCCATCTGCTTCTTCAGGGCATCATATTTGGCCTGGGAGCGGACATGTCTGTGGTGAGCACCAGAGAGGGACTGAGAGGCACTGTGAGGCCAGGGAGAGGAGCATATACCTGCAGGTCCTTCATCTCCTTCTCAGCCCGCAGCCTCTCAGCTGTCTCAGCATCCAGCAGCTGGGAGGCCGACTCGCCGGTGTTTCGCTCGTCTGTCAGCTCTGATGTCAGCTCTGTGATCTGGGGTTGGGGGGTGGGGAAACAGGATCATGGGGCAGGTGCTGGGGTAGGCCAGCACCGCACTGCACCCTGACCCAGCACCGCTAAGGACCTACTCTGCTCTCCAGGCGGTCACTGTTGAGCCGCAGCTCGTTCCGCTCCTTCTCCACCTTCTCAAGTTTGCTCTTCAGCTGCTGGATCTCTTCCTGCAACAGAGGAGCAGTAAGGAAGGGGGCAAGTGCAAGGCAAAGAGGCTGGCAGGCAGGAGGCTGGCAGGTCTCTGCAACCCCCCCAGCACTCCCCCAGCACTGGGTGGGCAGGATGGGGGCTTCCCGGGGAAAGAAGGCTGCTCTCCCCTGCCAAGGGTTGGGCAGGGACTTTCCCCAACCTGCTCTGCCGCCATGCTGATTCCAACCCCATAAATGGTGTTGAAACACCAGACAGCCCTGGCAAAGCCGGGGGAGGGTCCCCACAGCCCCCCGGGAGAGAGGGTGGGAGCAAACCCATCAATTGGCAGCTTACTGAAGGGTTTGGGTGCACCCAACCCATGGGGATGCCCAGGGACCACCAGCCAGCACCAGGGAGGCATGTCCAGGTGGCAGCTTCAAGTACATCTTTCTCTCCCCTCCTCTGGTCCCAAACCAGGCTGGCAAGGGTCAGGATGGGGCCCAGGTGCCCCCACCCTGGGGACCCATCTTCAGTGCGTCAGGGTGAAAGCTGAGCCAGGCAGTGGCTCCGTGCCGGGCAGGCTCAGCAGGGGCATGAGTGTCTGGTTGCCGGCGCGGTGCGGAGCCCCCACATATGCCTCTCGGCACACGGTTTCATTTCCATTCTCCACGCCTTGTAATTGGGCTCAGGCAACAGCCGGCACTCAGATGCTAATGACATGCTGATTCGCAAATTAGGGAGCAATTCGAGCTTGCTGCTGAGGGCACTGGGCTGCCATGGTCCTGCATCCCGTCCCACACTACCATAGGGTCCTACATCCCACCCCACTGCGGGGGTCCTGCATCCCACATTACCATAGGGTCCTATACCCCACCCCACTGCGGGGGTCCTGAATCCCATCCCACTGCAGGATTCTGCATCCTATCTCACCATGGGCTCCTGCATCCCATCCTGCTGTAAGACTCTGTACCCCAACCCAGTGCAGGACACTGTCCACAAACAACTTCGCCCACAGCTCCCCCTACCCCCTTCAGCATCCCCTGCCACAGAGATACCCACGTCTTTGCCACGGATCTGGTCTTCAGTGAGCTGCACCTCGATGAGGGGCCGCACGGTGGTGAAGAGCTTCCACCAGGGCCAGTCCTTCACCCCCTTGTTTTTCTTAATGTTCTTCTGCACGCACCGGATGGCCAAATCCTGGATCTGTGTGGGGCATGGGGTGCCAGCAGAGGGACAAAGTGGAGTGGGTGGGCTCTCAGCACCCTGGCACACTCCCCTTTGCTAGCATTTGGGCTAGTTGCACCCAGCTTAGCTGCTGTTTGATTCCCTCCAGTCCCTCTAAATGCTAATCTTGCAGAAGGCGAGGAGCTGCCGAGATGCCTATTTTACGCCCTCTTTAATACTAAAAGTAGGAGCTGAGATGTTGCTTCATCCCACTGCAGCGATGATGCCCAGCACCCTCCTTGCCAGTTTCCCCCAGCCCCCGGTTTCCCCTGGCCCCCCACAGCTCCCCACAGCTGGGTGAGTGTGGGGGGAGGTGGGAGGAGGAGGAGATACTGGCCCAGGCAGCTGCAGAAAGGCTGCACTGCCCATTTTTGGCGAAATTGTGCTGCAGAGCGGGGAGGGGAGAGCTGCTGGGACGAACCTTCCTTTTCTTGAACTGCTGCCGTGCCAGGAAGCCCCTGCACGCTGCCTGGAAGAGCATGATGTTCCTGCTGGTCTGGGTGTCGCGCTGCTCCTCCAGCCTGGCGAGCGACCCAGCCCGGAAAAATACCTGCAGGAGGGCAGCAGGGAGAGATGGGTGCTGGCATCCCTCCGGCCACACCGTACCACCCTTCTGCTGCACCAGCCAGTGGGGACGTGGCTCTCCCCGCTGCAGCTGCCAGCCCAACATGAGGGTTTTATTCCCCAGGCACGAAGGGAATTCTGGAGGTGGGAGCAAACAGTGCTGCCCTTGTGCCGCCCACACCTGCCCATGCCACTGCTGGCACATGCAGCCAGTGTCGGGCATCATACCCGGCTCAAGCCCATGTGGTAGCTGCTCTTCTCCAGATCCAGTGACTCCAGAAGCTCCTCCACTGCCTGTGGAGAGCGAGAGGTGTCAGTGCCAGGCTTGGTTTAGGAGAACCCCAGAGTGCAGCGGAGCCCAGGCCATAGCACCGGCCCTGGCACAGGGTATGTACCCGCTTCTCGTCCACCACAATGTAGTTGCGCCCATGTTTCTTGGTCAGATGTGGGGCCAGGACGTCAAAGCGTCGCCTAAACTCCGCAAACACCATGTGGTCAGGGTACCCTGGGGGTGTGAGAGAGAGAAATGGGCTGTGGGTGCCCAGGATGCCCAGGGAATGGCCAGCGACAACCCCACATGCCCTGACTTGCTGGCACCCATCTTTTGGAAGAGCTGATGGGGTCACTCCATATGGCACAAGCTCCCCAGAGGGCTAGACATAGATGGAGTGCCCCAACCCACCTTGGGAGCTTTTCCTTGGCTATTTAGCAACTTTGGCTGGGATCTGAGGACAAAGTGGCCAGATCCTGCCTCAGGGGGAGCAGAGGAACACGTGTGTCACCCGTTTAAGCAAACAGACCCCACTCCAGCTCCACTCTGAGCTGCAGCCAACTTCTGCATCAGGCTCGCAGTGCTGAGCCCCCACATCTTAATTAAGGACAAGGTATTGATGGGGACACTGACCCTGGCACAGCCAACTGGCCATGGCCATCGACCCAGGAGGTGTGTGGGCAGCATCGATTACCGTCACGTCAGGGAGGGTCTGGTCTCCAGACAATAAAACCTCAACTGGGCGGCCAGCCAATGCATATCGATAAATGCTTTGCTGAGCACAACCCAAAGTCCCTCATTCCAATGGGACAGGGGCTGGCTGCCAGCAGGAGAACTGCCAGGAGCCAGTGGCACCAGCCAAGACACCCAATTAAGGCCATGCCTGTCCCCAGCACAGATAATGGCTCCATGGAGGACTGGGGTCAGGGACAGGATCCTCCTGGGAGGGCAGCTGGTGGTCGTGAGGCTCAGAGCACAGGCATGGGCTGGAGGGTTTCTCCTGGGGAGTGTGAATCCTCAGCAAGAAGATGCAGCTGGGGCCCCCAGAACATCCATCCTCACAGTGCAACGTGCACCACAGCCCTGGCATACCCCTGTCCCAGGTGCCAGAGGTGCCAGTGGCACAGCTCACCTTGGCGATACATGCAGAGGGCATCAAGCAGGCGGGAGCCACGGAGCTGGGCACGCAGGAGGGGCACATCCAGCTGCATGAGCCCAGCCTCACAGTGCTCTGCTGCTGGCAGCTCCAGCTCGCTGCCGCTCACCCGCCGGCATGGCAAGGCCCGGGGGTCCCCGCTGGCCCCAGCTGCCTTGGGCAGGAAGCAGTGCACAAAGTGGAGCTTGGATTTCTTGATGCTGTCGATGAGGGCATCCTGCAGGCATGGCAGAGTTGGGTGAGCTGTGACATACAGCAGTGCCCTGGCCAGCAGTGCCCTGGCCAGACCTGGGGACCCCTCCTTGGCACTTCCTCACTCACCACTTGCAGCTTGATCTGGATGCAGAGAGACTTCTTCTTGACAGCAGCCACACCAGTGGTGAAGGTCTTGCGCATGCTGGTGGCCCGGCGCAGGGCTAGCTGGGAGCCCCCCTCCAGCCCTGCCACCGAGCCTGACAGCACCAGGGCTGACCCACCACGGCCAGCAAACAAGCTGCTAATGATCTTCCTGCAGGGCACAAAGGGGATGTAACCTCCCCAAAACCACCTCTTCCCCACAGAATGTTCTCCACCCTGGAACCCCACTCACTTCTGTGACTCCTGCAGCAAGATGGAGGCGTTTTGGGAGGCTGGGTTGTGCTTGACATGACTGAGCCAGCCTGTGGCATCATACTCGACCCAGTTGGTCCCTGAGCTATGACCCAGGAGGAAGTGTCGGGGCTTGTCACTGGGGAGCAGTGGGTTGTGCCCTGCAGGGAGACACAGCAGTGACGGGCACAGGACTAGTGCTTCACCAACGCACAGCCCCATGGCACCAGGCCCACCCTGACCTTTCTTGCTGCCTTCCTGGGGGCCATAGTAAGAGAAGAGCCGCTCCAGCAAAGTGTCCTCATTGCCACTTGGCTGCAGTGCCTCCTCCTCCAGCAGCCACAGCAGCCCCCGTGCCTCGTCCGTGCGGGCCAGCGACCGGACCTGCAGGTTACACCACAGTTGCACTCAACCCTGCCAGCATCCCCTGGGCAGAGATGGGAGCATACAGGGAACCTGGACCACCCAGGGAGCATGGAATGTCTGCCACTGCTTGCAGCAAGGTCACGTGGCAAGAGGGTGTCTGCTTAATGGAGATCCAGCTTGGAAAGAGTCCTTATGAAATACTCTGGGTAACAAGATGCTCACCGAGGTGGAAAAAGCTGCTTAGGGACCCACAGGATGGAACCCAGCACAGGGCTGATGCTAGCACCACCCCTTGGTCTCTGCAGCCTCCTCCAGTAGGGAATGGAGTACCCCAAGGACTGGGGCACATTAGGGACCAATATGCCCTGAGGACCAGAGCACCCCAGTGACTGGAGAAGCTTAGGGATTTGTTCACCCTAGGGATCTGATCACTTTAGGGACCAAAGCACCCCAGGGACTGGAGAACCTCTGAAACCTGTGCACCCTGGGGACCAGAGCTCCTTGAAGTCCACAGCACCCTGGGGACTGGTACACCATAGGGACTGGAGCATCCTGAGGACCACCCAAGGGCTCCTTGCAGCATAGATGGCTCCCAGGGTGGCAGGGGACACTGTACCAGGGCATGCAGCAGGGACAGAGGCTACACACGCGGTCACAGCTGCACTTTCACGGCCAAGACTTCAGGACAGCCCTTCTCCACCAAGAAAGCCACCTGGCTGCTACCTCATCTGCTACAAACCACTGTGATACAGCCATGAGGAAGCACAGTGGATGCTTACCAGCGCCTGGTGTGAAGACTGGTCTATAGCAGCTACAGAGCCAGAGGAGCTGGGCTCAGCATCAGCCAGGGCAAGCTCTATGTTCTCCTGGTGAGGGGTGAGAGGTTCAGTTAGTGCCTGCATCGTGGTAGAGCAGCGATAGGGACCAGCAGAAGGTCAGGACATTGGTCTCAATGGGGTCTAGGCAGGAGGCAGGTCTTTCCCAGTGTCCCATTGCTCCACAAGCATGGCATGGGGCAATGCTGGATGGTGAGAAAGAACCAAGACACACAAAAGGGTCCCCCAGGCTGTTGGTGCTGAGATAGAGCAGCAGCAGCAATCTTCCCCACCACCAACCACAGCCACCCCATCACCTCCCAGCCTGGCACATTTGCAGGCAAAGATGCTTGGCTAGGGCTGGAGCCAGAGCTGTCACAAGGGCACTGCCAGTGGTGGGGAAACACCTTCAGGACCAAGCATTGTGTTGGGGCTGCTTGGTTGGACTGGTGCAAGGTAAGAAATCAGAGTGGGAAATACAGGAGATGCTCCTGAAGAAAAGAGGGGAGAGCAGGAGGCAATGGCAGCCCTGGCTGTCCCCACTACCTCCTTGTAGCGCTCCAGCTCACGGGCGAAGGTGCGCTGGTGGAAGAGGAGCTGCAAGCGCTCCTGGGTGTAGTTGTGGCAGAGCTCCTCGAAAGTGGCCCCACGGCTCTGCCCTGCTAGCTCAGGGTTTTGTGCCCCAGGGGTGTCCACCACTGTCACTGAGCACACTGAGTGCTGGCTCGACTTCAGTGCCCTGGTGGGGACAAACAGACACAGCATGGTGAGTATGTGCTGCCAGGTCTCTCTTCAGCTCTCACCCCAGACCCTTAGCACGCACCTGTTGAGGAGGGAGATGAGGAGGGTGAAGAGCTCAGAGTATAAGCCGGCCGCCATGCCCTCCAGGCACTCCAGTGCTGTCAACTTGGTACCTGGACAAGGTAACTCTTGAGTGTCCCCAAGACAGCATACCCTGGGGCCACCCTCTGTCCCAACCATCCCTTACCCTACCTGTGCCACTGTCACCCAGGGGAGGCTCATCGGGACCCTGACGGAAGGAGGTGGATCGCTGCAGGGTGGCCTTGGGCTGGTGTTTGAAGATGGAGGAGGAGAGCTCCTCCAGGCTGCAGCCCAGCAGGTACGCAGCTTTCTGAGCCCACTCGTGGCGTGCAAACTGCTTCCTCCCAGCTGCAGGGTGGAGAACAGAGCTCAGTGCTGGCTGGGGTGTCGCCCCAAATAGGGGGTGCTTCCAGTCAGACCTGGGACAGTTTCAGGGTCCCCCGGAATAAGGTTGGGGATGCTGTGCACAGTGGGAGCACATGGCCAGCACTGGAGGGCCCAAAATACGTCTGATTAGGAGACAAAGGGTGAACATCTTTATGCCTCTGTTGAGCGCAGGGCTATGCCACGGGACAGGGGAGTGGGGGTCACCCCTTGCTACCACTGTTCAGGGACCCCTGGGGCCCGCAATGGTGCAGGGCTCTGAGCCACCCCACATGGGAACATGGCCCTGCTCAGCCACCTGCCCCGAGCAGCTCCATCACAATGCAGCAGGACAGACCACAGCTGCCGGACACAAGTACATGGGTGCCAGGGGAGGGCAGGGGAGGTCGGAGCAGGTTAATGGTGAGACACAGGGACACAACAGTGGGAAGGTGGTGGCACATGGGAGGGGGAAGCCAGAGATACGCGCGGAGAACAAGACTTTACCTTCATCGGCGTCTGCATTGCCAAAGGGCAGCATGCACCATGCGAACAGAGACAAGGGTTAGAGACAGTGGCACGGCGCAGGGACACCCTCCTGCTGAAACTCTCCATGTGCAGCCACCGCACATGCACATGCCAAGCCTGGTCTCCCCAAAAGCATTGCTGCAGTGAGGCACAGGAGCCCTTCCCCTGTGAGTCCCATTTGCACAGTGGGCACTGGTGGGGAGCAGCTCAGTGCTGCCCCAGGCATGGGGAGCTGCCGTTGGATCCAGCCCAGTACAAGGGACCAAGGAAATGGGGGCCTGTGCAGCTGAGCTGGGTGTGACCATCCCCAGCATCCACGAGATGCAGAGAAGGCTCCAGGAGCAGCAAATGACTGGGATGTTTGCCCCGTGCAGGATGCAGGGATGCTTCCCGTGAAAGGGACTTCAAGGTGCCTCCAAAGCAGACCCCCATGAAAACGTTCACAGCTATTATCCCACCATGGTGGCTGCAGCAGATGGCTGCTGCCCTCTAGTGCCCTGAGCATCCAGTGGACCTGCATTTCACCCGGTGCACCCCAACATCCCTCTGCTCTCTCATCTTTTCTCCCCAGGGCTGCAAACTCTCTCGCTGCAGGTGCCAGCCCTGATGCTCATTTCAGGTGTGCCATGCCCAGGCCCTCCCACCAGCATGTAGCATCACAAGGGGCTTCCAGCACCATGAGGGATTAGGTGAAAGCTCCATGGAGAACAGCCCCATGAAGCCAATTCACTATGCGTGGGGATGGAGAGCAAAGCCAGTCCACATCCGAGCAAGACCCACCACCCACGAGGAGCTCTGGCTGCCAGGGTAGCCCTGCCCCACACTACCAATTGTGAGGACCAATTCAGAGGGTCCTGATGGGCAGCAGGCATATTTGGGGCTGCTAAGACCCAGGCAGGGGTCAGGGTCAGTCCTGGCACACCATCAGCATCCTAAACCCTCATTTCGACCCCAAAACCAGCACTGCGCAGCACCACCCGGAGCAGAGCCCCCTGCGGCTCCGATTACCAGCTCCGTCTGCCAGCGCCTCTGCGGGGAGGACAGCAGGGAGGGTGTTATACTAGGGACAGAGGACACCGCCCAGGGTCCCCCAGCCCCTATTCCCTGAGTTGGCAGGGGCCAGCCCAAGGTCTGAAGATGTTTGATTACCATCAGCCAGTGGGACTGCCCTGACCAAGGGGGAAGAGCCAGGTGCCCCAGGGGTGGCAGGGCACTGTCCCTTGGCTGACACAGCTCTGAACATCTCCCCAGGGTCTGTCCACACTGGGGTACCCATTTTCAAGGTGCCAGTAATTGCTCTGGGACTCCATGCAGCCATCAGCCCTGAGCCTGAACTCATTAATGCCTCCCACCCCCGAGCAGCTTGTTACCTTTTGTGGCTCCAGCTGCCCCCAGATGATAGATGGCTCCCAGGATGAGCCAGAAGGCTTTTTGCTCATCACCAGAGATGCCCATCACCTTCATGGCAGCCTGGAGCTTGTTGAACTGCTGGGTTGCCTTCTGCTTTTCTTCTGGCTGTGGAAAGCAAGGGGAGCCATTGGTGTGGGAGCCTGGCTCTGCCTCCCCCAGCATCCAAGTGGGCCATGGAACCCTGTCCCCCTACCACAGCCCCCCACTCAGACCCATAGTGGTGACCTTGGAGAGGGGCACGATGCCGAAGACATTGTTCTCTGCCAGGTGGTTGAAGTGAAGCTCAGTCCTGCAGGGATAAACACTGAGGTTGACTCTGCATGGGAAGCCCCCACCCCAGGACAAGGGCCATCCTCTTGCCCATCTCAGCTCACCGCAGTGCACTGTCAGAGCAGGCCAGCAGGTAGTAAAAGATGTTGAAGGTGGCCTCGTTGGCTGGACGCCTGGCAACACGCAGCTTCTCCAGCAGCAATGTCTGGTAGAGATGGGAGGGTTGGGAACCATCCCTGAGGGTCCTGCTCTTACCAAAAGCCCCACCCCAATCTCATCCTTGCTCCCTTCCCAGGGTCTCCACAGCGACATGAGGGTCTCCTGCCCAAGGCAGGGCATCGTATTAATGCAAGCATCATCCAAGCAATGTGTGGGCATCTCCTCTCCTGAGGTGTCTGCTACTACAGGAGCACAAAGCAGCTCTCTGGAATTTTAAGGGCTCTGCTGTTATTGCACCAGGGTGGTGTCTGGAAAATAACCCCCTGATCTCAGGAAGCTGAGCTCATCTGCACCCATTTGGGTGTGAACAGAGATGACAGCAGGATGCCTGGCTGCTAAACGCTGCAGGCATGGCTGGGGAGCCGGTGGGGGTCTGCAACAGAGCTCTGGGGTTAGCACATAGCCAGGCTGCCAGAAGAAACACCCTGGTGAGGATGGACTGGCTCTCGTGCCGAGGGGGGCCACCCTGGTGAGTATGGATCAGATCCCATGCCAGTGGAGGCCACCTCGGTGAGGATGGACCAGCTCCCATGCTGAGGGAGGCCATCCTGGCCCCCTCACCTGTATGGAGGCAGATGCCACCTGCCCAGCCTGGTCGAAGTCCAGAGAGATGATCTGGGAGAAGCGGGTGGCGTTGCCGTTCATGCCGGTGCTGCTATTGCCAAAAGCCTCCAAGATGGTGTGCAGAGCCTGCCACTTCTCCACTGTGGGGAGAGAAGCAAGGCAGTGGGGTGCAGGGGCTGCGTGGTGGGGGGCTGGAGCCAGCACCACTGGCCAGGCAAGCGCTGCTGCTCCTGTGCCATGCCCCACGCTGCAGCAGCTCTGAGGAGCACAGTGAAGGGACAGGTGTGAGAAAGTGAAAGTGCTGCCAGCTGGGCTGTAACTGCAAAGCAAGGGGCGTGAGCGAGCAGCACGGATACCCCACACCGCACCAGGGACTCACCAGAGAAGACCTTGCTGGTGCTGCCAGCAATGGTGGCGAGGTAGTGGATGAGGTGCTGGCAGTTGGTGGTCTTGCCGCTGCCACTGGCGCCCAGCAGCACGATGGCCTGATCCTGGCGGTTCATCAGCATGTTGCGGTAGGCGGCCTGGGCCACCACGTAGATGTGTGGGGACGTGTCCTCCCTGCGGCACCCCTTGAACATGTGCATGACCTGGCAGGGGGAAAAGTGAGTGAGGATCAGCACCCTGCCCCACACAGTGTCCCTCTGTGTGCAGTGGCATGGCTCCCAGCCACCTGTCCCCTCCAATCCACCCCAGAGCAGCAGGGTCACCTTCTCAGAATACATAGAGGGGGAGCTGAGCGGGTTGATGATGACCATGGTGGGACCGGCGTAGGTGTGCAGGAGGTTGCCACCATAGCGCTGCCGCAGTGTGTGCAGCACGCTGGACTCGTTGAGGTAGAGGAGGCTGGCGAGGTCCTCCACACGGTCACAGGAGGGTGGGTTTGCCTGGCAGCAAGTTTGCAGGGGAGTGTCAGGTGGGGAACAGAGGTCTGCCCCACTGTCCCCCCACCCTGTGGTCCTACCTTCTCCACATCATCCTCTTCCACCTCCAGGATTGCTCCATCATGGTCCAGCTTCACCTTCACCTTGCCCTCAGGCAGGGGGCTGCCTTCCTCTGGCCGCAGCTGGCTGCCTGTGAGGGGCACAGGGTGCTCAGCAGGGCAATGCTGGCAGCCTCCCAGGGACACCTCAGCTGGGCTGGGGTGGGGCTCGCTGTGCTGCAGGAAGGATCAGGTCTCTTACATCCCCATGGCACTGAGTTGACCCAACTCACCCAAGGAGAAGCCATCCCTGTGCACCAGCCACACCTTCTCAGTTTCATACCAGGCCTCCTCAGCTGCTATTTGCTCCTCTGTCTTGGCCTGTGGGACAGTGGAACATGTGGTAGTCGTGGTCACCTGCTCCCCACCTTATCTCGCCCCCTCCCCATGTCTCTGGGGATGGAACTCTAGAGCAGGACTGCCTGGCCACAGGGCCACCTGCCAGGCAGACATGACCACCCTCTGCAAGACACAAGCACTCCCAGAACATGTGCCCAGCTTGCCCACTGTCCCTGAGCACCCCTGGGCTGGGGGCTGCAGAGACCACCAGGGCCCTGACACAGCTTGGTGCAGACATGAAATAACAGTGGCCCAGGAATGCATTCACCACAACCCCCTTGGGCAAGCCTGGAGGAGCCAATCTCCAACCCAGAGCAGGCACCCATGCCAGCCACGTGCTGGGACACAGGCGACACGGGCACTAAGCATGCTGTGGGGCCATGGGACATGCTGCAGGGACACAGTGTAGGGACACAGAACACTGCAGAGACACAATGGATTGACACAGGACATGGCACAGTGATGGTAGAGAACCATGGCATGGGAAGCAGTGGCTGACACAGCCAGCACAGCGAGGACATCCCTGCCACCCAGGAGGAGGGTGAATCCCAAAGCCAAACCTGAGCTGCAGCAGGGACAAGGCCAAAGGGGGCTGCTGGGGCATCATCCACTTGACCCTGGCAAGGCCAAGAAATGGGGTGTGAAGGCAAGAAGGTTACCCTCTGCCTCACAGACAGCATGGAAAGTGACAGGGGGAAGTGAGCAGGGGCAAAATGTCGCCGTGCCAAACCCTGCAAGCACTCTCAGTGCCACCCACCATTGCTGCAGTCAGCATAGCGGCAGGACCACTGTGGTGCTGGGGACACAGGAGTCCAGAAGGATGCTGGCCATGAGGCCATGCTATCAAAATCCCAGGGCTGGGGGCCACTGTGCTGACCAGCACCATGTGCCACAGCTGCTTCGGCACGAGCCATGCATCCTGCCTATGCCAGCTGCCCCTTTCCATCCTGCTTTGCACCTCTGCCCACCCTAGTTATGCCACATCCACCAAAAGCACCCTTCTGGGATGCCCAGCTCCCCTGCACGGCCCCAGTGGGGAGAGGCACCCAGCCCCGGCCACCCCGGCACCCTCTGGCCCCGTGGGTGACGTGGGAGCCCACAGGGCAGGGCAGGACAGGGAAAGCCTTACGCTCCAGCATGAGGCGCGGGCACAGATGCCAGCCCAGCGGCAGACAGAGGATGGCAAAGGGTCGCCGGCGGAGGCAGAGGGCTCCTGAGGACAGGGGTACAGTACCTGGCTGGGTGCTGAGGTGGAGGCGGCGGGGTCCAGCTAACAGCAGCAAGAAAGAAAGAAAGAAAGGAGAAGAAAGAGGGTGAGAGGAAAAGAGCAGCAGCAGCAGCACTGCCACGCACCACAGGTCCCAGGCACAGCAACACCCCCCCCGGCACTACCTGGGCAACCCCCAGCCATGGGCAACTCTGCCCAGGGGACGCCACCAGTGGAGACTGCTAAGCATTGCAGTTCCCCATAGCTGGGCACGCTGGTCTGGGCAGTGACCTTAAATCCACTAGCATCCCTGATCATCCATCCCCTGCTGTGGGTGCCACCCAAAGAGGGATTCCAGGACTAGTATCCAGGCACAGGGGTACAATCACCCTGTGAGGAGCACACAGCATGGCCAGGACAGCCACACACTGCCCACATATCTCCATGCCCGGGCAGACAGCACACGAGCACCAACACCCCTGGATTTACAGAAGTGGTGAAGATCCTCTCCAGCCGGCGCTGGGCCTCCTCCTCTGGGCTCAGCTGGGACGCAGGGCCAGGGGCAGCCTGGAGGCAGAGCACCATTAGCACCAGGCTAGCTGCCCTACAGCCCCTGCCAGCCCGGTGCTCGTGGCACACCGGTGCCAGAGGGGCTGTTTCAAAAGCTTTCCCAGCCCTGCAGCCCAACAGAGCTTAAGGTGGGTATTGGGGCAAAGGTTGGCACAGACCCACAGGTGCCAAGGCCAGCAGAGTCAGGACACCAGCAGAGACCCTGCAGTGCCCAAGGACCCAGGTCCCTGCTCCCACACACCTTCTCAGGGGGTGCCGGGGTGGTTTTCGCGGGAGTTGGCCGCTTCTCGCTGGGCTGCTGCTTCTTCTCCACATGAGCCGGGGGGAAGACAAGGGGCAGCGTGATGGGGAGGCCGTAGTGCACACACAACTGCCCCGAAAAGTGACCACCCCCCCCAACCCAGCACTGCACACCTCAAAACCACTGCAAACCATGCGGGTGAGCTCACACCATGCTGCACCAGGCAGCAGAGCCCTGTCGCTGTGTTAGAGCACCCCTCAGCGTGCACACACCGATACCTTGTGCCGCTCCAGGGCGGTGGGTTTCAGAGCGGATGCCTTTGCTGGCTCCACCTTCCCTCCCGAAGGCTGCCCCAGTGGCTCTGGCTTGGCTTCAGCACCGGGGGATGGGGATGGCTTTGCATCCCCCCAGGCTGGCTCAGGGGACTTCTCCTCCCGCTTGTCCCCCAGCCGGAGCCGTGGCCGATGCTCTTTGGTTTTGCCCTTCGTCATGAGAGTTTTGAGCCCTGCTGAGATCTCATCCTTGGGCTCTGGCTTGGCAGAGGCTGCTGGCATGGCAGGGGGAGGTGGCACAGCGGGGGGAGCTGGGATGGCAGGACGGCCTGTGTCCTCCTTCCTTGGGGGTGGCACCGGCTCAGGAGACTTGGCATCTCGCACCAGCTCAGGAGACTTGGTGTTTTGCCCTGGCTCCTTAGCACTGCTGGCATCCTCCCCCGGCAGGACTTTGCGGACCACCTTGCGCACCACCTGGGCCACCTTACGGCGGGACAGCCCCTGGCCATCATGCCCCTGCAGCTCAGAGGCTGGGCCTTCCAGCCCGTTCACGGCCGCCCCGTTCAGGACCGGCTCCGGGCTCTTCCCTCGCCCAGGCTGCGGCTCGGGGCTCTTTGAGGGCTCAGGATTCGAGGCTGCAGGTGCCGCGTCCTTCGGGCTCTCTGACTGCAGCCACAATGACAGTAGTGTGAGATGAGCTCTGGTGGTGTGCTGTCTGCCACCACAAGCACCCACTGTGCAGGACATGGCAGTGCCGAGGGCTTTGTGCCCTGCTATGGGAGCACAGCTCCCAGCCAAACCTTGGCACCAAAGAACACAGCACCCAGCCCCCTTCCCCAGCCAACCTACAGCCTCCCACCAGATCCTAGGGCAAGGAGTGAAGGTGACCTCCTCAGCCAAACATGCAGGGATCCACCAACCCTCAGGCTGCCAGTAAAGGGGTAAAACTCAGTGCTCAGGACCCTGGCAGCCCCATTGCAGTGTGCAGGGCAAACTGCAAGACTTCCTCTGCCAACAGCATTGGTGGGCCAGCACCATAACCACTAAGGTAGGCATCAATTGCCAGCAGGCTGGCAATCTTGCCAAAAACACCTGCCACCCTCCACAGGCTGCCCTGGAACAGCCACCAGCACTCCCCAGGGACTGGGGTGGGTGCATGCTCAGGGTATGCTGAGCCCATGACACTGTGTGATGTCCCCAAGCCCTGGAAAGGCATCTGTCCCCACCAGGGGTGAGCCCCATCCCCAACACAGCTCCACCCTGCCCACACCCTGCAGCACTTACAGCCCCATCCTCCTTCCCGGGTCTTTTCACAGCTAAGGATTTGTCCTCGTCCTTGACCTGAGGGTCAGACAAACAAGAGGAGCGAGTTTCAGCCTGCCAGAGGGCCCCACTGCCGGAAAAGTCCTAGACACTGGGAAAAGTCCCTGGGACCATCACTTCATGCCAGTGGGGCAGAAGGCTGCTGCATGAAACAGCCCCAGTTTTCAGCCTGTTGCAGCCCCAGGGGACAAGGACCTGTGTCCTTTCAGGCTTCCCGGCAGCCAAAAAAATAGGGGAAAGCACAGAGATAAGCCTCGGTTATGACAATCCCAAAGGTGGGAAAGTGCTCTGCCAGCCTGACCCAGGCCCCCTCCTCGTGTGCAGCAGGTGAGGGAGCTGGCACATAAAGCGCCAGCACCGCACCCCGCGGGGGCTCTGCTTCTCTGCATATCACCCTGTCAGGCATCACAGCACGTTTTAAGTGTCACTGGCTAATCTCTGTGGCAGCCACACTGCCGAACATGCCAACTCCCTGCTGATTGGGGTGATTGAGGGTCTCTAGTGGGGTGAGCAGTCAAACCCTTCAGCATTTTGGGCCATGCCTCTGAGCTGCAGGGCTTTGCCATGACACTGCAGCGGCAGTGTGCGGTGCACTCCACAGGCAACACTCTTTGACTCGCCATAGCACAGCTCCTACAAGCATCTGGGGCTGGCCAATGGCACTGAGATGGCTCACACCATGTTAGGGACTGGACCAGCAAAGCAGTGGTTAGTGACGAGGTTAGTAATGGCATGCGTGGCCGTGCCGGTGACTGCAGCCCTGCTGCAGCAGGGCTTGGGGCAGCTCCTTGTTTGCTCACTACAGCCCCTGGCATGGAAGCACAGAGAGGCTGGGAGCACCACTCTGAACGTGGCACTGGGCAAACTGGGGGAGCTGGTTGGCAGCGTGCAGCAATGTGACCAGAATGTGTGGCGCAGGCAAACATGCGAGAGACTTCCCTTCTGCTCCCAGAATGCAAACCGGGATGAAAACGCCATGGTGATGTCTCATGGAGCCGCAGCCCTGGCTGGGAAGAGAGGGAGAAGTGAGATGGGCTGGGGCTGGCACATGGCACACTGAGCCACGGCACACAGTACGAGCACATGTCCTTACCCACTGGCTCTGGGAGCCCAGGACCCTCAGCAATGGGCACCTGAGCCCACTGGCTCTGGGGACAGGCAGGTGGCCAGGCTAAGACTTGACAAAATTCATTGTGCAAAAAGAGTCCCTTTAGTCAGGCCACAGGACCGTGCCCCACGTTCCCCTGGGCGGGCCGGTCCGCTGCAGTAAGCAAATGCCAGAGTGAGGGAAGGGATATTTTCTGCCCCAAGCACCCTGCTTGCCTCGACAGCCGGGGCTATTCTGAGCCTGAGCCTGTGCCAGCTGCTGGGCAGCTCCGATGGGGGCCCACTGCCCTGGCTAATGCCATGCTCTGAAAACTAGGGGGTTCGCAGCCAGGGGTGTCAGGGGAATGTCACCCTCCCAGGGCCAGGCATGGTATGGAGGAGCACCTGGCCACCAAACCAACCTGCCTGTCTTGGGGTACATCATCCTGTCCCCAATGGGTCCCCTGTACCCCCCTGTCATCAGTGTGTAATGCCAGCACCGAGACCATAGGCTGGGCACCAGGGTCCAGTGACAAACCTGCCCATGGGTCAGAGCCCCCAAAACCTCTGTCCGTGGCAATCCCACTTCCATGCAGCCTGGCACTGTTCCAAAGGTCCCTGGAGAGCACCAGCACTGGGGTCCCCAAAGGGGCTGCAAGAAACAGCCCCTGGCTGCCAAAGCACCCCAGGGAGGGGCGCAGGCTCCTCATGGCCCCAAACCCCAGTGCAAGGACTGGTTCCCACATGCCACCCTCATGATCCTCCCTGCTGTGCTGGTCATGCCAGGGGTCCCCACCTTACCACAGGGTCAGGGCGAACGGGGAGCAGGGTTTCCACTGAGGCGAGCGTGGCACAGCGCGGTGGGAGAGGCACTAAGGGGGCGGCAGCCGGCGGCGCAGGGACAGCTGGGCTGATAGGGCCACCCTAAAAATAGCTGAGGAATGCGAGGGCCCCGGCGGCGCGCGCAGCAGCTGGAGGGATCATTGCGGGGGACACACAGGCAGCAGGGCCTCGCCACCACTACCACCACCGCCGTCACCACCGGAGGAAGTGATGTGGGCTGGCAGCAGCCGGACACTGCCCGGGGGAACTGCTTGGCCTCCATCCCACCCCTTGCTCTGGGGGCAGTGAGGAAAGTCTCCCCAGGCTGAACACAGCTTTGGGGCTGGGGGAAGCCAGGGAGGGTTTCTGTGCTGCAAATGTTGGGGTTGCACATTCTAGCACCCTGGGGTGCTGCAGCAGGGTGCCTGATGTCAGAGCGGGATTCTTGGCGTTGTGCCAGGTGGTGCAGCCCTGACACCACTTGCTCCTCCCTTTCCTTTCTCATGAACACAACAGTCCCCCAAAATGCTCCTGGAGATGGAGATGGCTGTGTGCCAGCACAGCAGCCCACACAGCATGGTGTGATAGCCCACGGTAAAGCTGCTTTCACAGCAAAGCTGCTGTGAAAAACTGCAGGTCCAAGGTCTCTCTGGAAACACTGGGAGTGGGGCAAGGGGCTGGGGGCCTCCCTGCATGTGGCCTGCTGGGAGGAGGCCAGCGGCAGGGAGCCAGGAATAGCAGCGGTGGAGAAGAGATGGTGACCACCTGGGCATGGCCATAGTGGGGACCCCAGCCAGTGCCTGAGCAGGTCATGCCTGACCACAGGTGTGTCCAGAGCCAAGAAATACTCCCAGAAGGAGCAGGGGGTCCTGGCCAAGCACTCTTGGCAGGGCTGGCACGACGAAGTGAAGGGTGCTGACAACATCCCCAGGTAGTGCTGGCAGCAGCCACTGGCTTATTAGCAAAAAGTCACAGTCACATCCCTTGACAGGAGGAAGAGGAGGCTTTGATGAGGGCACTGGCCCAGCCCCAGCATGCAGATCTGCCACAGCCCCCTCCATAGTGAGCCAAACCTGCACAGATCCAGACAATGCAGGGTTCCTGCATCAGTCCTGCCTTCCTGGGGGGTCTTGAGCATCCCTGAGGCAGGCCACGGAGCCACCCCCGAGGGAGGAGCCTGGTTCCATGGGCCATCTCCATCAGGACCCCCAGCCCAGCCGTGCAGCCATGGCAGTGTTTCTGCCAGACCAGCAAATTCCTCTAATTCCTCCACTGGGAACTTTGGTGGAGATGCACCAATCCCACAGACAAACTTGCTAGACACAAACCCCCTTTGCATGGTCCCATGAAGATACCCACACCAGGGATGCCCCACCAGCACCATCCCTGCACTGAGGGTAGAAGAAGAGCCAACACAAGAGCTTCCTCTGAAGAAAGCACGGACAGAAGGACAAAGTGCCTCCATCACAATGGGAGTCCTGCAGACCCACCCCACGTGCCCCCTGGCTACCCACAGAGTCCCTCAGTGGGATATGGGGCACGGCAAAGAACCGGCACCCATCCACACCGTGGCCTTGCACCCCGGGGACAGCAATCTCCAGCGACAAGGGCACACAAGGCTGGTGGGCAAGCATGGCATGCAGGGTCTGCTGGCATGACTGCCAAATGCCTGTGGTCCCACCAAAGTGCTGGAGCAGCCAGAAGTGTTTCTGGAATATTTCTGCCCAGCCAGTGCATGCCTGGGCTCTGAAAGAGGAATTTTGCTGGTAAACAAATAAATACAAATGTGGAGCCAAGACAGCCTGGCTGCCCCGTGCCAGGAGCAGGGCTGGGACATGGTGGGGTGGTTTCACCTGATGCCCAGCCATGTTGTATCACTGTTTCACTGCCTATGCATCCCACAGTACTGAGAGGCCCCCCAGACACAGTGGGCCTGCTGTGGTGTGGGTCTGTGGGGATCAGGGTGGCTTGACATGGCCCCTGCCAAGGTGGTTAAACCCCACACAGTACACAGAGAGCCCGGCACTGTCCCCCCTCCAGCTGGGGAGGGGCTTTCAGAGCAGCAGCCCAAAATATGTCTATAATTTCCTGTTTCAAAAAGGATCATTTTTATTTAAATTAGGACCAGAAACATTCCAGGGAGCTTAGCAGGGCCTGGGGGAGAGCTGAGCCTCCCTGTGTGCCAGCACTTTGCACTGCCCTGATGGGTCAGGGACCCTGGACCATAACCTGAACCACAGCCTCAGTGGCCCAGCACTGGCAGAGCCTTAATGCATCCTCCTGGTGCAACCCTGTGCCAGGTATCTGTGCTCTGGTGGCACCCAGAGATGCCATGAACATGGTCACTGCTACATTTCTGGCCTGCTTTCTCCAGTTGATGCCATCTAACCACACCAGGACCCAGCACAAGGCTGTATGCTGCAGCCTCTCCCCCGCCGCCCCAAGGGCACTGGTATCTCTCTTCTCCCTTCCCAGACACAGCACTGCACTCTTGGCTGGCAAAAGCACCTCACCAGCCCGGAGCATTGGCATCAAACACACACCTGCTCCTGCATCCAGGGCAGTAGCCTTGCACCCCAGCCCCATGGGGTTATCCAGCCAGGGGTAATCCCAGCAGCACAGCAAGCACTGCCCAGGGTCCAGGGAGAAGCTGCTGGAAAGGCATCACTGGAGCTTGGCGCAGACTCCACCCTGCAGCACCACTGTCTGCTCAGGGAGCACACAGAGCCCCATGGCCACCACCACAGCCTGACAACAGCCACCATTGCTCCATCCTGGCCACCATCCTACGGGGACAGGGCCCTGCCATGCTCAGCATGGCTCTCCCTGGTGCAGGTGACCTGCTCTGCAGGCACAGGCACCCCTCCCCTCCCTCATGAAAGGTTAAAAATACACTAAACAAGCGCAGGTATAAGCTAAACCAATGCCATGCTGCCACACTCCAGTGGTACCATGGAGGGGGTCCAGCCCTGCCAGCTGTCAGTATTTTTGGGGCCTTCCGTCGGGATGCCAGTTGATCAGGGTGCTGGTTAGCCCGCGGCAGGGTCAGCAGAGCTGGGCAGCTCGAGAGATGTGGGTCACCCAGCCATTAAGTTTCTATTTATACAGCATCAGTCACACGCACAGAGCTGCACACACCATCGGCAGTTCCTGTCCCCCAGCATGCTGCACTGCCCTTCCTGATCCCCAGGGAGAGATCAAAACATGGGGAGGCTGATGCGGGCAACAGGGCAGGCAGCAAGGCAGGCAGAGCCTCTCCTGCAAGGCAGTGTTAGGGAATTCCCAGTGGTGAGGAGCAAAGCTCCTTTCCCTGCCAGACCATGCTGCCTTGGTGACTGCTGAAGGAGTTTCCACAGGTAGTAGAGCTGGGCTCTCCCAGAGTCCCTCTGGCAGGAGGAATACCAAACCCAGCAGCACAACAAGCAGTTGGCAGGGCAAAATCTACTCCTGCCAGATTGCAAGCCCTTGGAAACCCACCCTTGCAGCTGCTCTGCCATCCCAGGGCAGGAGCAGGCATCACCCCTGCATCCCAGGCACAGGCTGCTGCTCATCCCCATGCATGACTCCTGGCCAGAGCAGCCCCAGCGCCCACCGGTTCCCACAGCCCCTGCCAACTCCAACAACTGCTGCAAGGATGCTGGCAGCTGGCAGAATCTCAGGACAGCAGCCCCACAGCAAGGACCGAGTTACTCACATCCCAGGCAGCACGGCGGGTCCCCTGGCCGCCCCGCAGCCAGCAGCGGCTCAGCTCGCTCAGCTCCAGGATGGGCTGCACCTTCAGCTGCACTGTTTCCCCTGACTGCCGGATCATCTCCACGATCTCATCGCGGGATTTGTTCTCCACATTTCGTCCATTGATCTCCACCAGCCGGTCACCAGGCACCAAGCCCAATGCCAAGTCTTTGGTGCCTGCTCCAGGTTCGGCGAAGTGCACAATGCGCCGGTACACCTGTCCGTCGGGGGCCCGGTCCAGCATAGTGGTGCGGCGCAGGGAGAAGCCAAAATCACCGGTGTTGCGCCTCTGCAACTCCAGCTGCCGAGGTGTGGGGGGCTGTGGGGGCACCAATGCAGGCAGCCGTAACTCAGCAGGGAACCTCTTGTCAACGAGCTCCGGCACCCTGGAACGCAGGGAAGTGGTGGGAGGGTTACAGGGATGTCCTGGGGGGACCCCTTGCTTGGTGAGCTGAGTCTCCAGTGTGCGCACCTCCACCTGTGGGGAGGGGGCCGCTGAGTGCTCAGAGGGTGTGGATGTCTCTGAGGTGCTCCCATCTCGGCTTTTCTGGGAGAAGGAGAAGCGTTTGACAATCATCTGAGAGTTCTGCTTGGCCAAAGAGCCAAACTTGGCTGCCCGCTGCAGCACTGAGCCCTTGAAGTTGGCATCATCCACTTTGAGATCGTCACTGGAGCTGGCTGTGCTCAGGTGGCCTGAGTCCAGGATGATGCTGCCCCGGTTGCTATCAGAGTCAATGTCTGTGAGATGCAAGTCAGATCCACTGGCCACCTTGATTGGTATGGGGTTGGAGATCTCCAGGCGTGTCTTGGAGTCCCGCTTGGAGGCACGGTTGAGGTTGAAGAAGCCCCGGCGCATGCTCATCTCCTCCAGGCTCTTGAGCTCAGCTGCCGACATCCGCTCCTTCTTCTCCTTCTTTTCCTTCTTCTCTTTTCGGGCGCCATCCTTCTCTTTGTCCTTCTTCATCAAGTTGAACATGGTGCAAGAGTGCTCGGGGTACACTCACCCCCGTGGCAGGGTGCTGGGTCAGGGTGCTGGTCACAGCATAGCCGCCTGCCTGCAAAAGGAGAAACAGGTGATGGTGCCATCAGACAGCATCACATCCAACACCCCACTGGTCACCTCAGCTGCCCCACATCCTCAGCCCCAGGCCATGTCTGAGCATCCCAGGGATAGCAGCACCATAGAGCTCTGAGACCACTCCAGTCATTGTGTCCTTGCCCTGACTGGGCAACAAGCCCCAGGGGTGCAAAAGGGTGACCCCACATTCCTGGGGATGCCCCAAAAGAAGCCCAGAATCCTGACTCTCCTGTGCATTGCTATGCCAGCCAGTGCCAGGGCTGGCTGCAGGCAAGACCTCCACCATCTCTTACAGCACAGGAGTCGTTTTGGAGCAGCATAGGTAGGCAGGGGAAGAAGGTTTCCTGATCGTGTTTCCAACAGTTCCCATCCCCACGAATGCTCGTGGGGCAAAACCATCCATCTCTGCCGGCTGCAGCACCACCGGCATCTTGCCCACCAGCTCAAAAGCTCCTTGTTGAAGAAAGAGAGGCCTCTCTGCTGCCTGCCCCAGTCCCAGCCACTGCAAAGCCGCCGGGGACAGCCGCAGGCAGTGTCCCCACTGGGAAGGGAGCAGGAAACACAGCCCTAAGTGAAGGCTGCTCTAATAAACAGGAACCTGTAAAATCACATCCCTCCCGAACACTGATAAGTGTCTAATTTTAGCCGGGGCGAGGCAAAAGCCCACAGTGCCACTGGCAGCCTCTGGGAACAGTCACTCTTTCATTTGGGCATCCCGCACAGGGCACCCAGCCGATGGCATAACCTCCGCCTGGCAGAAACCCTGGCCCCCTCCCCTGGAAAGTCCTCTGTGCACTCAACGCCTGGGAGCACCCACAGCCTCGCCCCGCGTGGGGCTACTATGGAATCCATCTCCTCCCCAGGGAAATCAGTGCCCATCACCCTCTCAATTTCCACCAAGTGCTTGGGCTGCAGATAAACAACTCCAAGCTGGAGCTGCTGGCTGGCAGCACCGCACAGGACGGGTCAACAGCTATATATAATGGGGCAGGAAGCTGCACAGGAACTTAACCTCGACACAAAGGACAACAGGAAAACTCCCCATGTCTGAAGCATCTGCTGTAGAGCTCTCCAATTGGTGCAAGGACAAAGGTCTGGGATACCTGTGGGGTCAGGCAACACTGCCCACGCTGGCAGTGAAAGGTCTGTGGGCATCCTGGGGTGCATGGATGCCATGCTATTTCACATCAAGCTGCACCTTGGCTCCAGTGCAGCATCAGTGCTGCACCACTACCACTCCCTGCATCACCTCCCTGCAAGGTCACATGGTCCTTGCTGTCCCTGAATGCACCCAGTGGGACACGGAGAACCTGGTTTCTCCTTGGCAAAGCCACAAGGGCTCAGGGGACAACAAGGGACTGCTTAAACTCTGCTGCCCTTTTGGACTGTGGCAGGAGCACAAGTGTCCAGGAGAGGCCCGGCCACAGGGCAGGCAAGGGCAGAGCTCAACAAGCCACAACATGGTGCTGGTGCCTGGCATATGATAGAGTCGAGGCAGTGAGGGGAAGCAGTCAGAGGGCCAAGATCAGGTATGCAGTGTGTCCAGGCAGCTGTGTTTGCGAGTGGGCTGCCATGGCTCTGTCCACACCACTCTGCCCTCCCCTGCAGCACCTGGGCTGAACAGGGCCCCAAAACACATGAAAATAAGCCAACTCCTTTCTCATCTCTCAGAAATACCAGCTGTGGGCTGACTGCTGACCTAAGCCTGGGGACAGCACAGCTCCTTCTCATGACCTGCAGCAGGTGCTGCTGGCAAAGGTCCCCTTGCCCATGCTGTCACAGTGGTTGCTCTCTGCTGGCTCATCCTCCTCCTTCTGTGCTAGGGCCACAGAACAGGCAACAGCAGGGAGGGAACCACTTGTGCCCATCCTTGTCCCCCTGCTATGACACTTGCCACTGGTACCCCAGCTGCCTGGCATCCCTGAAGCAGCATGACTTGGGAGACGCCGAAAGGGCTGCACCTCCAGGAGCCATGTGTTCAGCCCATGGCAGGGAGGGGGTTACTGGGATGCCCTCCTGGGTCTGTGGAGAGGGACACTCAGAAGCAGAGCCACTTGCTGGGCAGGTGCAGGTTAGAGCTGAGGCACAGGGAGGCAGCTGGCTGGTGCACTCTTTGTCCTCGGTGGTTTCTCCCCCTGCCTCCCAGCCTTTGTATGCTCAACAAAAAGGGGGAACGAGCGTTACCATCTGCATCACTAATCAGGCAGAGCCGGAGGCTGGTGGCTCAGCCACATGTGCCCCACACAAGGCCACCGCTGGCAGAAGTGGGGATGGGAGCTTCCTGGGCTGGGGCAAAGAGCTCAGTACCCTCCTTGCACTGGCACCACCAGCCCACCCCGCTGCAGTTTGCTCCCTTTTCCCTAAGGAGGCTCCTACCAGCGGCACAGCACACACCGCGGATGCCAGATGGGTACAGCCTGATGCAGTGAGCAGGAGGTGACTGCTAAGTGTCTCCCTGCTCCTGAATCAGACCCAATGTGCCCTCCCTGACTCAGCCCAGGCTTGCTCTGGGATTACCCCTCACCAGGTGTGTTTGGGGCAGTGGCATGCACGGGCCACATGAGAGGGAGAGGCACCTGTGGGCACCAGCTGTACCTGAAGACTGCACGCAAGGACACTGCTGTGACACCTGGGCTACCAGGGGACAGTGGAGGTCACCTTGGAAGGGTCAGCTGGCAGAAAAGGGGACCTAGCTCAAGGTCTCCAAACCCAAAACACTCCCTGAGCCCCTCAAGCAGAAGTGTTGTATCTGCCTCATCACCTCACCACAACCATGCCCCTGCCAGGGCACTGAGGAGTTTCAGACAGCGAGGAAGGCGTTCACTGAAACTCGGAGCCACTCCTTCCCGAGACGCAATCTCGTCCGACACGCTCCCCGCGCAGGGACCTGCACTGCAAGTTTCCAGGTCGTCTGCCCTCCCTGCTATGCTCCCTGCCATGGTGCTGGCAGTAGGGCTGCACTCGCCTGCTGCTTCCGCACAGGAGCTGGTGGCCATCGCCTCCTTGGGCACCGCACAGGCAGGGATGATGCTGTGCCAGGGATTGGGTGCTGCTGGCTGTGATGTCGAGTAGCCAGCCCAGCTCCCACATAGGTCAAAAGAGCCTCACATGGGCAATGGCTCCTCACCTCCTTGCCAGACACAAGTTTTGCACAAAACAAGGAAGTTTAGGGGGTTTCCAAATCCCTCTGCACTGCCTACCCTTACAGACAACGCAAGGATGTGTCAGGAGGAAAACAATCCCCTATTTACCCGAGTCTCAGCCAGGATGTGTCTCCAGGCTGTCTCCAAAGAGGAATTTTGGGGCCTCTTGTCATGGGAGCTCTGTGTCCAACAGCAATGGGGACACAGCCTGGCTTTGAAGTGTCACTCTGGGCTGGTGACTGAGGCCAGGAGGGTGCATGGGGTGTGTGTGGAGGGTGCAGGGACTCGGCGCACTCTGGCACATGTCTCGCCCCAAAGCTGGGCAATAAACCAGCCCAAGTGGCTATCAGGGAGGGGACTGCTGCCAGGCTCCACCAAGTGGGAGTGAAAGCAGGACACAATTTAATGACCAGGTGGGGGGAGGACAGGTGAATCACAGCCCTGTCACCATCCATTATAAGCCTACCCCACCACCCATTTCTGGCCCCAAATTTGCAGCCTGCTCCCCTGCATGGCCCAGCCCATGACAAAGGTGAAGGGTTGAGGCATGACTCATCAGCGGGCAAAGTTCAGGACTGACACAGGCATGGTGGGAACGCTCAGCTCCCAACGGTGACAGGGCAGTGGGTGCTGCCCAGTAGGAGTCTCCCAGTGCCAGGGTGCCAGGGCCAGCCTGGGGCAGAGCAGTGCCATGTGCTGCACATCCGCCATGGGCCCACAGTTTTCTGTAATTGCCCTAAGTTTAGCCCAGGCGCTTGCTGGCCAGAAGATTTGCATTTCACAGGCTGGCTGGAAACCACACTATTTCTGGACGCATGTCCCAGCCCTCGCCTGCCGCTCTATATATTCCTCCCCAGGCAAATTAATGTGCTGGCAGGCATCATAGTGGCCGCAGCCCTGCAAACCCCTGCCACCCCCAGCCCAGCAGCTTGCTGCAAGGCCACCCACCCACCTTGTGTTACACCAAAATGGGACCCAGGTGCCAGAAGCAGTTAACAGCGAGCTGGGCTAATGGCTCATGGCTTTGGCTATGATTCCCCAGTGATGCAGAAAAGGCCCAGGCCACTGCTTTCTTGATGGAAGCTAGTGCTGGCCCTGCAGCAGGCACCGGGGCACCCAGGGCTGGTGCCACCCAACCTGAAGCACCCTGCAAGGACAGGCTGGCTGTGTCCCCAGAGAGGGTGCGTGCCCAGCTCTCCCCCATCAGTACCCACAGCAGGGTGCACACGCACCTCCAGCACCCCACAGAGTGAGTGGTAAACACATAGGTGCTGCAGTGCAACGGGGTGGGGGGGACACACAGAAACACACCCCGCAGTGTAATAAGGGGCAGGCACAAGGTGACACAATGGGGCTGCCATACACATGCACACACAGGTTCACACACACATGTGAACACACATGCACACACATGCAGTGCAAGTCAGCGGCGGATACACAAGCGTTGCAAGCTAGCAGCGGGGCCATGCGCATACACGCACCCCACAACGGCACCGGGGAGGTGACACACACACACGCACACACCCACAAACCCCGGCGGCTTGTGCAACGCCTCACGGGCACCCGCACGGGCTCGGGCACCCGCACAGCCCGGCCAGGCCCACCCGGGTGGGCGATGCCGAAGCGGTGCGCGCCCCCACGCCGGGTCTGGTACCGGTACTAGTGGCGGTGGGGACGTGGTGAGTACTCACCCAACAGCGGTGGCGGAGCGGGGCCCGGTGCTGGAGGTGGTGGCGGTGCCGGGCCCCGGCGGCGGCGGCGGCGGCGGCGCGGGGCGGGGCGGGGCGGGGCTGCTCCGCACCGGGGCGGGCACTGCCGGCTCTGCGCGCGCCGCTCGGCACGGCGCGGCGGGGAACGGTGCGGAGCGGAACGGTGCAGAACGGTACGGGACCCGGGAAGGCTCAAGCTCTGCCATGAAGCAGCGGCGGTGCGCACTGAGCGAATCACAGAGTGGTTTGGGTTGGAAGGGATCTTAAACATCATCCGGCTCCAACCACCGCCGTGGACAGCGACACCTCCCACTAGACCAGGTTGCATTAAGTCAAAGAACTCGGGGTGTTACCGCAGCACGCCCCAAATACACACACTGCGGGTGCACACACGGCCCGGTGCGCAGCTGTGCACAGCACCCCTCCACTCCGCGTACTCCCAGCCGGGGCCACCCTGCAACACCCCTCCCGGTTCATAAAGTGGAGTCCACTCACCCTGCACACACACCCACCTTGCACAGCTGATGTACACACACACTGTACACACTCCCATCCCGTGTGATTAAAAGACTGAAAAATGGGGGGGTGGGGGGGGAAGGATAAAACTTTCACCTATTGGCACAAGGGTTTGCTATCTCCATGGACCATCTATCTGTGGATGGGAGCAGAGGGTGAGTGAGAAGTCCCCAGAACAAAGTTCCCCGAAATCTACTCTGACCTGTACTCGTGTGCAGTCCTTCTGGCACAGTCCTGCAACAAGCACACCCCCTTGTGCACACCCTGCAACACAATGCAGACACACTGGGAAACACTGGAATGCTCTGCACTCACACTGGTGCACACACAGCCCTGTGCATTGCACCAGTGCACCCACACACTCCTGCGGTTCCCTTTTTTGGAAGGACATGATCAGGAGCATCCACTGATCCAGCACAGGGAGAGCTTCTGGAGCAGGGTGGCTGACCCCTGCTAGCAGCTGCATAGGCCAGGCCTGGGGAATCCAACACAGGACGTGGCAGAACCACTTACAGAGTCATTTTGGGCCCAGTACTTCTCCCTGCTGGCAGGTGATTTCAGAACAAGCCCTGCAGTTTCTGTGCTGTGACAACCTCCCTTGCCATCAGGTGCAAAAGAATCTGGGCCACCTCTGGGCCCTTCACAGGACGTGGGTAGCCCAGCAACCCAAGAAAGCTGGAGCAGGACTCAGAGACCTCAGAGACAGACAACCATGAACTCTTTCCAAAAGAGCTTTTCAGGGTATGGCTCCTTTCTGCTGGAAAGCTCAGGATGGACAGAGGGTCCTACGGGGACAGGGGTCTGCCTCCAGCACCATCCTTGCTGCCTCCCACGGCTCCTGCTCTGCCCTGGGGCATCAAAACCCTGCCACTGTCCATCAGAGGCTGACCCAGCCTAAACTGCATAGTCCTGGCTCTTCTGCAATGAGTGTGATGGGGCAAGAGGGACTTAGGTCTTCCCTGAGGCCACAGCCTCACCATCTTGCCTTGCTGAGCAGCAGTGCCAGAGCCTGAGCCTTGCCATGCCTGGGGGAGAGGCCACAGAACATCTCTGCAACAGTGAGAATCACACCCATGAGTGCTGGGGATCACATGGACGTTCACTCTCCATCTTTGGACACACTTGCCTAGGTGTCACAAGCTCTGCTCCCTCACAGTGGTAAGGCTGGGTGTGATTTTCATCCCACAGCACGTGCCCAGGACACAGCCTCAATGCAGCAGCAGAGCAGCACCCATCTGCAGAAGCAAGGCAAGAGCAAGCTGGCAGCCATGCAAAGGGCCCTGCACTGGGCCGAGGGACATGGAGGAGGAGATGCAGCCTTGTTGCGGCAGAGGACGGGACCAGCAAGCACAGCCTCCTGCTTTTGTCAGTTTCCTTTGTCTCAGGCACGTGGCACCCAGTACAGGGAGACGCAGCCATCTGGAGAGCAGGGATAGGGGCTGGTGAGCTGGAGGGGAGTCTGAGCCCCAGCGCTGCTGCCAGGAGGGTTTTCCAGCTGTGGTGTAAAGGGGATATTATGCGACCGTAGCTCTGCCCTGCTTGCCCAGTACAGGCAGGTGAAGAGCCAGTTACAGCCTGTGGCAGCTTCTGCTTCCTTATCACAGCAGGCAGGCAGCAGCAGGGCTGATGCTGTTTGGAACTGTCAAACTGTAGGACAGTGCAGGGTTTCTGGTGTCTCACACAGCCCTGCCACCAGCAGCCTTCCAGCAGGGCCAGCTTCCTGCCGCCTCCCCAGAGCTAAATATCTCCTGTATGTCCCATCAAGGAGGACAGACGACCATGCCCACAAAATCCTATCTGACCTCACCAGCCCCCCCCACCAGAACCAGGCTGCCCTGAGCAGTTCTCCCCTAGCATGAGGTTTCACAGGCACCAGCAAACCCCATGTCCAAGGAAGGTCTCTCTGTTCCCCACAGCTTGCTAGGGAGAAGCAGGACAGACGTCCAGTGCCAGTGGTATTTTCAGTGCCCCTGTCAGGTGCTGATGCCTGGCCAGAGCAGCAGCAAGGGCCCTGAGCTGGGCCGGGAGGGGAGGCATCTGTTTTGCAGCACCACAGGATTTCCTAAATAGGTCACTGGTTTTTTTTTATAGTCTCTGGGATCTAGAAAAACCAGTTGTTCCAGACAGCTCGAGGACCCACCAGCATTATTGCAGTGATGGCTTCCCAGGCACTCAAGGCCATACCCACAGGTCCTCGTGGAGGAGGACCTGCTCCATAAACAGTGCTCAGCATGAGCTGGGAGAGCATCTGGGAAGCCTGAAGAACGCTGAGCTGTACCATGAGGTCTCTGCCAAGGGTGACCTGTGCCTGGCCATGTCCAGTGTGGGCTGTGCAGGGGGGGGCTTCCCCCAGCCCTGTTCCTCGCCTGGGGTGATTGCTGGCCCCAGGCTTTACCTTGGGACTGTTTGTAGCCAGAGCCAGCATTTTCCCCTTGTGAGGGGAGCCAGGTGCCTGTGTGGGGTGTGCTGGGGCTGGCAGTGCCATTCCAGTCCTATGTGTCTACAGGTCCAGTGTACCCGCATGTGCTAGCTGTGGTTGCCTGCTCAGGGTGAGCTCTCCCTCTAGTGGCATCAGGCTCCTGGCAAAGCCTCTACACAGCCAGGGTGGCCAAAGCCAGGGCCAGGGCATGGCCTAGGGTCTGGAGGGAGCTGGGGCACAAGCTCTAGCATGGGCTCCCCATTGCAGCCAGTGATACACATGGCCAGATGGACAATGAGGGTGCCTGGGGGCCTTGCAGAAGCGTTCCTACCACCAGCCCCATATTTTGGCAGCCCTGCAGTGGACAGGTGATGCTGTTCCTCCTTTTCCCTAACCCTGCCCTTAACGGGATGTGATGGTATGCTCAGCCAGCTCAGGAGAGCCCCACAGCTCTACTCCCCAGTGATCCTTACAGCTTTGCCAACCCCATCCCCATCCCTGTACCTCCACAGTATGCAGCAGCAACTGCCAAGAGGAAAGTCCCCCCACTAGGTTCTGGCTTCCCCCCCACCGCAGCTGAGCCTTGGGTCCCCAAGGACGCCACTAGAAACCCTGGGGCTGGTCTGGGCGGGTGCCATCCCTGCAGCATGGCCCCACCAGGGTCCCCTGGGCTGGATGCCAGGCGTTGCCGCAGGCAGCGCTGACAGGGCGCTTTGTTTTGTGATGGCTGCCCGGCAGAGAGACAAAAGGGTCAGTCAGACGCGGTGGGCGCATTGTGCTGGCAGCCATGCGCTGAGGCAGCAGCCCACACCGCTGCGCTCGCCTCATGACCCCCAATGGCCCCTGGGCCTGTGCCCACCATGGCATCCCAGTGCCCACACCCCACCATGAGGGAGCCATGCTGTGGGGAAAGAAGGAGAGGGACCTGGTTGCCATGGTTACTGCAAAGCCTGAGGCCATGGGGTGCCTTGTTGCCATGGTTACTGCAGGTCTGAGGCCTCCCAGGCAGGCCTATGGCAGATCCCTCCAGCCTTGTAGCTCCCCTTGCCCACCATGGGGCCGTAGTAGGTATCCACACGGATGTGGAGTCAGGGACCTGCTGTGGCCAGTGGAGGAGGGTGACAGTGATGCCTGGTAGACACCCAGGTGTGCCCACCAGCTGCAGGGGCTAACCGGAAGGGTGCTGCACCATCCTTACTGTGCCAACCAGTGCCAGGGCCAGGCCAGCTCCCACACTCACCCTGTGATGGCGCAGTGCATTGCCCCTGGAAAATGCCAGAGCAATCAAATTGTTGAGTCATTTGTGCCCAAGATTATCTGTGCAAACAGTCACCCTGATTATTTTTTTTTTTAATTATAATTTTTTTTTCTTTTTCCCTAAGAATGTGGCTCAGACCATGGGGATGAGCAGCTGAAATCTCCGGGGATCAGCAGGACAATGCCAGAGCAAGCATTGTGCTGACGGCTCTGCAAACGCTGGCACCAGCTCCCGGCCAGCAGCACCCTATAAAAGCTGAGCCGCTGAAGTAGGCAAACATTACATGGGTGAAGCAGCAGTAACCGCCTGAGCTAGGTGAGTCCTGGGACCGATTCGCACCTCTCCCACCTCACCCCCTGCTTGCCCCTGCTGCTGCCGGCCAGGCAGACACCCTTCCTCCTGCCTGGTGGCAGAAGACACCCAGAGGGACCGTTGCCATTTCCTATGGCAAAAGACAGGCTCACACATCCCTGCTTGCAGCCAGGGTGGCCAAGAGCCCCTCTACCATGGCGCACTCCACTCCTGGCATCTACCTGGCCCTGGCCCCCGGTGCAGCCTACTGGTTGGCATCTCCGACCATTAGCTGAGGCCATCTATGGGAGCCTACCATGCCTTCCAAGGGAGGCATAGCAAGGATGCTGGGGAAGAGAGAGGGGAGCAGCCAGGTCTGTTGAGCACTGCCAGGTTCTGGGCAGCTTGTGCCCTCACCACAGGTCCCCACTCTTGCTCAGGGGTATTTTCCTAGCAATGGCCTAGCCTCAAGCCTCAGCGCCAGACGCTGTACCTCAGTGGGTATGCAGGCTCCATGCCCTTGCCAGGAGGAGGGAAGGGGCACTGGGAGAGTGATAAAGGAGCACCCTGCTTTAGATGCTTCCTGAAGAGCCCACCATGGTGTCCTCCACTCCATCCTGCAGCTAGCATGAGGATCTTTCTGTGACTGGTGTAACTTGTCCCCAGCAGCAGGACAGCTGCCATTGAACAGGCACTGTGGGCTGTGGACAGAGAGCCATCCCCCAGCCCCATGAGCAGGCAGCAGGCATGCACAAGGGCATGCAGCAGTACAAATGGCTTTTCCTTCCTTCTCCAGACACCGTTCCAGCAGCAGAGATGGCTCAGACAAATCCTCTGCCTGTTCCAATGGGCCCGTGGAAGGTACGTCCTTACATCCCTGTATCTTGCCTTTCCCTGTGTGCAGGTGGGGGCCAGGGAGAGGGGCAAAGCCAGTTCTCTGGGGACAGGAAAGCTGCACAGCAGGCAGTGAGGCAGGAAGGGAGCACAGGAAACAAGGCACCCTTGTCCTCTGCCCACAGGAGCGTGCCTCTCGCCTACTCCAATACCTCCCAGGTGTTTTTCACAAGCTTCTTTGCAGCACCCTGGCCCAGCCGTGCCCTGCTCATACCAATTGTCCTGTGCCAGGCAGTTACAACCGTTCCTGAAAACCACACAGTTAATTCATCCTCCTGTCGGTGCAGACAGGCTGGCAGAGCAGGCAGGGGCAGGCATGAGGGCTGCAAAGGGGGCAGCGGACACGGCAGAGCAAGGTGGGAATCAGCCCTGAGAGGTCTGGCAACAGCTCCGGGGAGACAGATGGAGGAGGAAGCCGAGAGGGAGAGGAGAAGCACATGCGTGAGCAGGACAGACCCTGCCGAAGCCTGGAGCTGTCGCGGGAAAGCAGAGCATCAGCCGCAGCCCCCCAGGGAGTTCCCCCTCGCCCTTTCCCCGTTAATCCTCTTTGCCCTAGAGCGTTCGGAGCAGAGGCCGGGAGAACCGCCAGCCACAGCCCTGCCACCCACCCGTCCCAGAACGGCTCCGCTCCTCTCTCCGGACGGCACCGCTGCCCCGGGAACTGATCTCTGCAGGGGTGAGCAGGAGAGCGGAGCGGGGGCCAGCCTGCGGCTCCCCCGACACCTAGGCAGGGCGCCGCGGGGCCAGCAGTGCAGGGACGCGCGGAGGCGTGCGGGGCCGTGTCCCAGCCCAGAGGGGTGCCCGGTGCAGCCTCCGCCGGCTCTTCCCCGGACGGAGAGTGACCCTCCGTCTCGAAGAGGCGCTGAATCGCCTGGGGACACCGACAGGCAGTTCCCAACTCGGCAGTTTGCTCTCCGTTCCAGATCACCGTGTATGACCAAGAAAACTTTCAGGGCAAGAGGATGGAGTTCACTTCGGCCTGTCCAAACATCATGGAATGCGGCTTCGACAACATCCGCTCCCTGAAGGTGGAGTGCGGCGCGTAAGTACCCAGCGGCCAGCAGCGGGGATGCTTTCCCAGCAGGGCTGCCAAGGCGAGTGGCACCTGAGCATGGAGTGCAGACAGCTGTCCTTGCTCTGCTCACCTGGGGGAAGCTAGGCAAGGGGATCCCATCCTGTCAGGGTAGAGCAGCCAGCCCTGGATAGCACTGACATAGAGGGCCAGAGTATGAACACACCACCTTTGGCATCAGCCAAAAGTGCCCTGTGCAGTCTGGGACCAGCAAGTTTGGAGCTTACTGGTGCCTTGCAGGAATGCCTCAAAGATCAGTAGTGCTCAGCAAGCGTCTCTTGAGCGCAGCCTGGTCCCCATCGTGCCTGCATAATTCCATGAAGCACTGTGCCTAGAAAACCACTTTTCTTGCCACAGAGCCTAGGCCTGCCCTGCCTTGTGCTTTCCTGCAGTGTGTAGCTTCCCAATGCCAGAGCAATTGTCCTGCAGCCTGTGCTGGTCTGCTCCAGTCAGTAGTAGGGTTAGGGAGCAGATACAGCCTTCCTCCTGTGCAAGAGAATCTTCCCTGGAACAGGCAAGACATCTTCTGAGCTGCTCCAAGACACTGTGCATAAGGAGCAGTCCCCACAGCAAGCATCGCAGACAAGATAGATTTGTGCTGCTATATTTAGGATTTGTAATGCTAATGGGGATTATGGTGGCATGCCTGCTCATGCCATAATCAGCTCACTACTCCAGTTGACATGTTCCCAATCGGGTTGGTCACCTTGTACAGGGGGAGGCTGACTGTGGGACATGGGACTGGGGCTTGCCTTGGGCCACTGGGAAGAGACCCTCAAGCTCATGTGCTCCTCAGTACCCTACAAGTAGGGGGGTTGTGGGCTGCACAGCCTGTGCCATCTGCCTTCAAGACCCAAGCCCAGTCTCTGCCTCCCAGCTGTCCTGTTCCCAGTCCCTCTTAAAAGGATACGCTCAGGAGAGGGCCCCACCTGGTGACAGGCTCCCATGTGGGCAGCACCAAGGCTTGCAAAATGTGTCCTGCAGGGTGGTAACATCCCTCTCACCAACGTTTGTTTTCAGGAGAGGGGGACCCAGAAAGGGGAAAGGCAACAGCTCCATCACCAAAGCCACATGGGTTCTGCCTGGCTTGGGCATTAGGAATTGTTTTTTTCCATCTGTACCAGGTTATAATTGGGAAGCAAGTAAGAAATGAGGCCTCTGGAAGAGAGGCCCCAGCTAGGGGTGTCCTGTGGCATCCTAACATGATTCTGAGCTGTGTAAATAACCACTGAAAAGTTTGGGGAAAGTGAGCCACCCTCATGGGCTGGACCCCTTGCAGGAGGGACCTCATCACCCAGTGAAGCTGGATGTTGGTGGTGATATGCAGACTGCCTCCCAGGCACCAGACGTGGTTACACGTTCCCTGGGTTCTCTGCCCATATCCAGCACCATTTCCTTTCCTCCTGGACCTGTGGGCAGAGCCCAGCCCCTAACTTCTTCCTCACACCTACATGCGTGCCCTGGAGGCAGCCCCAAGCAGGAGGCCCAGAGCTGCTGCAGGAAGCCCTGGCAGCCTTTGCTGTGTTTTTGCAGCTGGGTTGGTTATGAGCACACTGGCTTCTGCGGGCAGCAGTTCATCCTGGAGAGGGGAGAGTACCCGCGCTGGGATGCCTGGAGCGGCAGCAACGCTTACCACATCGAGCGCCTGATGTCCTTCCGCCCCATCTGCTCCGCTGTGAGTGTCCCACAGAGCTCTTGCGTCTCTGATCCCATTAAAATGCTCCAGGCAATAGCAACAGGCCAAGGAAGTGAAGTTAGGAAGGGCAAATACAGCTATGCCAGGGGCTCTGCTGGTGGCAGAAGCTGCTCAGGGCTCTTTCCCTCCCTGCCCAGCAGGATTTGCTCTTTCTGTCCTGTTTTCTAAAGCTTTTAAGGGATCTTCTAGGCCAGCTGTACACAGCCAGAAGGGGACAGCTAGCCTGACAGCAGCTGTGGCATGGCTTTCAATGACACCTCCCAGGCCAACCCCTACCTTGTCCTGGCCCAGCATCTCACTTTGCTGAGGACCTTCACATCATCTCTGCTTTGGGAAAAAAACCTCCCCAACCCTCCCTCCCCATTCCCCCCTAAATAAAAATAATCAGCTCAGGGTCTGAACATCTCCCTTGCCAGGAAACCACCTGAGCAATTCCACAGGGAGGGGCATTGCCCTGCCATCCCCATGCACAATGAGGAGGGAACACTGCCTCCCCCTCACCCCTTGCTCTTCCTCCCCAGAATCACAAGGAGTCCAAGATCACTATCTTTGAGAAAGACAACTTCATCGGCCGCCAGTGGGAGATCAGCGATGACTACCCCTCGCTGCAGGCCATGGGCTGGGCCAACAACGAAGTGGGCTCCATGAAGATTCAGTGTGGCGCGTAAGTGACAAAGAAAAGCCCACAGGCAGCAGGGCCAAACCACTGCCAGCACTGGGCTACCACAGCTAGAGGAGGTAGCCCACAACCTCACAATCCCCTCACTTACCTTTGTCCCACTTATTGCCGCCTGACAACTCCTTTTCTTCCAGCTGGGTTTGCTACCAGTATCCCGGGTACCGTGGCTACCAGTACGTCCTGGAGTCTGACCACCATGGAGGAGACTACAAGCACTGGAGAGAGTGGGGGTCACATGCCCAGACCTCCCAGATCCAATCCATCAGGCGTGTCCAGCAGTAGCTCCCCACTTTCCAGCAATCTCTGCAAGGTTTCTAAAGCTCACTGGCTCCCTTTTGGTGCTAATACTCCCCTCCCAAAATAACCACCCCTTCTTGTACTGCAACTGCTTATGGAACAACACTCCCAAACGGTACCAACTGCCACAAATTGCCAATAAATGTGACTGAAAGAAAAAGATAAACCAGCTTGCTGGGTGTTTGCTGTTGTGTGTTTGGGATTGAAGTCCCACATGCCCATCCCATAGGAACAGACTCTTCCCTACCTCCTTTAAGCAGGACTGAAGCCCACTGGGGTTCACACCAAGGCAAGTTCATCCCTCAACAGTCCCTCCCCCCCAACACAGCAGCCAAACCCTTGGTGACTGCAGCTCCGTAGCCATGGGCCTTCCTTTGCTCCCTGCCCTTTCTCCTGTCACCATATTCCTGGCCTGCTGCCCCACTGAACACCCACATTCATGCACCCACCTGCACCATGCTGCTCATGGGCTTCATGGCCTGAGGGACTGAGTTAAATTGTCAACCACACAGCAGCCCTGTGGCTAAGGGACACTGCTTGAGAACACAATGAAGAGTCACACTGACACCCACAAACTTTAAAATTTTTATTCAACAATTTACATCACTTATTGTCTGTCTTAACATATTTGATCTACACAAATTTATTTTCTTTTTCCTGATAAAATAATAAAATTTGGATAAATTTTGAAGACCTGTTGGTGCAGAATAAAACAAAAAATTTCAGGTAACTTTTTTTTGTTTTTCCTCTTTTTTTTTTTTGTTTTGTTTAAAACATTTAGTGTGAAATATGACATCATTGGTAAAGATACATCATGCCATTACAGCTCATGGACATTACCTATCCTTACAGTCCGTGACATCACCCACACCAGCGCTAGGGGCTGCGCCAGACACAGCTACAGCAGGTATTACACAAACTCTTCTAGCCACCCTCTCACGACCAGGAAAAGGCTTAGGCTTTTCCAGCTGGGCACACAGAGTGCATGAACCTCATCAGAAATACCAGGGAAGGGGCGGGGGAGGGGGGGTGGGGGGGAGAGGGGAGAAGGAAACTATGACTACCTTTACTGATCCCATGTGGTTGCACACTATGATATCGACGACAAAGAGGGGCTGCCCCTCTAGGCAGATCAGAGGTAACTCAGCTCCTGAGTGGGCAGAGCACAACCCCTCCCCGCGGTGATTTTAATAAACACCAGGAAATTGAAAGAAACCAGAACGGATCCACGGGAGGGAGGCAGGCAGGAGGGGAGGTGGCTCCAGCAGCTCGGCCTGGAGGGACCTCTCCCATCCCAGCTCACGGCCGAAGCGTGCGGTTGCGTTTTGCACCGCCCTTAACACTGAAATATTCAGGGGAGGGGGAGAGAGGGCCATCCGTCCCCTGCAGTAAACAAGTTGAGGACCTTCGAAGGCTTGCAAGCCACTGAAGGTGTGTAAGTACACGTGTGATGGTTGATAGAAAAGCAGCCCTGTTCTGTATGAAAAAAGCTGTCAAGTTAGTACAAATTTCTGCCATGGCAAAGGGAACATGAGGAAAAAGCTGTTCAGGGTCCTCCTCCCATCACAAAAATCCCAACTTTCCTGCACAAAGGCTCTGGGCTAAACAACAAGTTTCCAAAGGTGGGACCTGCAACCCAATGCACCCAACTCATGAAAAGAAAACCAAAACAGAGGTCTTGCTCCAGAGACCGGCAGGAGCCCACCCTCTGCTGCAGTGGGCCATGGACCACAGCAATGGAGTCTGTGCCTCCTGCCTCACAGGGGGAATACACAACAGTAGGGTTTCTCTTCGGTTAATTTTGTCATTAGAAGACTCAAGTTTGCCCACACCACCAGGCTGCAGCGCAGCAGGCTGCTCTCTATCCCCTGCTCAAGGCTGTCCCCATCCCTGCTGCCACCTGCATGCCCAGCAGGATGCCAGGGGGTACCACCACCACACCCTTGACCAGAGAACAAAGGCGCGTTCGTTCATCCAACAGTATAAAGTGTATCTGAAACACAAGCCAGCGCACCCCGCTCCCTCCACTTCAATTACTAAAGTAGGCTCTTTAAAATAAAAAAATAATATATATATTTATATAGCTATACAGAGAGATACAGAGAAAGCAAAGGAGAGAAATAGGCTACTAAAAAAAAAAAAAAAAAAATCAAGGAGCGCCAGTTTTCTGCTACAGCTGTCAGCAAAGAACTGTCACCTTACATCATACCCTCTGAGATGGTGAAGATAATGCAGGCAATGACAGCACAGGAATGCAAAAAGAGGGCAGATAAGTCACTTCTGGTAATGAGACACAAATTAAACTTTCAAAACATGTGCATAGCTTTATTCATCTGCTTCAAACTAATCTTTTCACGGAGCTTCAGCGAAACCCGAGTGTGCAAAATGCATTTCTAAAAAATAATGCAAGCAAGCTTTCACATTTACAGTGGCAGAAGTACAGAAAGACTTGGGACAGAAATCACACCTTGGGGCGAGTGAGTTGCAAGAGAGATGAAGGAACAAGAATTGCACAGCTTTGTATTTGGAGTCACTGACTGCACACAAGCATTTCTATTCTGTTAACTTTAAGCAAGGCTTACTTCTCCTTTACAAAAAAAACAAACAAGACAAAAAAAACCCCCACAGTAACAAGAACCACAACCTGGAAAGGAACAAATCCCCAGGGTAACAGGAACCCTGGTGCTGCAGAGAGCCTTAAATTCCAGAGCAAAGATGGTTCCAGAACTTCCTTTGTTTCAGCTTTGCAGGCAAAGCCTGGCAATGCTTGATTTTGTCTGCAGGAAAACAGCAAAGCAGCTTCTCTTTCTCTCCCTGCCCTCCCCCCTCCCTGCCAACTCCCCTCAAAAGTGACAGAAAACAGCTTGTGTTAGGAAAAGAAAGGTGCCACCCCACAGGACATCAGCCCCAAACTGTAAGACAGCCACTATGCAGGCTTAAGCCAAGCCTTGTTTTGATCCAGTGGGTCACAGGGACACCGCCAACCCCTTGACTGCCAACGGGCCATGGCCGTTGTGCTGCCAGCTGGGTGCCCAGCCAGCCCATGCCATTTCCCAGCAGCTCACATCCCACCACAAACATTTCTGAAAGACTACGCACACGTGCAAGGCACATTTAGTCAGATGTACACACACACATGCAGGTGTGTGAAAGAGCAAACGCTGGCCAAAAGAAGATTGATACTGAATAAAGGAAATAAAAAGGCAGAGTTCTGGCCTATGCTATTTGCAGACTATTTTCCAGGCAGTTGTAATCCCCAAGCAATTTTTTCCTATGCTACTTCAGACCTTCCTTACTCCCCTCTCACTTTAACAAGGTACTTAATTTTCCTAAAGGATCTTCTATAAATAATCAAGTAAATTCCCTTTTACCCTCTCCAGGAACCTCTTCTTTCATGGTTCACATCCCCTGCGCTTTTCTGAGTGTGACCCATGAAGACAAGAGGTTCCGGACTTGCTCATTCCCTGCAGCAGCACCTTGATGCAGCCAGACCTCCCTCTGCCACTCCTCAGCTGTTGGTTTTGCTTGGGAGATGGCCTGGCCCCAACTTTTTCTTGGAAAACATCCGACTGTGGGCACCAAGTGCTCCCTGGCAGCTGAAGGCAGCTGGAGAAGGAGCCTGTGACTCTGCACAGTGCTGGGGTGCAGGCAGGAAGGAGGCCATGCAATCTGTAATACTGCTGGTTAATTTCACATTGAGATAAAGCATTGAAAAGGCCTTTTTCCAGAGATGAGCAACTTCCTTCCATAGATTCAAAAAGAAAACAAAAACACTAAAACCAGAGACGAGACAACACTTGATTGAGATTTTTCTACCTCACAAGTTACTCTGGCATCTTTCCCACACCACCAGCCATGGAGGAAGGAAAAGCTGAAAACCTCAGGGATTTGCACTACCCTTCCAATAGCAGCTTCAGAAAAGGAAGGAGGAGGAAAATAACCCCCAAACCAACATGAACACCACACCCCCCCCCCCAAACCAACAATAAAAAAATAAATGCACAGTGTTCTCTCAAGAGTTCTCCTTTGCTTGCGTTTGCATAGAAAATCCTACTGTAGGTCAGCACCAAAGTCAGGTACCCTCCTCTCCTACACCCAGCTCCCCCATCTGACACTACCTGCAGTTAGTGGCTGTGTTACAGGAGGGTTCAGCTATTTGCAGAGGAACTACACGGTCATGTAAAAAAAACCAAACCAAACAAAAAAGTGCATCACACATTCTTGATTTTTCAGGGTTACTTATAGCAGCAGCAGCATTAATCCAATATAACAAAACAGTTGTAGATTCGTTCTTAAATGCAGCAACACTTAATGAAATGTCTTCAAGGAAGGTCATCACTAAGAGGGTCCTTCTCAAAAGGATAAAAAGGAAAATGGAGACTATTCAATGTCAACAACAACAAAAAAATTAAACACAATCTTATTTACATTAAAAACAAACCAAAACCCATTCTTGTTAAAATATTTTTTTACAACACCTAAGGAAAAAAAAAAAGTATTTAAAGAATAAAGCAGAAACTCCTAAAGCAGTATCCATTTTTGGAACCCTTATTTAGCACCTGAGGAAAGACCTTATGGAAAGCAGACAAGGTTTGTCTTTTTTTTTTTTCTTTTTTTTTTTTTTTTTAAGAAAATCCTACGTTGTGTTTTTGCTAGACCTCCTCCTGTTTGCAGGACACAAGTTTCATACCACAGAAAGAAATGGACTTTTTTTTTTTTTTGAGATACTCTACTCATTAATAAGGCTATTGAAAAGGGATACTGCTATCTTACAGAATGGCTTTAAAGCTCTGGACATGTCAGACAAAGCTATCTGATTAACAGTCAAAGATAAATCTAGCTCAGCATTCCCTGGTGAAAGCAGAGGTGTGACTTTTGCCCCTGTCCCAAGGCAGGGAGCAGCTTGACAGCCCCAGTAGTGTGATTCCAACACAAGGCCACTGTGGAGCTCTCCTGTACCCTCCCCAGATGTTGCTGCTTTGGTGCCACACTGCTAAGTGATGCTGCCACTGTGGAGGATCTCGAGCAGGATTCAAGGAAGCCAGCCTTACCCTGTGGTGTAACATGGATTGTGCAAACATCTAAACCTCTGTAATCTCTGGAAGGCAGCATGTCTGGCAGCGCAGACCAAGAGCTGCTCCTCTACACCAGCCCAGGTTCCTGTTTCTCAACTGCTTGTGCTGGGGCTTTTTCACACAGAAAAAGGCTCTCACAGTGGTCAAAGCTACAACTACTCTGGCTTCTTCAGCTACTCCGTTACACTGCTGCTCCTCCAGGCCCAGCACTCCTCCTCCTCCTGCCTTATGCACCACCGTGGGAATGTGTAGCAGCTTTAATTTAGGTGTAGCCTTGTTCTCTCCTTTCCTGACCTCAACCATCTGCCTTGTGAACAGCCTCTATGAGGAAAAAAATTACTAAGGATGGATGGACAGAAAAATCTTCTAGGGACAAGACTCCTGAAAGCTTCGGATGCCAAAGCAATGCACTGAAAATGCTGAATCAAGAGCTAAAATGGTACATACAGGAAAACTATCAGCAGTTCTGAAACACGTCTGTGAATGCCACTGCTCCCAGATGTCCCTGAGGTCACCCACTGGCCACTTCTGGGAAGGATGCCACTGTCCTATGGTAGCACTCTCTTAGAGGTGAGATGCACTAATTACACATGCAACTGAGAGGACAATTGCTAGCTTTGTTTTTTTCTTTTTCCTACCAGGGAGTGATTTTCCTTTCACTTTACCTAGCTGGTTCACCCTGTCACCATTCCCAGCCAACAAATAGCTGGCATACTCACAACCTGATGAAAACTGGGTTTTTCTCCCCACCCCACATTTCAAAGAGGTTCACAGCAGCTACAAAAAGCAAACAGCAGGATTTACAGTTCAGAAAGGGCAATGGTTTTAAGTGAGTTAGTGACAGAACTCATGCCCTGGAGCTATCTACATTGTCAAAAAGCTGAAAACAGGTTTCATGAACAACCAAGGTGGGTTTAAACCAAAATTCAAACTCCAAGCAAACCTTGAAAGCCATCAAGTTGCCAATCCACCACATGTGTGGAGTGGGCATGAGCAGAATGTCCACAAGCCACCAACATCAGACAGGAGAATGAAGCAGCTTCTGAATAATCTCCTGAAGCGAATGAAACTCTCCGCTCCACCCAAGAACAAGCAGATCCCCCCATGACATGAGACTGTACAAGAGACAGAACAGGGCCTGCTGGCAGAAGAGGAGTGGTGGGGAAAGACCAGAAGAGAAAGGGGAGAGCCCCTGCCTGTGCAGGAATCTTTACTCCAGTGAACAGACAGCCTGGTGAAAGAACTGGAGTCAAGGGACTCATTGGACTCATGACAGGAACAGAAGTGAAAGAAGCCTTAACCTGAATTAGTATCTTCAGAGCTAATAAAAAAAAGTAGGTCATGATCTCACCACTTTCCAATACTACATGTATTTAAGGGTTATTGTTTGAAAACTTAACTCAGCGTAAGGAAAACAATGGCACAAATAAATAGACGCTCGCTCTCCGCATGCAAGATGCTCGCAGATGCATTGCCAGCTCCTCACCCCCAGCACACAGACACCCTTGGGTGCAGACCCAGGAGAGGAAGCTGCTCACCCCCTCTTCCTGGGCTGTTATTTGGTTTATGCTACAGTACTAATACTCTGAGTCAAACAAAAACAAAACATGAGACATATCAGTAACACCTTAGCATTATTTAAATGTGCTAGATTAGTCACAGCTCAATTTCATATTTTTTTTTAAGTTTACACAAAAATAATCAGAAAACAGATTAAATCTTAAGATATTTTTAGTAAGTGCTCAGTAAAGAATTGTGTGAGGACTTCTGAGAGGACTGCAGATAGCGACAGGGTGAGTTACATGACAGCACAAGCTTCTTCCATGGTCCTGCCTGGCTCTAGGCAGTACCCCAGAAATACCCCCTGCACCAGCAAGCCAGAGCTACAGGAGCTCAGAGAGAAGATTTCCTAACTGCTTAGCACTGAGCACACACTGTGGAGCTCATGGAGACAGACATTTGGAGAGAGGATGGTCAGAAATACAGCAGAGAAGCTGCAGAGGGTGTTTGTGGAGGGGTCCCACTGGCAAGGGGCCACATGCAGCAGGACAAACCAGTAAGAACAAACATCAGGGGAAAAGACAACCCATCATTTGAACTGTCTTTCCTTCAGCACTTCTGTTATTTAGAAGACAAACTGGACCAGGCCAACATGAGCGTCCTCAAAAACTCAGCAAGACTGGGATCTTCCTGAAGGCGCAGGGTCAGACTCGGCACAGGGTATTGCGGTTCTGCTTCTGCATCACACCAGCCCCGAGAGCTGATCCAGGGCCAGGGGGACCAGAACAGCACAGACCCCAGGGAAGCAAACAGGGCTTGTTTTCCTATTTTTTTCCTTCTTTTTTTTTTTTTTGTTGTTGTTGCCGTTTTTTTGTTTTGTTTAAAATGGAACCCAGCCCTTAAGGCGACAAGTGACTACACAAGGCAAATAAATACACAGCAGAGCCTTAAAGTCAATAAAACAAACTGGAAACTTTGCTATTAGCCTTCAACTTTGTAACAATATCAATAAAATAATAATAAAAAAAAAAGAGACCTCAATTCTCCCATCACCATCCAGTTTGTTCAACGCTTTAAAGCTCAGGAAGGCCCCAGCTCTTCCACAGCAGAGCTGGAGGCGATTCCAACTTTTGGCAAGCAGAGTTGGGAGACTCAACAGAATCAGAAATAGGAAGGTTGGGGGGAACTAGATGTGGGGCACATCTGTAAACGTCTTCTACATCTGAAAGTTACACACACCTGCAGAGGTGGTACAGTTTAGAGGTGAAACAGAACTATCTGTGACTGGCCAACCACGCATTTCTGAACCTGGACTGACACAACACATCATCACTATATAGTATCACACTACAGTATTATACTATATAGCATTTGATACATAACATGGAGCAGGGAATCCATAGGCAGACTTTTAAAACTAAGCATGGCAGAAAGCTAGCAATCTTACAAAAGGTACAGAATCAAGTTTCACTGTCCCACTGTGAACCTAAGATTCAGGAACAATTTTACTATAAAGAATAAAAAACAATTAAAATCAAAACCATGTGTTACATTCTCCTAATTAAAAAGGGAAAAAAAAGAAAAAAAAAAACAGTGGATAAATCTAAGCACAAGGGGTAGGCAAAAGTTTTAGGTTTTGCTTCCTGTAATGCCCCATAGGGTCCAATCTGATTTTAGGAGACACCAACTGCTGCTGACCTTGATACCCAGACATACACATGAACCAGTATTTGGCCACAAACACCCATGATGAGCACTGGGTGGGTCAGTAACACCATTTTTACTTCATTCATTGCTTGCTCTTCGACTGGACCCTGTGAACCTTCTACATTAAAAAACAACCCAGAAGAACTACCCAACCCCAAGATGATTTGGATGCACTACAGGAGCTGTGATGGGACAGAGCGGGTTACACAGTGGGGCTGCCAAGCCCTCTCTACCACTGCCAGGAAACTTTCCTTTCCTTGGAAGGGTATTCTTTTTTTTTTTTAATTATTTTTAAATTATTATTTTTTTTTATTTCTAAGTCCTCCATTTTTGTAATAAAATATATTTTTTATTAAGAGATAATTAGAAGCAGAGCCCGGAAATACACAGACTGCATTGAAATATAAAAGAGCATTTCCAAGGGGCAGGTGCAGGGAGCCCACCACTGGCATTCTATGGACAAATTGAAAAGGATTCAAATTCCCATTTTTTTTCTTTCCTTTTTCTTTTCTGTTTTTTCTTTTTTTTTTTTTCTCCTTTTTTAAATTTTCCTGATTTTTTTTCCTTTTTTTTTTTATTTTTTTTTTAAGAAAAAAATGATAATTCAAGAAGGGTGAAAGTTAGCAGAACTCAATTCCTCTTCAGTTTTCCAATGAAAATGGGAAAAAAATCCAGCACATTTAGTGTTAGACAGAGCAAAATATGAAGCACCTACAGTTGAAAGCAGAAGATATTTTTTTTTCTGCTCCCAGTAATACAACAGCATTAAACTGTGGGAACAGTGGGTTTTTGTTGTGTGTTTTTTTTTTTCCTCATATTAAATGCCTAAACAGATTGCTTATTTTTGCATGTTGTCTTTTAAAATGAAGTTAACTCTTCAGTTGCAATAGTCCAACGTGTAACCGGAGCCAGGTCAACTGTATGACTTCACCATGCATCCTAGAACTGCAGTATTAACCATCTTTTCCCCCAGAAGAACGATGCTTTAAGACAATTTTCCCAGCATAGGATTGCTGCTTTAACTCCTGGCAAAAACATGCAGATTTAGAATTCTCTGGAACAACAAAAAAACCAAACCAAAACAAGAAAAAAAAAATCCCAAAACCTGAAACTGCAAACTTCAAGGCGTTTCTCCAGCATTCGATGGAAAACAAAACAATGAAAAAAAATTACAAATAGAGGAAGTTTAAGGAAAGGGGGAGATGAAGGATGCTGAATCATCCTGATTTCCCTGTGATTAGTGTGTGTCACTACAGTCACAGAACAAGAAACAGAAACCTTGTCAAGTGGAAATGCCCCTCCAGTGGGTTGCTGCTGCCCATGCAGACAACAGCAGGAACTTTAGAACCGGGCTTGTAAATCGAGTCTGTATTCGTTAATCACTTGCATTCACTCTTTCAGCAAAAACAACCAAAAAATTAAAAAAAAAGAGAAAAAGAAAAAGAAAAAGAAAAAGAAAAAGAAAAAAAGAAAAAAAATTATCTATTCAGTACCGGAGATTAAATAATCACATGTGTAGTCTTGTTGAAATAAATTTTCAGATTCCTTAAGAAGTCTAATTACTTTCAGTTGCCATTTTTAAATAACTATATATATATTTGTATATATTATCCTGTGATTCTAGTTATGGTTCCTCTGCTGCACTGAAGATTTAGAAGGAGCATAAAAGCCTTTTGTCCCCCAGGAACAGCACAAATGCTGCAGAAAGGTTATAACAGGCAGTCTTGTCTTGCTACCTTCATTGATCCGGGCGATCCATGGCTTCATTGTAAGTGATTATCCTTTTGGGATCTGAAAAGAAAGCAAAATCCTAAATTATTGACAAACTACTTATAGGACCCATGGCTGAAGATACTCTAAGATCTGCAAAGTGCTCAGCTCTTAAACTTTCCTGTAGGACCCAGTGACACCTTCTCCTGAGCCATGGTGCAGTGGCACAAGTCTCCACATACAGCTCTTCCCACAAACTAATCCAGAACATCTTCACAGGTGATTTGTGGGCAAACACCAGAACTGAAAACTTATTCTTGGCTGTGACATCCAATACCAGAAATAGAAAGCAATTGTGTGCACATAGCAAAGACTCATTAAATCTAATCTGACACAGCTTTTACTGCTCTTTCCGAGACTCTGCTGCTCTCTGAGCATCCCATTAGAGTAAAGCTTACTGTCCTGATTTTTAGTGATCCAAAAAATAAACCCAGACGACAAACAGCAGGCACTGAGAAACTAAACTCAGCATCTCCAGACACTCCCATGACCTACCCCAACAGTGCAGGGCAGAGCAATTTAGATTTCTTTTTTTTTCATTCTTTCCAATATCCTTACCTTGCTTCTGCAAATTCCAAACTGATTCCATTTCTGTGGAGGCAAAACAAGAAGGCCATTGTTACTATGCACATTGATACTGCCATTAGACAACTCTTTAATTTTCCAAGCATGGCACAACATTGCTGCAGTTGTGCTGACACTGTCAGACAAATCCCATCCCATCCAACCGTAGCCCAGCCCACAGGACTGCTCAAATTTGACATGAATGGTCCAGCAGGAAGAGGCAGTGAGATGTCTGTGACACGGTCTTAAGGGTCAGAAGGCCAAACTGAGCATCAGAAACATCATTGCTGTTCTCAACTCCTACAAATCACAATCTGACTTAAGGCTTTACTACTCTGGCTCCAACACTGCTTCACACACTACACCCTTCCCAAGTAGCCTGGAGAGATGACTTTTACAAGTTGATGCTTAGTGTGTGTGAAATCAGAAATGCTGGACAAAGTGAGTTTCTCATGGCATGCATCTGCTGAAGCACACCAGGCACAGGTGACTCTCCTAACATCACTGCAACACTGCTGCAAACATCGTCTGTGAACAAGGTGCAATACTCGAGACACCCAGCTGCCTGCTTGGCAGTTCTTGCCCCCATTTACCTCTACAACACACTTGTGGGCTAAAGACAAACCAACCCTCCCCAGCTCCCCCTGCAAGAACACAAGCTTTGGTTTACCTAAGACAACAGCAAAGTAAAACGCTCTTGTAATTGACAGTAAGAAACAGAAACTTCTTCCCTCCAAATAGCCCCAAATTAAGTCACATCCTTAGAGATCTATTTAAAACAATGAAATTTCGCCACTATCAAGTCAGAATTTTGTGAGCCAGAATACCTACAAAGACCATGACTGTACCCTGTGCCCAAGTATAGGAGACCAGATTACAGGAAAGGTGCATTTAGCAGGAACACAACCTGCAAGAATAATCTTTCAAGACTCTCTTCCACCAGGAAGGAGGATGACAAGACTGTGGTATGGGCTAGGAATGGAGCAATGAATGAAGCAGCTACATGGTATGGGCAGTAAATCACAAAAGGAGGCAGTAAGTAAACTAACCAGCATGGGAAAGGAAGAACAAAAAGCCCTACAAAACCCATGGCCTCAGCACGATGTGTGCCAAGTGTCACCTCAATCAATCGCTTGCATGTTCATGTCCCTTCTCCAACCCTTCATCTGTCCTTTGTCCTCCACAGCCTCAAGCTCCCCGGGGCAGGAAATTGCATGCAAATAAATATCCCCAGCCCCCTCTGCACAATTAAACCTTTTGTAAGGAAGGCCCTGGCAAAATTTCACAAGGTCTTATTTTTGCCTCATGATAATACGAACAATACCTTGCACTTTCATCAAGGGAACCCAAAGTGCTTTGGGAATAGCACCCAGCCTCTAACACCCCAGGGATATAAGCAACCTGGCAAGGGACTAACCTCCCTCCCTCTGCCTGATGTAGATTCCCCAGAAGTAAAATGAACCAGCTACTAAAATTACCTCCAGCAGAGCTGGTTTTCCATTCAGTGAAGTTAGATGCATCATTTGCTAACCACTAAAGAACATTACCTATTTTAATAGCTTTAACCAAAGGCAGAGGACAGAGCTACTCTCAGGTTGGTTCCTCCTCAGTAGAGCAATGTTTGAGCATCAAAGAGAAGGCAGAGGCTGACACTCTGCCTGCTGCTGCATCTCCATGCAAAAGACCAACCCATGTGGTACTAACTTCACTGGACATGGACTGCTTGTATCAAGATATGCCTGGCAGTAAGACAGACAGTGAAATACTTTTCAGTGGTCACAATTCTGTTTTAAAAAACACAAACCAAGCCCCAAACTTCTCAATCTTTTCAAACTTCAGGGTAAGACAGGGTGGTGTAAAATTCCTTGTAAATCACCTGGACATGTTGGATGGCAAATGATCAGCCTGAGAAAGACTGTGAGCAAAACTGGATGGGATAATGACTGTTGTCTGTCATCAGAAGAGTAAGACCCTCTCCTCTCCCTGGCTAGACAGCCCCTAGTGACCAGTTTGGTAAGCAGGCAGCTCTTTTCCTGAGCCTGCTTTCCTAGGGTGAGTCTGAGCAAAGTCCCTTGCAATCACTCACTCCTGCATGGGAAAAGGGGTGTCCTCACCATGAGTCTGAGTCCACCCCTCTCAGACACTGACCCCACACCTAGTACTGCTGCTTTCCAAAGCAGGTGGTTGAGACCTGACCAACAGACTGTGGCCACCATTCCCAACCAGCACATGTGGCTGGGGAAACGGCATGCTTCCTTCTCAGAGGATTCCAGCCCTGCTGGAGAAAATGCCATCAGCAAACTCTTGCACAACCCAGCTCTGAAGCCAGCCCTGAACAGAACTAGGTCACCTCCTGTGCCCCTTCCGAATCTCATGTTTTCCAGGATTTTTTACAATTAGCTGGCTTTTCCACAGCCCTCCAGCTCATGGCTGGCTGAGGAGCTGCCTGGAGCAGACAGCCACATCCACCTAATGAGCTCCAGGGAAAGAAGCCACTTTTTCTGAGGACTGTCACCAAAACAAAAGGTCAGTTGGGGAAGGCTTTGATGTCAGGAACACACTACAGCACACTCTGGTGAATTGTGCCGAGATTCCTTGTAGGTCAATAAATTTTATAGCAGGACTGGTACATAACCTTGAGGGAAAAACGACATCTTTGCATGCTAACTTGTTCAGACAGGCACTTTCATACACATTTTCCTTGCTAGAGAGTCTGCCTCTGCAAACAGAAGTGTCTGCACCATGCCATGGTACCAGTTCTTTGTTCTTACAAATCTAACATAGAAAGTGACAATTGTCCCTAAAATGAAGCACTTAAAAAAAATATATAGGAAGGGGAAAAAAAAAAAAGCCAAGAAGGACAATCCTCACTTGATTTTTCTATCTGCCAGGACACAATGATTAAGTTAGGGGATTGCCTCAGAAATAAAGCAAAGACTAAATATTCAATGCTGTGGGAACTCATCACTGTGCTGAATACACTGCACTCATCCTGACAACTGGAAAAAGCAGAGACTTGAGGAGAATTAAATCAGCTTTTGCCCTACAGCTGAAGCCCCACAAGACCATAAGCCACAGACTGAGAACTAACCCCTTCCCACCAAGGGGGATGGGAACCCAAGGCTTTCTTCCCCCCCTCCCCTCCTGACATCAAGGATGAGAATTGCTGAATTCACAGCTCTGCTATTTCTTCTGACCCAGTTAACCATCCTGGTGAACACCACTCCTGGCTGGCCCACGCTGCCTCGCTCTATTTTCCACGCTGCTCTTCTGCTTCTTCACGCAAGCGGTGATGCTGGTGCCACGGAGATGCTGAGAAGGACCAAAGTGGTGGCACAGAAGACACTTGGAGGCAAGGCAGACAAGGGGAGCACTCCAGCTTCCTCTTCTCTACCTATGTGCTCTTTACTACTGTGCAGCTGAACCTTAATTATTTGTTTTTTTTTTTTTTTTTAGCCAAAGACAAGCAAACCACTGAGCTTCCCACCACAAACTCTGCCATAGAGATCCTGGTGCTAGTGACAGACAGCCTGACCTGGAAGACTGCAACTGTCCAAACATGATGAAATTCTGTAAGATGTTGACAATTACTCTAGTATGAGTCACTTCATCAAGTTATCTTTAAAAGAAGGACTAAATCAGTAAGAAGATACTGATTTCAACAGAAGTAAAGCTGAGATACACCCACCCTCCTCTTTTGAAGGACCTAAACGTCTTCAGGGATCACTTCTCCCTTAAAACAATGTGGATTTTGGAAATGCCACACCAAGGCCGAGGTTCAGTTCTAACCTAGAATGGGACAATGCCCCTATAGTACTGTCTCTGTCTCTACCCACACAAACAGTTGGCCACCAGTGCTCAGCTAATCAGCTCCACCTTGCTAAATCAGGAATGTCACCTGTGAGTGTTTCAAGGCACCAGCACAAACAGCGAGTGGCACATGCTGTCACTGAAGGCAGCCACGGTGAAGGTTTTACAGTCAAGCAGATCAGATTCAAGAGAGCCTTTCTGCTTTTTAAAAAAACAAAAATAAAAAGAAAGGGCAGAGCAGGGCAGGGCCATGCAGGAAACCAGCACAAAACCCATCCAAGAGATCAGGAGGGTGCATCAGCAGCCTTGCCAGCACCTTCCAACTGCTGTAACTTCTGGGTGAAAAGCAGCCTGAGCACACACAGATGAGCACAGCTTCCTCCACCAGCATTTCACTCCTTGGCCACCCAGCACAACCCCAGCAACAGTGGTTTAAACAGGATTACCCTACCAGAACCAGCCTACCCTGTGTGTTACCTTCTCCATCCATCCTTTCCCAAGGAAGCTGGGAAGCAATTACAATCTGTAATGCTCCTTGAAGTCACTGGGCAAACCACACACAGCAAAGCCTGCCTTGGTGGTACAAAGCTACTGGGTAAGCTGGAGGCTTTCCCATTGCCTACCAGCAGTCCAAACCAAGGATCTACATAACGTGGTCACAGCTACAAACAAACAGAGCAAAATAGGGTGCAAGCCTGGGACAGACATACCAAAGCACTTCAACCACTCATGCTAGTTTTTCACTCAAAGCCCAGAGCTCCGTCCTCGCACCAAACCTCTGCACCAGGAGAAGCTCAGGGCAGGGAATGCACCAGGACTACCCCAGCACTCCATATTCACCCATGTCCTTGCCTAAAATCGTTTCTCTTTGTGCCCATAACCCCAGAGGCAGAACAGATTAGATCTGAAGAGCAAACTATTGAGACTTTGCTCAAAAGCAAACAGATCAATCTCAAGAGGGAGAAGTTCACCCTCCTCTCAAAATCAAAACCAAACAATCTGAGGATCCAACTGCCCAGGACACCCTACCCCAGGCAAACCCCGTACTCTCCTGAGCAGGGAAGAGGGGAAGACAGCTTGTAAAAAAACCCAACTGTTCCTTTCCTACTGCAGAGGAACTGGTTGGATAAGAGTAGGACCTAAGGAAAACAGCCCAAGATAAACTGAGAGAACGGTGTGGGAATTAACCACCACACTGCTGTCCTGCAAACACACTCTGGGAGCTCTTTCCTGGACATTTTGCAACACTGTACCACAGGAGCTCACCCATGGGGTGATCATGGCATGAGGAGGAGAGAGCATTTTCTATCTGCATGGGGCAAAGGAAGGTGCTGCTGCACCTCCCAACACCCCTTAACTCACCCCAAAGGACTTGAACGTATATAGAAATGCAACACCTAACACCATCACAAAAGACTTGCCAAATCCTGGGACTGATCTCCTGCTTTGTAAACTAGCAAGGCTAAGTGGGAAAATAACAGGCTGTTTGGAACACTCCTATCAGCTGCACTAACAACAACACTGATTAGAAACATCCATCATCTTTCACCCCTAAGTAACACCTTAAAGTTGGCATAGATAGGACTTGTAAAACACATCAGCCAAGAGGAGGGATGGGGTAGAAACCCATCTCCTCAGGTCATCACAGGGGTGCTGGCTCTAGATGCTCAAAGCCAGAGCATTAACATGCAGAAGCAGGGAAGGAGTTGAAAATAGTATTTTAAGACTGCTTTAGGTGTCCATTTCTGCCACTGAACATAATTAACTCTGTTTAGGAGAACCAGACTTTGAAGTTAACACCTCCTTCAGAGGACAGGGGAAGGGAGTGTTCTTTATTTTCCTGTTGTTTCCATTGTTTTACTGAGGTCTGTCTTTCACACAGCCAGTGAGGAGAGCTGATGAGTTTGCTATACAGAGCTGCTTCTCCAACAATGTCCAGGATGACAAAAATTTGCCAACTTAAGTAGTGGGAGAATTTACAAACTTAAGAAGAGGATTGCCTAGAACTTCCCTTCTACACTGTGCTTGCTGGTACACCCCTTCTCTGATGGGAAAGGCAGATTTAGACTGCAGGCAGAGATGAGGAATGAGAATGGACACCTTACTTTAATACTGTAATAGACTGAGCAAAAGGTAGAGGACCCAGATAAAACCAGCTGATGAAGGCTGTTCCCAAGAATCCTGGAGCTTAAAATGTTAACAGCGTGAAAGTGAAATGACCTGGAAAAAATATTTGGAGCTATTATTTTTTAAATGACTGGGCTTGCTACTACTAAAGGCATGCATCTAAATTTCTGTATGCTATAAATAAAGTTTGTGATCATGTAACTTAAGAACCCTGCAATGGGTCAAAACACAGCAGATTTGCCAAAGCTAATCAAATACCAACCTCTCTGCAGAGATTATCATTGCCAGACATTATCCACATATGTATGTGGAAACAGTAAACAAAAAATGAACATTCACGTTTTTCGTCCAGTGCAGGGGGATGCAAGGAGAGGGAAGTGGGGGAGAATAAAAAAGGAACTGCCCCGTGTTCATCAAGGGTAGGTAAGC